>NC_064874.1:80546056-80561056 GCF_943734745.1 Anopheles darlingi | reverse complement strand
GGAGGGATTATTTGAAATTTATTCAAATTATGATTCACTTAGCGAAACTTCAAACTACTGCTACGTCGTCGTCGTCGTCGGTGGCGGCGTCGCCATGGCTCGAGTTGCGTTACCGTCGGGTGCCTGATGATGAGGAGCCAAGCTTTTGGTGTCGCACGAACTGACACGATACCTTCTACCTACACAACCCCTAAACCCAAACCAACCGACCACAAATCGCATACGCAAACCATTTGAAGATCGTCGCCAAGACACACCAGAGCGGGCGCAATAGGATTTTAATTCAAATGTAAATAATTAAATCATATCGTACCCGATGAATTTCTACCCCCCCGGCACACCACAAAAGGATCTCCTTCACGAGAATTGGGCGGGGGGGGGGGGACCACTGCCAACTGCCTGGTATGAAAGGGAATGCAGGCTCCCTGAAAGGAGCCTTCTGGCGCTGGCTGGCGCTCCAAGTGTCTCTCCACATCGTGTACGACGATGATGTGATGGGCAGAATATGGCCGATGGGTAGCACTGTTGTTTGCATGTTTCATCTCTATTACTTTCGCTCAACCATTAACAGAAGCCCCAACCCCGCCCTCCCCCTCGGTTCCTTTCACTATATCCCCCCCTAACTTTTGGGGTTTTTGGGATAATTTTAAAATTTCGCTCCGCAATAGCACTTGGCCCGGGGGTTTTGGTTTGCGGTGTGCGTCCGTCGGTCCTACAGTCCTAATCAAAACGGCACGGACGAGCAATCGGCTCTGCTCGAGCATAATGAACATCTATTGTGCTTCGTTCAATACATCGGCATGCTTCCAATATCCAATAACTTTCCAGCCAGCCTAGACCATCTCTCGTGCGCCTTCACGTTACGTTCCACACTCTTCAATAAACATCACTCCATGCATAACACAGCACAACGTCCTCTGCCCGCCTGCCCGCTTGCCCGGTGCTGGGGCCAACTTTCTTGGCCTCCTTGGCAATCCTTTTCCTTGAGTCACCTAATGTGGCTCAAAAAAGCGAAGAGAAAGGGTAGAGCATTAGATCCCCTTCGCCCCGGCAAGAGTGGAGCCGCTCAAGCAACGCTCCATACAGACAATCCATTCGGGCTTCAATCGGTCGTTCTGAAGGGGACCCTATAAATAACAGGCCCGATGCAATATTTAAAATTAAATATATTTTGCAATATTCATAAAACCCGCTCAAGTGTTTGTGTGTGTGCGGTGTACAGCAGAAGCCAGAAGGGAATGAGCCTTATGCCGGCATGTCTACATAAGCACTGCGACTTGCCTTATCCGTAGTGGACCAGATTGTTTTGATCCCAGCACTGCTGCTACTCTCTCAGCTATCCTCTTGATAACTTTTAAGCTAAACGATATGCCATCCGATAGTGATACTACCGAAGGCGGCCCCTGACATCACAGTCACAGCAGCAGCAGCAGCAGCAGCAGCAGCAGCAGTATGCCTTATGTCGGTGTAATCGGGACTTCGGCAAACCCGGGTACAGTACCCAGGGCCTCAGTTAGTGCCAGATAGTCAAACAAAACTAATATCGATAATGACTGAAACCCTGACTCCGGGAGTATCTTTCTCTTCTAGTCTCCCCTATCCTCCTCTACCATCGAGCACGACAGCTCGAGCATTTACAAACTGCCCCCGGAACAATCCGACTGATTGGAAGGAATTATGATACGCTCGAAAGAGGAAAAGGCCGGTCAGGCCATATAGGTGATTGTTTGATGCTCCGCTTGCGTGACTTTTTCACCCCGGACCGGACCGGATTGCCATTGCGATGGTCTACGGTATGGCCTAAGAAGCTGAGTCGTCATCTTTCACAACGGACAACGGAGCCCTAGCCAGTCGGACGGTGTCCATCCTTAGGCTAAACATCCAACAATTGCATCCTTATTGTCCGCACGCTCCGTGCGCTTGGGACCATCCCGGGAGTTTCTAGGCACACAACTCGTTCCTCGTTCCCAGCACCCGGATGGCACGTCACACCATCTTCAACCGGGCCCCCCGCACACCAAACTCGCCTCAACAGTAAAGACCAAGGGTGGAGGCAATAGTTTTTAATTTCATTAAAAATTTGCCTCTCTACCCAACGCCTACGTCGACAATTCGTCCTCGTAGGCGTAGGGCTTTCCGAAACGAATTCTAAAGCCACTAGACCCTAGGAGCCGCTCCGGAGCCCGGAAGGAGATGGAGGATTGCGCCCAAGACGGCCAACTGCCGTCGGCTCCACAGTCACGACTACTTCCAGCAGGATAATCAAGTAAGCACCAACCCCCCCGCCCTCGGGCTCGGCCGGCCACCGCCCGGACCACGGGGCGTGTGACGATAGAAAGGATATTGAAAGAAGGATGATCCGGGGGACCCCCGATGGACGACTATGGTTGGCTCAAGCTATGGCTGGCTGGCTGGAATGGATTTAGTTTTATTAAATTTAGCCCAGCCCTGCCGTTGGCCAGCTGCTGTTGGTGTTGGTGGTGGCGGCGAGGCGATGGCCATTGAACAAAGAAGAGGACAAGCTTCCACCAATGTGCAATGGGGTTGGAAGCCGTGTTTAACTGTTCCGGCGTGAGTGGAAGATTAGATTCACGTCCTCCGCACCTCCTTGACCGACCGGAGAAGCCCTTAACCGCCTCTGCATTATTGAGGCCATCAGGCCCGTGGGCTCAGGATTTGCACTGTCCGTGCGCTTCAAGAAATTATGAACTCCCCCCCACAAAACCCGTCCTCCATCCTTTTACGGTTGGCTTTTCGGGATGAATTTTGTAGTGCCAGGAAGACGGAGGGAGACAGAGAGAGAGAGAGAGAGAGAGAGAGAGAGAGAGAGAGAGAGAAAGAGCTTTTTTGAACAGCCCTACTTCTGCCGAGGAGCATCCTTAAAACGGTGGTACAGAGTCCGGGACGCCGAAATGGCATTTAATTAAATCATTCCCAATCGGAAGCGGTTAGCTTTCGCTTACCGGAATGCAGTTCGGGGGAATGTGGAGCGAATTCCTCTGCACAGAAAGCTCGCCGTACGGAACCGTCTTTTGTTTTTAGTTGAACTTAAGAGGACACTGGCACCAGTGGCGCTACTTCCCGTACTACGCCAGCTGCATGATTAAGGAGAAAACCCCCGGGCGCATCACCTTCTTGGGCATATCGGCCCGCGCGAATCATAAACCATGCCCATAGCTTATCGCTGATAGCGAGCTTCCCCGTGCGATACACGAAAAGTATGTCGGACCTTACGGAAATGTCAGAAATAGAACGCCATGGCCGGCCCTGAAGGAAACGACTAACAGACTACAAAGGAGAAAACAAAGTCGAGGTCGAGTTGCCATGCCCAAGCCGGGTACACCAAGTGACACGCAGTACACTCCGTGGGGCCCTTTGATCGCGATTGGAAAATCAATTACTTGATTGTGTTCACGTGCCGTGCATGATTTTTCCATCCATCGATTCCGTGTACCAGCGGGGCCGGCGGACGGTGGAAGCGGTGTAATGTAGCGTAACATTGCCACACCCGAAGCATAATCGAGTGTCCCCGCGGATGGTTTATCGGCGACCTAAAACGACAACAACGACGACGACAACGTCGACGACAAGGACGACGACGACAAGCACACCAGCCGGGCGGTGGAGGCTTTTAAGAAATTGTGACTAATGACGAAAGACGACGAGCTTGCCCGGAATGCCCATTTTTTTGGGGAGGAAGAGGATTTCGCGTTGGAAAGCAGTGCGTCTTGGTCTGTTCGATTTTGGAGTATTTTTTACATCTTCATAAATGGCGTCAATCCACTCGAGGCATCCCAAGAAGGTTCGCTGTAGTGCGTCCGATCAATAGGGTGTAACCCCGGTATCCGGTGTATTACATTGACCGTAATGACATTCGCCAAGGAGTCCGTTGCTTCCATCTAATTCCGTGTCATTGTTCCGTGCGCTACATGATTGGAAAAGTTTGGTTAATCAACAAGGCTCGCACTCGCATACTACTTCCAGTTCCCTGGGAGACGAACGTGGCACTAAATGATAGTATACACCAGGGCACACACACACACACAGGGATCATGCTCCAAATGAAGGCTGCCTCCACTGTGTACCGAGATGTTAAATATCATTATTGCTAATTGAACCCGAGCAAATGAGAAAACGAACAACACAGACACAACGCCGGCAACCGGGTGGTGTACTCGACTAATAATGGTGCCGCGCACAGTAGTAGTCAACTGCTCTGCCCTGCCAGAGCACGAAGCTTTACGTTTCCGCGAACGATGCAAACAAGCTGACGCCCCACTCAACAGCGCATCATATTCGCTGCCATCCGATTGATATGTGATTCGAGCGCATTAGGGCCCGGCTTAGGGCGCCTGGAACTAAATCAATGTCTATATCCAATGTGAATTTGAAGCTAGTTCGTCGTCGTCAAAGTCGCTACCGCCGCCGCCGCCGCCGCATGGGCGCAGTGATCATTAGTCATTGTGCATGGCATTTGCCATATGCTGCAACACTGCCGCCATCGGCATTTTGGGGCAAATTTTTGGCATCGACACATCGCGTCCTTCTATTCGCAAAACCCCAGCAATATATACAATCGAAATTAACCCTTCCAAGCTTGCTCTGGGCGCGCGCGTCCGTCGTACGCACGTTTTACGCGTGCTTCGAACCCGAGTCCAGATAGACACCGTCCTCCCTGAGGGAATGCAATCTACGCATTATGATGCCGAACCGAAAACAGCGTGTTCCGCTGAATTTCGGAGGAAACGCGCGTCACGTCAACTGCACGCAGCTGAGGACAGTTCCAGGCCCGAGGTAATGCCCGTTCGCTAACCTTCCCCCTCCCCACTCTGGTGGTTTGTTTCGGTGGGGACAATGTAATGTGCCGGGTTGTGGCACCACAGAGTAGCACAGAATGGCATGACGCGTACGGTACAGACGACTAAAATGACAATGTCCTTATCGCAGTGGTAGGAGCAAGTTTGATGCAATCATTCTCTGCCCCCATCCCATATATAAAATGGCAAAACAACAACACGGCGCTGTGGGGCGTTATGCACCGATCCTTCCGCAGAATTGTGGCGCTAATGATTGATGATTTCAAATGCAGTACGCACGGTACGACGGTGCGCACGGATTGCAAACGCAGCTGGTTATTGTGATGCACCCCCCGTAGCGTTCTCAATTCGTCCGATGACCATTCGCTCTCGAGGCAGTAGTAAGTTGTGGTTAGATAATTCCATTATTTCCTAGGAAATCGAGAGAAATTAAATAAAATACGCCGGAATGTAAAGCGAGCGCCTGAAAGGTATGCAAGCGGTTTTACACCAAGCTACCATAACCTCACTTTTTCCCAACTTTCCTACACCGACCGGCAACATTTTAGATAGATTAGACGATTGTGAGGTTGTTTCTCGCGAAATGAGCGTTCTGGCCCCCTCCACGTTACTGTTCCGCTCTTAAGCGCGTGGTTCGAGCGAACACCCGAAATTCGCTTTTTCGGAAAAGCGCATTTTACCCGTTTTCACCAAACCAACTGCACACGGTCGCCCGGGTGCCGTTTCTGGTCCTGGATGGTAGAGATGCGTATGCACCGCGTGTGCTGATGAAATTTATTCATATTCATCCTAATCCGGCACGGTGCAAGCACAAGATGAACGATGATTGCGCAAGGCTACCGCCTCCTTTCCCACTCCAAAGCTCCAGCCAATGTGTGTGTGTGTGTGTGTGTGTTTGTCTCCCCGGGAAGCATGTGTTCTAGCCGGGAATCGGTGAACGAACCGTCCCATCTTTCTCCTGGATACCGGTGCCACGGGTTTTGCGGTATCATTTCCAGTCACGAGTCCTGGCGCAAAGCACAGACAGAAGGAAATCGCAGCATATACAAGGGACGAAAGGAGCACGAGAGAGTGAGAGAGAGAGAGAGAGAGAGAGTTTTCTAATTAATTTATGCAGAATCATACACGCCGGCACCGGGTCCTGGGGGCGGAGTTTTGGCCAGGTTTTGGCCCGGGCGTGAGCCAGGACCTGGTGCCCCACGCAGCAGAACGCTAGAACGACATCAACGACGCATCGCACCGTCGTCCTGGATGTCGTCGGCGTGTCTGTCGTCGTCGTCGTCGTCCTGATCCTGGTACTGCTGGCCACGGCCAAGGGGCCCTCACCATCATCATCGCACCGTCATCGATGTCGTCTGCATGGTGGTGCATCTGTGCATCGTTGGTCGTCGCTTTCGGGATGATTGCGTGGTGCGTGGTTAATTTCCGGACCCCGAGCGTGGCACTGGCCGCCCCCCCCCCCGCCCACATGATGCCTGATGGCGAAAAGGTGGTGAAAAGCGTTGGCCACGGCGTTCGCATCGTTTCGCCAGCATAAATCATCAACAACACTATTGAAATGCGCGCCCCATTCCACGCGCGTGGCGCCGGCTCTCAAGTGCACGCCAGCCAGATACTTGAGCAAAAGCCGGCAGCAGAAGCAGCAGCATCTGGCGCTGTTCCGTTCCGTCCAGAACGTCCCCAGGACTCCAGGACCGCGCACCAGCAGAATAGAGCGACCCTAGAGCATTTAATCAGCTTGTACGATTCTGATCATTGTGTTCGGTGAGTACCGGCTGCTGCTGCTGCTGCTGCTGCTGCTGCCGCCGCCGGGAGGCATGGCCATCGATGCCGCTTGCCAGAGACCGATTGAATGATCTTACCAGCTAATTACCGTGTGCGGTGATTTCCTGAGCCAATTTACTTTTTCTCGCTGCGGCTCCAGCTGTCTGGAGGGAGCCGCCATTTGCAGTAGCAACGCGCGTGAGTGTTAGTTCGATTCTGGACCTCGAATGTACCCATGGGAATGGTGCCACATTTCGCTGACTAGCAACTGGCCGATTCTCGGACTTTTATACAAAAAAAAACCGCCAACAAAATGCTCAATTTTAAACTCCACCCCTCAACCCTTGTGCTCCCTTTTGTGTTCCGTTATGTAAAAAGCAAAAAAAAAACAACGGAAAAGGACACACTTCCTACTGTAGGGTGCCCTACAACACATTGTCTTCGGATTTTGTTTCTTTCAATTTCCCCAAAAACCCTACCATCACTACCATCACCCCTGTACCCCGGTAGTCCTCGTTAATGCCACGAGACCCGCACTGCAAAGGCTTCTGCCATCGATGATCGAGGCCATCCTCCCGGCCCTGTTTTTGCCCGCTGCTAAATGTGCTGGTTAATAATTAAAATGGAGGCTCATTGTTGACTGTTTGAACCCTTTTTGCACAGTGCCGCTACTGGAAGGCGGCGGAAGGACAGGGAAACCAAACTTTCTCATTACAACGGTCCATCATCGTTCCATCGGTGGCCAAGGCAAGGCGCCAAGGCTCCCCCCCCTTTCTAATGACATCATCGGTTTCGGATCGACCCTCATCCCGCCCTAGCCACCGCCGCAAGTCTCCGGCGACCACTGGAACCCCCGCAAGTGGAATCAATTGTTCGGTCGATGAAGGATGTACATTTTAAAATTGAAAAAGAACATTTTCTTAGCCCCGGTGGAAACACAGAAAAAGGACTGCGTCTCGACCGGGCCGGGTCTTGTCTCTGCCGGGAGGGAGAGCTCTATTTTTAGCAAAACTCCCCGGAGCACATTTTAAAAAGCTTACGTTTGCAGTAATGAGTTGATGCCCTGTGGCCAAGTGCCGGTGTCCGATGTGCCGGAAAAGGGAAATTCAATTATGCGACCAATTAATGAGTTTTCATGGCGACGGCACTCTCTTTCATTATGCAAAGCCGATACCGAGCTGGGCCGGGGGATGACCACCACCAGGACACCAGCACACACCCGGATAGCATGTTGTTTTGAGCGACTTTTTTCGTTCTATGTTTTTTTTTTTAATAATACATACATCTAAATATCAAACGCCACTCTCGCCAGGCCTGCAAAACAAAGCAAATGCTTGCCCTTCCCGCTGCCGATAATTATGATGAGAAGCCCGCACGCCATCGGAAGCGGCGATCGTCGAGGAGAGGAGGTCGCGGGGTGAAAGTGCTCACGTTCCAAGAATATTATGCTATAGGTAGGGGGAGGTAGGGGATTCACTCGTGTCTGCCGACTGTTTAGTGCTGGTTGTGTACCATAGATTTACCGTTTTTTGTTTTTGGTTTTTGGTTTTTGTTCCTTCGAACCAAAAGCAATTACGAGCTACTTGAGAGGTTCGACCTCTAGCGAAGAAGCGAGTAGAAGATAGTAACCACGCGTCAGAACACACTCGGACTCGAAAGACAAACTACGGCGCTGACAGGATTGCGTATGATTGTGAGGTGAACCGAAATGGACCGGACTCACGGCATCCGCGTGACTCCGGTTCGAGACTAGCGGATTCGCCTTTTCTTCGTCCTCTTCCGACTGACTAATTGATAACCTGGAAAACTCAACAGCCCTTACACACACACACACACACATACGCTAGCCTCTTTTTTTTGTTGGGAAATCATTGTCATTCGTTGCCGGGCCGAAGGAGTGTCATTGCTTTGCCTATTTAAAGGCCATTCAAGATTGGACATGGCCGCCTCGAACCTGCCAGGTCTGGCAGAAGAAGGAGGTGTGTTCCAACTCCATTCCAAGACCGCCCAGAACCGACGAACGTTCCGCCGGGTCCGTGCTCTGTCTGCTGTGTCCATGTATCCGCGCGTGTTTTCGGGTGTAAATGTGTGGTCCGGAGAAGAAAATTAAAATCACGGATCCACTCCGCACAGAAGAGTAGTACAGTAAGCGCACCATGCCCCCCATTGGCCACGACGTTGTCGTTCACGTTGTTTTCCCAAACTAGTGCTCCAAACTGATACCGAACATGCAATATGTCTTCCAAGTGTCTTGTGCCTGTCGTTGCTTGTTTTTTTTTTCTTTTGGTTTTGTGTGTTGTCGTGTGCGACGCTATGTATGAGACGCACGGAGGCACGGAGGCATTTTCAATTACCAAATTATAACCCTCGCTCGCCCTCGCGCCAAGACAAATTTGTCGGAACAAGTCGGAAGTCCAACACCCCCCCCAACAGGGCAGAACACAAAAACAGATAAACAAACTTCGGGATTCGCAGAGAGTGTGCCCCCGGGTGGTGCGGAGAAAAAGGAAACTAATCGCGGCATAAAGGGAGAAAAAAAGAACCGAATGAATGGGAAACTACTTTTTTCGTTAACCGGAACAGTCGTCATTAGTCGTTAGAAAACGGTGGAGCAATACACGGAGTTTTGGTGGTGGTGGTAGTGGTGCTTTGCATAATCAGATTGAATGCGGAACGTGTGTCGTTGAAGCGCGTGCTTTTGCTCTCCGTGGCTGTGGCTGTGGCTGCTGAAAAACCACAAAATGCTGCCACTGATAAACATTTTATCGATTAAACACAGAGCCCACGGGCGCCAGATGAGCTGCGTGCGTCCCTTCCCCCCCACAGAAAAGGCCGAAGATTCAATCCAGAAAAAGGGTTTCCCTTCCAAACGCTAACAGGACGCAACGACAGGCAAAACACGAAAGAGATAGAGAGTGCGAAAGAGAGAAAGAGTCACGTTTCGTCGGAAGCGGACTAGCTCAAATCTCTGCCAACTATTGAAGGAATTAAAATTTATTACCGGACCAACCGCCTGGCCGGATGCCTTGCAAGGACCTCCTCCTCAGACCGACCGACAGGAGAAAGGTGACACCATGAGGTGGCGCTCTCGGTGGCGCACAGCCACGTCAGCCGCAACTCATCCAAAAAGAAAACCCCATTTTCGCTGGAGAGTCGAAAGTAATTTCCTTGGCATCGACTACGGGACGCACTACCTTCCGGTCCGGTTCCGGGACTCACATTAGTTGACGGTGGCACCTATCCTAGTGTGCTCAAGGTTCGAAAATGGCGCATCCCGTAACAAACGGTCACACATTACTCCTTTTAACCCCCTAGACCCCCACCCCCGGGTTTCAAACATGAGACCGCTCCGAGGGGGATGGGTACACACACACACGCACGCATACCCCGAAGCTTCTTAATGTCGAAATGATGATAATTATAATCCTCACAATGGAATATTTTAATGATAGTTAAGGCATAATTATCCATTGAATGTGATTATAAAAGCCCCCCCCCCCCCCCCCCGCTACTTTCCTGACGTCCCTCTAGACCTCCAGTCCTGGGACATCGTTGCCAACCCTCATTAACCCATCGAAAAGGCGGAGACGGACTCGTTCTCTCTCTCTCTCTCTCTCTCCCTTGTGTGAGGGAACACAACATTGTGTTGTGTCACTCACTGCTGCTACTGCTGCTGATGTCGCTGTCTGTGGCTGTACGGAAGGCGATTGCACACCAAGACACACCAAGGCCCACACCATTGACATTAATGGTGCCGACGAGGAGCTGGGGCATCCCTTTTGGTGTTTGTCCAAACGGCCCCGACTACCCCGGGCACCCTCGGCTCCACGGATCGCCCACTTTTGGCAAGCGCGTGAACGACACTCGCCCGGAATCTCCACGTTTGGCACGACAGGACATGGTGCCGGTTGCCGGAGCCAAAGTTTCCACGCAAAAAACCCCCAAAAACCTAGCGAACGGTACAGAGGCCCTCGATGGATGAGAAGCCTTCTCCAGCGGGCACGTGGGATGAATGGTTTTTGGGGATTCGTTTTTTTTTTTCTTCTCTTTTCGCTCGGCCCCGATTTACCACCGAAGGCGGGGGCCATCGTCATCATTTTGGGGTTGCCAAACTTGGCTTCCCTGCTCCAAAAAAAACGCGGTCAACAGGACAGAAGAGCGCGTTTTTGGGTATCCTGCGCTCCTGCTAGGAAACGGTGAACACAGTGAACACTAGGCTCTTCGGAGGCTAATCGAAGTCATCGTCTCACATCAGCTGCTGCTTGGCATTCCTTTTGCGGAGCAGCTAAAAAGGGGGGGTTTAAACCATACGGAACCTTGTGCCCCATCCAGCATGGTCCTTGCATGGTGGTGCTGCTTGTTTTAAAAATTCAATCAATCGCTTTCATTAAATCCAGCTACCTTCTTTCCCCCTCGCTTCTACCATCATCATTATCAGTCGGGCATTGTTGCTGGTTGCCAGACCGACTGCGAACCACCGTTGAGGGTGGGCGGTAATTTTAGCCTCGTTTAGAGCCCATTTTCTGTGTCATTCAATCGTGTGCACACGTGCGCACGTGCATGTGTGTGTGTGTGTGTCGTTGGTGAGGTGAACTCATTTTCATTCGAAAATAAAAGCGTATCCTTCCGCAGTTCCGATTGGCCGTTTTCTATTTCTGGTTCCGGAGTGCTTCGGTCCCGACGATACAAAGGTGGAGGCCAAGCAGGCCCGGTTTTACGGTTGCGGTTCATCCGTCCCCTCTATTCCCCACACACACACACACACACACACACACAAACTTGCCCAACCATTAAGCAATACAATTACAATAACCAATTGGCTAATAATCGTAGCAAAGGGGCACTAAAAACCGAGGCCCAACCCGAGGGCTCGCACTTTGCCTTGTGCCCCATTCGCTAACCCAGTGTGCCAGTTTCCACTCATTATCTGCCGATGCGGGAGGATGCAGACTGGAGGGTAGGGGGTTTGATGGTAGGTAGAAGGTTGAGAAATAGAACGAAGCGTGCCGGAGTGAAGCAGAAATTTTTAATCGATTTTCTAATTAAATGGTTTGCCATGCCAGGCGACCAACGGTGCCTCGGCCCCCGGTTTCTCCCACAGTCCCGTCGGTCCCGTCGTCCGATTTGCCCATAAATAAATCCACATTAGCCGCCCGTGTGCCCGCCCGCCCGCGCCGCTCGGTGGTGTGACACATTTCGATCCATTCGCTCCACCGAGCGCAATCGAATCCGGATTTATGATGCTTTGCAAAACATATTTTTATGCTTTTATCGATCTGGTGGGCTGTTGTAATCGAGGAGGGAGGGAGGGAGGGAGGGAGGGAGGGAGGGAAAGCGTGGGTCTCGGAGCATGTTTTGTCTTTGAATCGGAAGTTTTTGAGTAATTAGGCCATTTCCGGACGATTTCCACCTGGCGTCTCCACCGACAAGCAAAACTAGAAATAGGCGGCACAATATCAATTCATGTTCTCAGAACTCAACTGACAACTGTTTATGATACAAATATTGTAGCCGCAGCCACGGTAAATTGTTATTTCACTCGGGAATTTTATCAATTAAAACTGGTCGTCTATTCCTGAACTACGGAGGAAACATTCTAGCCCATTGTATGTTCTGGCTAAATGGGATGACAATTTATATGCAAGCGAATTCGATTAAATAAACATTTCTTTTATTATGAATGACAGTTACAAGCTCAAAGTGCATCCTAAAAATGAGTTACTTTATATTGCTTTTATATACGAACCACCATAAGTTCTGCCCGCGCAACAGGAGCTGTGAGAGAGGCGAAAAATATAAAACATGTTTTGTCTATTTTAATAATGCAGCCAAACCAATTGATAATCACATGAAACTGTAGATATCCATTTTAAACGAGACAACACACATTGATTGGAACAAATTTTAACCTTTTTTAGTCCAAAGTAAAGTCACTGAGAAGTGGTTTTGACACTGCAACGCCTGCAAGCGTGTTGTTTGTCACAATCAGCTCGTCCTGTACAAATTAATAGTTATCTAGAATTAGTTTTCCTTATTTCCGTTTTCGATTACACGTTTTGAGCGTGCCCGACCGATGGTGATGTGCCACTGGCCGTTGTAACCCGTTTTTTACCTAATATTTTCAGTTCAACTTACTCCCCCCTAATACCTCTAACGTAATCCCATCAACTCAGGAACGAAACGGAACCAACCGCTCTTCTTCACTTCCTCCTCTCTAGCGATAGAAGACCAAACAGCATATCTTACTGTCGTTCGTCAGTGTTTAATAATGATTTCTGATTGTTCAGCATAATAATTATTAATATTTACCTAACTTAAACATTCCTTTAGATTTGGTTTTGAGAGTGTACATTAGCTTTGATTTTGATTTTGGTTTCTGATTATTATTTTTTTTTCGTTTGGTTTTGTTGTTCTACCCTCCTTCCTTATCACCTTTCATACTTAGTTTCCGGGATCCATCGTAGCTTTGCTAATGCAACATTTTTCATATCTGTTCATTCACATTTTATTTTTTGACGGTAATGGTTGCGATTTCGGAGGTTGATTTAGTTTGGTTGTTATACTTCTCATTTGACCTCTGTTGGTTTGTCGTTTTGTCGAGAACGAAATACCATAGGTTTACAGTTTGATCTCAACCGTTCCTTTAAGGGAGATTTTTTTTTTCCAAATTTAATGCGCATTGCACAAACCTACCAAATTCATAAATGATTCCTTACCCCACTCGTAACATGCCCACATCCTTGGCTCTTTCTATCCGTTTAGCCAATCTGGCTCATGACTGCACCACCAAACGCAAACTTACTTCATATACTGCACCTAATATTTTCCTAGCACTATTCTTAGCTTTACTTTAAAATTTTGCACTATTAATTGGAAGCAATCAATCGACTCAAATTCAAGCCCTCACAAACATACACATCGTCACAATTCAAACTCACGATAAGCCAAGTTGCGCCTATCATTAAAAATATTCAAAAAATCAATATTTGCAATCTTTCAAAGTGAAGAATACAGAGAACTTAGAGTAAATAAACATAAAAAGGATCTACTAAATGGTTCATTACTATACATAGTGGAAAAGAGATAGCCCATTGTAGCACATGTTTTGTTTATATGAAAGTTTTGTTTTGCAACAATTAGTTCTTTCATAAACAGACAGCACTGGTCTAGTGTTGAACGCTTTCAAGTTACAACGGTTAGATTGCTTTTATTTGATGTTTCTTCACAGTAAAATCACATTCGCTTTTTTTGTTACGATCATTTGATTAAGCTTTTCTTTACCCATCGATGTGTATGTGACCGCGTTTGGCATAAGTGCACCAGCCCGAGAAAGAGAGATTGGAAGGACTAACCGCCCCGCACTCCTTTAAACCTTCCTTTTCCCAAAAACTCCCTATTGGCAGTTCTAACCATGGCAAACACCACATTGGCTCAAATTCAGGGCACAGACAGTAATCATACAAATCTGAAATACGAATCGGCAATCAAAACCAGGATGTTGAAGCCATCGCAAATCGGAAAACAAAAGGTGTACGAAATTATTTGCAGCTGCTACCCCGCTAATTGGAAGATCGAAATCGGTTGCATCAGTTTGTGCAAATCAAAAATCTAAATACCTGTAATTAGAACCCAAAACACCATCGAAAACTGGCATACCAGAACCAGTGGGCGCGAGGGGCGAAACCCTCGCGGTTGCCCCATTTTCCAAAACTCAAAAAACATGTCATGCTACATGTACGCTAGTGGCATACATTATCACAGAAAGGCAACATTAAATTCATCTCATTATTTCCTTACTGTATGCGAGAGTGTTCATGTGTGTGTGTATGTGTGCGATTTTCAGTTTCATTAGTCCCTGCCATAATCATGGTCATGGGTTGGGGTTTAACTCTGTTTGCTGAATGCATTTTTCCCTTTATTATTTTCTTTATTCTAGTCAGTGATCATTGTGTGCCTCATTTCAAAGTTTGTTTCGTTTATTTGTTTTTCTGTACCTTCAACCATTCGTTCGTGTGCTTTATTGTTTCTGCGTGCGTGTGTGCGTGTGCGTGTGTGTGTGTCTGTTTTCATTCAGTTGTTCCTAGTTTCCCATCGGTATACTTTTATGTTTCATCCCGTACATGAACTTTATTGGTTAGTAAGCTAGTAAGGAACGTTTAAAAAGAAATAAATATTAATAACGAAGGTGCGTACGTTGCAAGGGTATACAAAACCAACCCGAACTATTCCGAATGAGTAGGGGAATCGAAACGCGTCAACTTCCGCATCGCAAATTACCATGATCGATCTCGTGTCGCAAAAAAAAACATACCTAATGCTAAACATCTCACAACTGTCGGTTAACACTTCAGCCAATCGAGCAATCGGATGCGACAAAGCAAACATTTGTAAAGCTTGACACTTTACATACCCAATTGGA
>NC_064874.1:80523556-80536056 GCF_943734745.1 Anopheles darlingi | reverse complement strand
ATGGGGCAGACAACCCTCTTAAAAGAAAGGAAAGTAGGCAAAGCGAAGAACAAAATGTGCTGTTGCGTGAAGTGGATCGTAGTAGCGTTTGTATGCTGTTATGCTGAAGGATGGAATGCTTCCATCAACCGAACTCAGGCTACCAATTACCTTCGCTACTAGAGCAGTGCTAGCAAACTTATCAACCAGCCGTCGAGCGGCAAGGCAGAAGAAGAAATCCTCTCAGGGTGCAGCAATCCTAGCCACTTAGCACAACCTTACAGCTAAGATACTAAAACTTAAGGTACTCCGATACAATGTACAGCGTAAAATGCAAAACAAAGCATCTGGCTTCGCCGTTTCAGCCGCCACATGAACCTATACCTAGGGCATAGTGTGATTAGCCGCTCCGGTATTTAGTTATGTATCGCACCTGCAGACACCACTCGGAACGATCGGCTAGCAACCGAGATGATGAGTCGGATCATAGTTTACGTTGAAGTAAATATAGCAACCTAGGTGAACAAGCCAACCATCAACCACAGTGCAACAGAAAACGGGTAACAATTATAATTCTGTAAGCTTAGGTCTACAACACAGTTTATGTTAAAGTGTTTCCATAATTGCTTTCTACCATGGAGCGAAGATTACCGACACAACTGTATAGCAACTAACTCCCATATTCGCTTATTCGAAAGACTTCTTCTGAAAGGGCGCAAAAGCAGACAAGAAAAATGGATGAAGATCATAAATTGCGAATTTGAAGATGACGTCTCTCGATCGCAAGTAGTGGGGAATTCTTTTTCATACGGCGAATAAAATCAAAGCGCACTTGAAATAGTTACTAAAAGGCGCTCGAAACATTTACCACATGCAATTTGAAACGCCAATCGAATGCCGCATTGAACGAATGATTGCGATCGTACAAACGATGCCACATTTCAAGTAGAAATCGTTTGAAATATGTAAATACAGTACTTGATCGCCTTTAGGTAAATGTTAAGAATAACTTCCAAATTGTGAAAAAGAGTGAAGCCGGACGATAGAATCTCATCACAATCTCACGCTAGCCAGACTAGTGTCGTCTGAGTGATACCGAATTGCTGAATGTTACATAGTGCGCGAATTATACTAGCGTTGATTCAGAAAATGGTCTTCATACTTCAATTTTGGTTAGAATTATGACTTAGAAGCAAACCCTCTAGTTTTTCGTCTGCCTATGAGCTTCCAATTGAATTAGTAACCGCATTGGTATAGACTGGTTTTGAGTAAGTCTGGCAGCTATAGCTATGCGCAACACTCATTCAAGAAGAGTATTACAAACAAATCAAAATTACGGCTAATTTAACACATAAAAATGTTTCTTTCTCGAAATTCAATCTCAAAACGAGGGAAGGGTGTTATGTAATGAACGTTCGGAATGTACTTGAAGAGTTTTACAAAGCTAAAAAATGTAAAAGAGCAAATACACCCGCACGGTTAGGATATGGTGTTAAAGGTTCAACTATGTTGGTTCTTAGGGATTTTTTTTTGTATTTTACTCCTTCATCGGTTTTGTGCACCTCGTACATTTTTATTATGTATTTATATCCGTGTAGAGTTTTGAAAATGAAAACAGTGTGGAAAATCACAAAACGTGAAATACACGTTAGAACAAAATTCGGCTTAGGGAACGCGCTAGAACTAAAGTAATTTCAGATGCAGAACGAGAATAACAAAACTGATAATTAAGTTCGAGAATGAAAATGTATAAAACAATAAATATCAAATCTATTGCTGTATCAATACCTTTATGATGAGTAATTTAAACAAAATTAGAGAAATGGTACATTAACAAACAGTTGGAATGCTGAATTACTAGATGAAAAAAGAAGCTAACAGATATAACGCCGCATAAAGTGTAAAAAGCAAAGCGGCCAGCGTTTGACGAGGAAATTTTCACTGAGAAAGAACGTTTAACAGAACCTTCAGAAAATGAAGTGATAGCAATATAGAGACAAAAGAGAAAGAGAAAAAGTAAGAGAGAGAGAGAGAGAGAGAGAGAGAGAGAGAGAGAGTAAAAATTACTATTTTTAAACAAAAACTCTCAGACACAACAGTAGCGAAAATGGTGCAAGATGTGTAAAGCTATGCATAGTGTTTAAGCAATCGTTGGAAAAGTCGTAGCACTGTAGATGAGTTCGCTTTGTGCGAGGTGGAGTTTTTTTTTTTTTATTGAGCGAACAAACTAACCGCTAAGACTAGCTAAGAAAAAGGACTAGCAAAACAAAACAATGACAATTCTCGAATGAAATCAGTCATGTTCAAGCACACCTCAACATTTAAAGTAGAAGCAGTAAGGGCGATAATCTTGCAAAATCGATCACGCCTGTGATCACGATGGGGTATGATGGGCAACGCAGAGAATTAAAGGATTTTGTTGTGTTTTGTTTTGTCTCACTAGCACGTAACCACTATACGAACTTTGTTCATATTTTTAAGTTTTTTTATACACTTTTTAAGATATAATTTTGCCCGGCGAAAATATATTTAAAAATTATGAATCTTTCGTTTTCGTTGTTTTTTTCACCTTTCTTTAACATGATTTTAGAACTGCGATTCCTCTATTGATCTTATCGAACGATTTTTAGCTAATAATGTGAGGCGTGCCTTGTTTCGATTGGAGCTTAATGGGGTCCTTTTACAAATGGACGTATTTCCAAAATCGCAGGATCCGATCGCACCAGGTTAGACAAATGATGAACCGAAACGGCAATAGTTTCGGGAACATCCGATATGCAGAGATTACAGAACAGCACAAGAGCAACATTCACTTACACAAGTTCCTAAAGAGTGGCAGTTATTCGACAGTAAACATAGAGTTTAGATGAAACAGGAGATCAAATCAGATATCGCAATTAACCAACGTAGCGTAATACTAGTTCAAAGTTACACTAATGCAGTAAAACCATTACTTTCGCAGTAGTTTGACTAGAGTTTACAAAATGTTTTCCATAGTAAGCATTTACATTCTGCTGGCACCCGCCGCTATGGCAAACTAGTCACCCCAGCCCATCACAGGCATCAAAGAATCATCAAAGAAAAGAAAGTTAATCTTTGTTTAGAAAAAAAATCATACTTGCCATGAAAAGAATTAGAGACGGGAAAGTAACATGCGATAGTTACCTAGCATGCTGCATATGCCCGTGTAATGTATTCAAACAGACAATAATGATGATATGAGAGCAACAAATCCCATAACCATTAATTCTTGGACGAAAGGCCCAAGATCACTCTGATGAAACAGAAGCATAACCATATGTTTAACGGAGAGCCTTTCATTGGAGCAACCTTACGTTACGTTTTCCTTTAAAGCTATCCGTAATCGAACAGTGAGTACAATGCTGCTCAGAAAATGTAAACCATATGTACATTGTTGTCTTTCTATCAGAAAAATGAAGATTGAAAGATATTTGATAGCAAAATACACCACTTGAAACGGATAAGGATTTTCTTTTGCAGAGCAATTGTCTTCATTGCAAATAGGGGACAAAAATTGTAGAAAATCTATAACGTTCTCGCAGTAAATGCAAAAAACGAGCGTAAATTTAGATAAGCATGAGTGTGTATCCGTATGTATATTCGGCATGAGAATTTGAAAACAACAACATCGCCTCCGAATAATTGTTAAATTAGAAAATTACACTGAAGATCAGGAGATTTGCTGCACAAGGTACAACTGAACGCAGTCTTATTGTCCCCAAAAAGGACAATCTAGCGGCTTACGAACCGATGTTTCATAGTTACCGCTTTCTGATCAAAATGCAAAATGCCGCAATAGATATCGTTGGAACATTCCACCGCACCATTCATCAGCTTTGCAGGAACAAAATGGCATCTCATCGCGATAAGGACAACTGGTACAAATCCATTTTGTAGAACTTTTAATAACATAAATATGAGGGCAAAAGAAGAAACATAACTTTCCCTTGAAACATACAAAGAAAATGCCGCTTTTTGTTTTCAAGAGCATCATACAAGTCGCTAGCAGAAACTAAATCGGGGAGCAAAGTGTTGTTTTTTACTTTTTGGGTTTGCCTGCTGTTATCGTGAATCCTTATAGCTTCCCGTGTAACTGCTTCGCGTATCGGAACAAGCTAACATAAGTAAGACACTATTATTACTTAAACAAATTTATCTTTAAAAGCCCTCAGTATGATAAGTATGATTCAAATAAAGTGAAATAAAAAATCCAAAAAAAACCTCCATAGTTGTCGGTTTCTTTTACCTTAAATCTTGGGAGCTCCATCCTGCTGCACATTCGGTCACATTCGAAACGAACTCCTGTTTTTCTTTCTCAATATTTTCTACGCACTTCACATTCCTTCTCATCCAACAATTAATCGTCGCTGCGTCGAAAACCATTACAGGTATCACAATCAAAACGGCTTCATGGCGTCCACTGATTTTAATTTTGTTACTCAATTATCAGACACATTTATTTGATGAACACTTTTCGGAAATCTACACTTTTTCATTCGCTCCAGATTTCGTAAAAAATATCGACTTTTCAGACATCATCATGCCACTTCCGCAACCAATGGTTGCTACGATTCCTACTGAAAAAGTGTTCCTCACTTCTCAGATGTTGTTCCATGGCACCCGTGAAAGTCTGCTGTATGCCGTAGAGCCTTCTTTGCTTACGATAAAACTTTTCTTTACAAAACAATTTTTTTTTGTTAAACTGTGTTAAATTCAAAAACCACTTTCCCGCCAAGCGAAACGGCAATACGATGTTTCCGAAGGATCGCAATCCATTACCGAAGGGAGAATTACTCATTTGTTTACCTCACGGCGGCCACAAATTTGTTTGCAAACTCCGATAAAATCGAATTGGATCGTGTGTTAACAAAATGTTTCGTAACGTGACTGCTCCTGCACTAGCCTCGCGCTTGTTCATCTCCATCAACCATCCCCGGATAGCGCCGCTCACCATTCCGCTTGCCTCGTTCTCCAACCACGCCCCCAGCATCGCCCAAATTCCGATTGCCGCTCGCGTCGACCGTGGCCAAGGCGACCGTAACCGAAGGAACTATCAGGACAAGCGGGGCGTTACGCCTTTACGTTTCCTAGTGGCCAGTTCCTTCCTTTCGTGGTTCTCCAAGAAATCCGACGACGAATCGCCCGAGAGTCAGCTGATCACCATCATCAAACGATCCATACTTTCGATACAGAAGGAAGAGTACCAGAAGGCGGAACAGATGCTTCATTTAGCACTGAAGATGGCCCAGGACCTGCAGAGCAAAGACGGTGTCACGTACATCTACGACATTATGGCAAATCTTGCGATGGAGGTGGGTGATTTCGCTAAGGCAGAGAAGCTCTTCGTTAACGTCATGCAGCGGCTCTTTGCGGACGGGTTCGTCGAGGATCATATCAAAATGTTGCACATCAGCTCGAAGATCGCTCATCTAGCACAGCTGCAGGGTCACTTTGATAAGGCGGCACAGGGATTCGAATGGACACTGGCAAAGCTGGAGGAACAGCTAAAACAAATCAGTGACGAAAATGTGCGCGAACTTCGCGAACTTTGGGGCATCACAAAGAACTGGTACGCACAGCTGCTGATGGAAGGGAAACGGTTCGCCGAGGCTAAGACGGCATTCCAGCAAGCGTATGAGGCGTATACTGAAGTCCACGGGAAGCTAACGGAGGAAGGATTAACTATACTAAACAACCTGAGCGTAGCATGCTCGAATGTACGTCCAGTGTGGTTTATCATTTCCAAAGATCACTTACCTTCATCATGAATCTCTTGTTTCTTCCATCTCTAGCTGGAAGACTATGCTTCAGCAGAACGATTTCTCAAGGAAGCGATAGCACTGGCCGCTCAAATACCCGATCTCTCCGAGGCTGGTGTGTACAAGGCTAACCTGGGGCTGCTGTACCTGCAGCAGGGACTGCTCCGACAGGCATCGGAGTTTTGTACGTTCGCTTGGCGTTATGGCAAACAACACAAGCACGAGGAAACTGTGATACAGGCCAACTATTGTCTGGAGCAGATCAAGGCCATGCAAAAGTAATCGTTGGGACGATCCACAACACGTGAACCTTCTGAAGGTTCTGAAGTAGACGATGATCAAACCCTTGCACCCCATCTAGCGTTAAAAAGTGACACTATCTATAAGGAGCCATAGAAGCCCATGCTGTTTATATGTTTGTAAGTCTATATTAAAGTGAAACTGTTCGTTTAATGAATACCTAAAGACGGTCACTGCAAACAGACAAACACACCTACGCAGATACAGCTCCGAATCTACAGCAAATCCTCCAGCTCGGCCATAAACTGTTTGTAGGCATCGTCCTTTGTTGGTTTCGCTGCATCCGCTGCCACCGTTCGAGGATCGTGCTGATCGTGTGCGGGACGCACCGGTGGCTTCGCTTTCCGTACCTCGTGTTCCTTCTTGGCCCGCAGCGCAGTCGGTACGAACCTCGTGACGTCCGCGCTGAGATTGCGAATCTGTGGTTTGGCCGAGATGGTGGCACTCTTGGGATCCTTCTGTAGCTGCATTTGCTGCTGGTGTAACTGCATGTTGCGTTGCTGCTGGATGTGCTTTGGTGGAGGTCCGGCCGGTGGGCCCGGTGGCATACGAATGCCTGGCATGCGTGGCGGAAGTCCGGGAGGTGGACCACCGGGTATACCGGGGCGTCCGGGCATACGCAAACCTGGCATACCGGGAAGGCCCGGTCGAAGTGGTGGTGGTCGTAGCATGAGCGGTGGTTGTAACGGTGCCGGCGCTGGCATTGGGATCGACGTAGGCATGGGCAGGAATTTCATGGCTGCATCCGGGGCCGGGTTGGGCAACGGTGGTGCGGTGTTTGTGGGTGGTACCGGAATCGAAGTAAACGGTGGAGGCGCCCCTTCCAGCAGCTGTTCCTTCTTCTTCTGAACACTCTCCATTTCCTTCATAAAATCATCAATATTCTGGCCGGACAAGGCCAACATCTTTTGCTGAACTGTGTTGGGTTGCTTGGATGCCGCAGCCGTCGCCCCTGCTCCCGATCGATCCGTACCATCCGCCGAATCGTCTGTATTATCCCGTGATCCATCACCGTCGTCGTAAAATTTGACACTCTTTTGCATCTCCGCATGGAACCGATCCAGCTCGTAGTCCAACTCGGGCATACTGAATAGATCGGGCGGTGGACCAGGTGGACAGCCGGGAATATCGTCATCATCATCCACGGGTTCTGAAGGTTCGATCGGATTTTCGACCGGCTTCTTCAGTATCACCGGCGGTGGCACACTTTTGATCGGTGGCGCAATACTGGGCAGACTCGGTGGCATCGGTATTCGCGGGATCGAGAGCGGTGTCGGTGTTTCCGTGGCCGACGGAAGCGGAATATCGTCCACCTGCACCTGTTCCGCGTGCCTCACACTTTCGTAGTACTGAATGCGCTTGTTGCGGCGCTTTTCGTAGTCCACCTCCTTGCGTTTTAAATCCGCCCACAGCTCCGGATCATCGGCCTGATACAGGCGCATAACCCGGTCCAGCGTTTCCTTCAGCTTCTTGCGTTTCTCCTTCAGCACCTTCTCGTTCAGCGGCGACGGCTGGTACACGTTGAACTCCATCTCGTCGATCTTCTCCATCTCTTCGATTAGCTGCGCCGGATCCTTGCCCTTCAGCACCGCGGCCCGCACCATTTGCCGTTGCTTTTTGTTCTTTTTCAGCTCCTTCTTTCGAGCCTCCTTCCGGGCCTGGTCCGTCGGGTTCATGTACTTACCACTCTTGGTGGTGTTTATGGATCGACGACCCATCTTGGTGGACAAGCCCTGTCGGCACCCGGATCAAGAACTAGGCAGATGATGCTGTAATTCCCGATTTTTCGGCAAACTTTTCTGCGGCCGATCGAAGAAGGAATCGAAAATCGTAAACACAACAAATCCGGCGCCTGTCAAACGAGCCCTCCGGGAACGGCACCTCAGTTCTGACTCGCGAACGCAGAGCTGTAAACACAAACTTCTATTCCTCTCTCGCGTGGCAGGAGAGAGTGAGAAAGGCTGCTCTCTCGCAGGAACTCGTTGGCATCCTTTTTTCTAATTTTCTGTTTCTTGTCGTGAGTTTTTGGTTCCGCCGTGCAAATAAACAGGTAAACAGAGCATTTTAACTTTACGAAGAATCACTAAGCCAGCATCCGACGCACAGCGATATCGATATCGTCCCTCCCAGAACAGCCGGTACAGCCGAGAGCGGAGATTGTGCGTGCATTGACAAAGAAGTCCACGAGTTCCAGAAGAGAGCAAAACCCCTTACCCCGCCGTGCAGCTGCGTTATCGATCAGAAGTAGATCGCCGAGTTGGCAGTGATTCTGGCGGAAGCGAGATAAAGCGCGCAAGGAATACAAAATGGATCACGCCAAACATCGGGGGTCCACGCGACCGGCAAAGATTCCGCTGAAGGAAGAATCGACCGCTTATCGAGCGCACATAGCGCTGGGACTTTTCCTCGTAATTATGCTGTTATCCTTCCCGACGCTTTGCGGAGCGCAGAGAGCGCATCATGATCATGATCACCATCATCATGATCATGACCACGATCATCATCATCATCATCATCACGAGCGACCCAGCTTTAAGTATTCCATGGAGGCTAACCAAGGTTTCGAGGAAAAGCCGGCGGTCGATCCACATCAGCATCATCATCATCATCACCATCATCACGAGGGAGAACACCACCATCATGATCATGGTGAGGACGGCCATGATCATCACCATCATCATCATCAAGCGAAACCTGCCGCGAAGGAACCAAGAGGTAAGCCACGGTTCAAAGAGCGATTTGTGCCCGAATGAACGTGAATTTTCCTAACCAATCTTTGGTCTTTCTCTTCCCGAAGATACCTTCTACATCTGGGTTCACTCGATCGGCTCAACGCTGCTGATCAGTGCGGCTCCCTTCTTTATCCTTTTCGCCATCCCGCTAGACAACACCGAGGAGATGCAGCCTCGATTAAAAACGCTGCTTGCGTTCGCTTCCGGTGGTCTGCTCGGAGACGCATTCCTGCATCTCATTCCGCACGCCATCCAGCCCCACTCGCATGACGATGGCCACGGACATGGACATAGCCATGGACACGGGCATGGTCACGGACATGGGGATGGTGAACACGAGCATGGCCATGATATGCGCGTTGGCCTTTGGGTGCTGGCAGGAATCATTGTGTTTTTGGCAGTGGAAAAAGCGGTTCGTCTGATCAAGAAGGATGGTGGACACGGCCATAGCCATGGTGGTGCGCAGAAAGCGGTCGCACCAAAGCCTGCTCCTATTGCATCCGACAAGAGCTCTTCTCCTCCTGGATCGCCATCTAAGGGCAGCAAGAAAGATAAGAAGAAGGACCAGAAGGCAGAACCCGTGGCGACCGCCAGCAAGTCGACTAAGGAAGAGGCCAAGGCTAAAGGAAAAGCCGTCCGGAAGGAACCGAAAAAGGAGGAAAAGATACAAATTGCCGGCTATCTTAACCTAGCCGCTGATTTTACGCACAATTTCACCGATGGCCTAGCGATCGGTGCATCCTATCTGGCCGGCAACAGCATCGGCATTGTGACTACGATCACAATTCTGCTGCACGAAGTGCCACACGAAATCGGCGATTTCGCCATCCTGATTAAATCAGGCTGCTCGAAGAAGAAGGCAATGCTGCTGCAGCTAACGACGGCCGTTGGTGCGCTTGCCGGTACGGTGCTGGCTCTGTTGGGTAGTGGCAGTGAGGCGGCCGAATCCTGGGTCCTACCATTCACCGCCGGCGGCTTCATCTACATCGCGACCGTTTCCGTCATTCCGGAGCTACTCGAGGAATCGACGAAGCTGTGGCAATCGTTAAAGGAAATCACGGCCTTGCTGGCCGGTGTCGGTATGATGGTAATTATCGCACAGTTCGAGTAGGACTCCATGGTCTGGTTGGGTCAGTTCGTCTCGTCCATCGCGCTCCTGAGTGGGCGTTCGTTGTCGTGTCCTGTGTGCATGCCTGTGTACCTTCCAACCACTTGTTCAGTGTTAGTTTTCCAACTTATTAGTTTAGTGCATACGTTTAAATGTAGACTCGTTCTTGAAGAGACCACATTCGTTACCCAGGAAACATATTTGTTATAATTTTTGCCATCGGAAACTTAATTTTGAAAATGGTCCTGTCGCCCAGTACGTTTGCCCAATTGATTGTGCCCGAAGGAGTTTCGTGCGATTCTTTAGTGATGGTCTTTTTTTCTTTCTGATTAATCATACCAGAACAAAAGATGAATAGAGCAATATTACTGATAATGTTAACAAGAATAAAAGAACAATAAGTGAGTACTGCTATAGGTCCATCTCAGTTCCTCTTTGTTTAACACTAAGAACTGCATTCTTTTTTAATGATTCCCTCGCGACAACGCACTTGGAGATCTTGTTCCGCACCACTAGTCTTATCGTAATGCTGTGGCAAGCAACGTGTTCCGTTTATGTCCGGTACCACGGAGAGCTGCATACCGACCACAGTGGACGCTGTATCAATCGTTTCTTTCTTTTCGATTGCGCTGTGCTGCCACTAAGTTCAATTCGTGCAAATAGTCACGCATTACTGATAACATTGACAACGACAATTAGCTATCTACGATTGCGCGAGCGGTGTGCGCCCTCACCTTTGTGTGTTAGGTGCCAGGAAGGTTGATTCAACGGCAATGCTGGCCATCAGCAACATGTGCGCCTGTGTTCTTGTGTAGAATTGTCGAGTGTTCCTTTTGTTCTGGGATAATTAGTTGCTCCTGTGTTCGTTCTGTAGTAGAAGTAGCGATCGGTGGTTGGTGCCGTTGTCCTGATGAGCGATCTACGCGACATTCATCCATTTCATTTTCATTTCTCCAGGGATATTGCCTTATGATTATAGAAGAAACGATTGAATCATGATCATTGTAAGACGCAGGATAATAGGATCTAGGCGCAGTTTTTGGCAAGGTTTTTAGCTTAACAATCATCATTCAAAGCGAAGCTCGGCTTGGCAACGATTTTAATGTTCAAAACGGAATCGTTATATGTATGGGTTTGTAAAGCGCTGATTGTAAAACAATGGCAGTGGCTGTTGATTGTTTAGAAAATAAATAAAATATATATAAATACTTATCTATAAGGCTTGGCACCTGTACATTGATTGTGAAGGAATCAACGATCACTTTTACTAAGTGACCATTGAGTGATATCCCGTTAGTTGCCAGATAATCGCCTTCGACTCCAAACTCCTCACGGCCGATCACTTTAAACGATATTGGCCACACTTTCCAACGCTCTCCATCTTAAACCACAACCTGCTTAAACAAGAACAAAATAACGATTTCGCGTTTTTCTTTGCGACCCAAAACGGCGTTTTTCAAATCTCGTAGGCGTGTTTTTCGTTTTCATCTTTTCGACTTGACCCTTGTAAACGCAGCACACTTTTGAATTTTCTGCAGCTGTCAAACTCACCGCTTTTTCAACCGCCGAATCGTTTGTGTTGGTAAAAGCAAAATGTTCAAGAAATAGTGAAAAATCGTGCCTATTTTCGTTGTTTTTCGTCTCTGTGCGTGTATCTTTCGTGCTTATAAGTCGCACACGTCGGCAAACAAAAAGAATCGTGCCAATAATCATGAATCCGCGACTCACAACACCAAAGAATCGTTTCGGAGCTGCTAGCTCTTCGCCAGCGGTGAAAACCCCAACTCCACGCTCGCTAATACGGCCGGCTGGATCCAAATTGGGACCCTCGCTGCTTGCCAAACGCTCCCTACTGAACACATCAAACTCCGATTCTCTGCCAGGATCACCCGCCCAACCACCGGCGGCCAAATCGGTATCCGCACGCATCGCTGCGATCACTGCGATGGGAGCGAAATCGAAATCATCCACGATGCTCAACAGCTGCTACACGCCATCGTCTTTGCATAAAGCGCCGCCTGTTTCGTCCCGAAGCGCTTGCAAAGAACCAGGAACGCCAAGTAATCTGCTGAAACGGGCAAGGGCCCGCGAAGACTTGATGAATGCCCGAACGCCCGAATGTTTTTCGCGTCTCTCGCGTCTCTCGCTCGAAAGTCCGCCAACGAGCGCTGATAGAATGCGGGCAAGTACGGGCGCACTTAATGAATCGCACCGAAGCACCAAGGAAAAGGACACAACGCAGGGAGAAATCAGCAATCTGACGGTAGCCATTCGCATCCGGCCCCTCTCCCCGAAAGAGTGCATCGATTCGGTGGCCAACATCGTGCGCGTCAACGGTAACGAGCTATCGGTTTATGCAGGCCCTACGGCCGACAATTTGGCCGGTCTGGAAAGTCGCTTCACGTACGATCATGTGCTGTGGTCGTGTAATGCAGAGGAGAAAGCGTACGTTGATCAGGCGGGTGTGTACAACTCCCTGGTCCATCCGCTTCTAGATCGAGCGTTCGAGGGTTACAATACTTGCCTGTTCGCTTACGGGCAGACGGGATCGGGCAAGAGCTATAGCATGATGGGCATCGATCTGGATGACAACTATGATGA
>NC_064874.1:80498556-80518556 GCF_943734745.1 Anopheles darlingi | reverse complement strand
CCCCACCATGTGGACCATCGTCTGCCACGGTTTGTGAGCACTGATAGGGCTCGCTATCAGGCTTCGGCGGCGGCAGCAGCAGCAGCAACGCAAAACAATTGCAAATTCGTCATAAGAGGCAGGCGTGTCCCGGTTGGTGGAAAAGAGGGTTATCACCGACGCAGTTTAGCGAGATAAGCACTACGGTGATGGCATCATTGCTGCGGCTGTTCTGCTCGAAGCACTGCGTCCTTCGAAGCAGTTGATAGAGGGCACGACAACGTCTTGAAGGTGATGCGTGACCTTACGCAGAGAAAGAGGATATTTCTGCTTCCCTTGGCGAAGGCATTAATATGCCACTGATGGTTCATTCAGCTGCCGGTACTACCTACGGTACGGTGTGTACGTGACCGGTGGCACATGTTGCTTCGGCACACCTGCGCCGCGTTGCATCATTGGCGCTGCCCGGGAGAGAGGGGGGCTGTATCTTAACGGATTGGACATCGTCTTGAGCACAAGAGCCATTGGCCTCTTGTCACGTTTTATCGACATGGTTAGACGAAGTTTTTGGTATCACTGGTAAGGTTTCTCCTTCCCTTCTTACCAGTCACATTTTTTGACGCATGCGCCGCTACCCCATCCTGTGTTGGATGTAGGTCACAGCAACAACGTGGTGGTGCTGCACCGGCCACGGAAGCATTTGTGTGTTACAGCATGGAACCATCAATCGGGCGGTGGGGCGCTTAGTGTCATCTGAAACAAACGTCTGGTACAAGATAGGTCACGAGACGGTGTCATGAGTCTCTGTGGTCTCTTTTGTGTTCGTACAAGTGTTCGGTAGACACTATGTTCCCATTCCCGTAAGGTCAGTAACTGCATGTCGCATGGCTGTGGGTAGCACCACATTAAGACCATGGGCACCGTCCGTCCGTCGCAATGAATTCAATTGAATTAACACTACTCTTGCACGATCACACGATCGCGACATCTTTGTTGCAGACAATCGTTATGCTGCTTCCGTTATTCCTACTATTTCGCTTCCAACATTCGTTTAGATCATGATCAAACTGCTTCACTGTGTGCCGGGGCCGGTTAATAAGAAAGGTAAACGAGGATTCCGTTGGTGATAATTGATCGTCATCGGTGTCACGAGAACAACGGGTATGATGCTAGGCTGCTCGCGGAAGTTGGAAATAGGAATATGCCCCCTTGACACAGTGGCACACGCAAGGCACAAACTTCGCTTCGAACTGACGTAACTTCGCCAGTTATCTTAATTGACTTAAATGGTTTTGCAACACAAGCATTGCCTAGCCTACGGACGTTTTTGCAGTGGTAAACGTTGATCTCACTTTCACTTAGAGCATTAGAGAGACTGGCGGAGACTGCTTAACTTATCCCTCAGTCAATCCAACTACAATGGTAGACAGCGGACGATCCCTTTGGCGATCATTTGCATTCACATTTTCCCCACGCTAAATTGCCAGACCAAGGTCAACCCTTTGGCGACCGGCGCAACCGACAAAGCGTCCATCGCTCGCCTTCATTTGCATCAAATGGTGGCTTCCGGTTCGACGGCGCACCGCGGTCACGGTTCTCGAATGCACCACAGACTTCTCTCCTGCTGGAGTAACTACTTGCGATCAATTTAGCGAGTTCATCTCGCAGCTCCCTGACGCACTGACGTGCAGCGCAGTTTAATCCCTCGCCTCTCCGCGTACCGGTGATCAACTATCTGCGCGTTAATCCACAGATCGGTGTACCGTGTGGTTTGCGCACGCATTTGTAGACGTGGCGCAAAGTCTGCCGCGCCCACCTCGAGTTCCAAGGTTCTCTCTCTTCTCTCTCGCTGTTCCGTTTGCATTTCCTCTTCCTACTTCTCGTGGCAATTGCGATGCGCAAATAATACCGCACGAATATGATGTCAACGGCATCTTCTCGGAGTACTTTTACACCCTCCGCACCTGGTATCCATTCCATGCCCCGACACGCCTGCCAACGGCCCTCGTGGTGTGGATAGAATGATGGAGTCTGTAGAGCCAGCCAAGTTCTCGTTCTCCATTCGCTATTTTTAGCGAAATGATCGCCATCCGCAACCTCATCTTGGTTCTTTGCACCAGAAACCGGTCCCGGGATGGGTGGGCTGGGAAAGGATTGGAGTTGAAGGTGGCCACAAAACGTGTGTGTGCGTGCTTGCAAGCGTGTTTACGGTTTTCTCGCTTGGCCACCGCTTTTCCAACGGCGCGGGCATTAGCACCACTAACCGCTGGTGGTAGCCCACGACGGAGGAAAGCCCAATCTAGCATTGGAATCCGATTTCGTTTTGCGTCAGCAACCGGGCGCCACCCCTCGTGCACGGCGAATCATGTTTCAAGCGGTTCAATAGCGCGCCCTACCCTATACTTAGCTCAATTCAAAGGTAGTCACTTGGTCCATTATGCAACGGAAGCCAAAAATAGTTTCTCGCTCTCACTCACTGGCGAGTGGCGTCGGAAAACCCCTCCCGTGGCGACAAGTCATTCCGGCATTCCGATCGTTAGTAGACGATCGTCGCCGTCGTCGTCTGTCAAGCGCCGTGCACAGTGCTCGAATGCAACGCAGTGTTTACGTGTATTATTTATCTCGGTCAGTCTAAATTTGGATTTGGCCCTCATGCTGGTGGGATGCTGAGCTGAAAAGGAAGGGGAAAATGGGGGATGATCACGCATACGACGATCGCGTGCGCGCTAACTGCACACAAGCATACCGCTGCACGTAGGAAGGCCATTCTCGTGAGCCGTGCCGGCCAAGAACCTGAAAGAGAATGGATTTTTGGAGGCGCGTGGCATTTCCACCAAGACGCCATCGGCCGCATTGCCACAAATTGTTGCCTGGATCGCAGTTTTTTTGTGGCGGAAATGGCAGACACCTCATTCTGCTCGAGCAAGCGTGCTACCGGCAACAAGGTTAAGTTATTGCCCCCCTCCCGGGCAGACACAAGGCGCACTTCTCTACGGCCACGACTACAGTGTGTACGGCGGTGGTTTTAATTACGGATTTTTCGTTTGTTTTTTTTTTTGCTCCTCCCGCTCTTTTGAAACGCAACCGAGCGTAACAAGAACGCATAAAGCAGGCGCCACGTATGAGAAACGGTGGGACAACCCCTACCCCCTCAATGACTCAAGCGAACGATCGCGCACATCGCATCAAACGATCACGATGCATTATTGAACAATCTGTGCTTGCGCGCGCGCCCGTCGTGTACGCAACCCAAAACAACATTCCACGTAACTTGTTTTGATCTCGCGATCTCGTCGCACACGATCTCACGTTGTCGCACGAGATAGGGCGCTTCAGCTAGTCAGCTAGATGTTTGCTGGGGGTTTACCTTGAGCGCTGACCGATCCAGGGGAACCGGAGTGATGCCGTTGCTGTTGCTGCTTGCTCTTCGGGATCGGATTGTTGAGCGGATTCTCCAGCGTACCGTACGGGAACTTCTCGTAGTCCCGGTACATCGGTCCCCGGAACGACGAGTACTGGATGCTGTCACTCATGTAGTAGATATCCATTTTGTGCTGTTGTTGGCTGTGTTGGTGGTTTGCGTCCTTTTTCTCGTTTGTCTTTCAGTCCTTGAAGAGAGGCCCCCTTGGTGTTTTTTTACGGTCTTTGTTAAGCCTCTTGCCTTTTAACACGGCATTAGACGATGATGATGACGATGATGGTCAATCTTAAAAGCGTGTAGTAGTATACCGCGTGCTTTGGCCGTCGTGATGTCCTTCACTGGTAGGCCTTCAACGCTGTTCTTTTTTGTTAAAGGACGCCGGAACCGGATCGTTAATGACTGAACTGGCACAGTAAACTAAAACTCGAACATTTGATTGGCTTCTTCGCGTGTTTCTGTTTCCTTCTTGCCTGCGCGCTATGGTTTCCACTTATGCTCCGTAGTGCTGTGCCAGTGAGTACTAGACCATTTGGCGGGCTTTTGCCTTTGCCTGGGGTGCCTTGATGGTCAACACCCGTAATGCTATCGCGCTTCCGTTCACGCGCGTACACAGAGTTTAACAGAGAAATTGTGTCTGGGACCTCGCCACTGCTTGTCTACTGTTGGTGACACTTTCACTATGCTCGATCGCACGCACTCTCTAGGAAGTATGAATTGTTTATGCTTGTTCTCCGTTCCTCACCAAAACACACGGCAACGTATTAACGTTAAAGGTTTCAAATTGAAGGACGTTCATAAACACTTGAAACACAACAAAATGAGCTGCATCTGGAGGGGGTTTTAGTCGATACGACGCAAATCACACGATGGGTCGCTAGCTGCTGCTGCTGCTGATGCGTTCGTCCGTTAAGCGCTGTCTGAACTGCGGCGCGTCATCGAGCGTACCCACGGATATAGCCAAACAAGACAAACACACACCCTCTCACACGTTTCGCGGCCGTCCGTCGGTCGGTCCCTCGGTTCGGTCAATGGACGACGCACCGCGCCGCCGTGTGTAAAGAAGGTGGTGCTGGTCTCTCAACGGGCTACCACACTACCATAAAACGGTTTGTGCGTTGTTTTTTTTGTACGTGGTACACCACACGTAGACAATGTCGTCGCTATTGGTCTCATCTCGCGCACGCTCGCTCGCTCGCTTGAAGATGGACGGTTGTGTCGGTGGCCACGGTATGTGCGCAGCAGATACGCATAAGCCAGTGGTGGTCAACCTACCTAGCTTCACTTTCCAGCGAACTTCGAATTCCTTCAAACAATTCCGGAATTCCTTGTGAAGCACATCACGAGCTCTCTGAACAGATTGAAAAGGCCCTCGGTATTTAATTAATATTACCGAAACATTAAAAAAAAAACGGCAACCAGCTATTTGTCATAGGAAAATTAAAAACGAAATTTGAAATTAGAATTTTGAAGACAGCCCATGATATTGCTTTAATCCAACATCCAAGCAGGTGCCTTCAAACTTCGATGATGTTATGGATCATAAAAAGTATCAATTGACACAACTTTAGTAAGATTTCATCTAAAACGTATTTGTTAAAATTAATGTTGTCTCACGGTTTTCCATGGAAAACGCATGAAATTTGGCCTGCAACATACCTACAGCTCTGGCCACCACTGGCGTAGAAGAACGAGGCGAGGACTGCCGAGAGTGAAACCGACTCCGGAGTTCCACGAGATGTGTGTGTGTGTGTGCGTGTCTACTATAGATGTTGCGTTTGGTTTTGGTTTCCGAAACGCTCCACGCGAAAGGGTTGTACACTCTCGCTTCTTACAAACGGCCGGCGGTTGGGGGTTGGCCATTCAACAAAACGCGTGCGTTGGCCAACGACCATTCGTACGTGTGTTTGTGGTTTTTACTGGATTTGTACTCTGGAGTAGAGAGAATGAGAGACGGAGCATTAGCACATGCGAGAGAAAATTCCAGCGGAGAACGACTCCCGCCGATGTGGAGACGCCTTGTAAATGCAACCGCGATCCTCGTGCTGCAAGGAAAATAGCGAGTAACGCAACAAAACCCTCTGCTTCTCTTAGTAGATGCAAAAGAGAAGGGGAAAGACATGTAAACACTTAAAAATAGTATGTGGCTTTTCGGTGAGGATCTATTTGCGGAACTGCAGTCAAAAGGACTGTTTGTTTTTGGTCTCATAATGGCCGATTTGTCACAATGTGTTAAAAGAGGCTTAAAATGGCGTTTCGCAAATCCTTATCGCTTTCCTAGTGACTAATCGATACGGCAGATGAATAGGCGGTAGACAAGAACGACTAGGGTGAAAGGTGATCGTTGTTTGCTGGAGATCTTTTCCTTTTTATAATGGACCAAAGACGCCACTGTAGACAAGAGAAGAAAGGAACGACCGTTGATTACGCATTTTTGCTGGAACGGCTTTTTGATAATGCGTCGATGGGAACGGTTGGTTGAATTTATGGAAAATTTCAATTTCTTTTGATTTCTTCCTTTATCAACGACCAAACTGGCCGCCGGTTCGCAGGGGGGTCGCAATGATGCCCTGTTTACCGAAGTTTCGTTTACTAGCTTCTTTACTTAACACAGTCTTATCAACGCAGTGCGGTGCGGCGCGTCGCGATTACTGAGTAGGAGGCACTGCGGTTCTAATCTTCATCATAAGCGTTTTCCAATATGTGCATTCAACGCATGATAAGCCGCAGAGCGAAGCGGTGAATTTGTGATTCCAGCGATGATAGACTCCGTAGTTACCGACAGGTACAATCGAGAAAGCTGTTTGGTTTAATGGTCCTTCCTCGTGCTCTATTAATCATCCAACGATCTTCGAAGCGTATTTTACCAATTGCTACGTTTCCAATTGGAAACCCCTTTTCGCCTAGTGGTTATCAAAAACACGTGTGTAATTGTATTTGACGTCTTTAAAGGTTTTCGATAAGAAAACGTCTCTTATCGACGCGAAGCAAGCGTAAATTGCACTGCCTTCAGTGTTCTGTATTGTTGCAATCGACGTTGAACCGGTATGGGTTCAAAGATTGGCTTTGTGCTGCATATTCCCATTCCACGATCAATCAGTAATCAATCATTGAATCACAGGCCGATAAGAGGACGAAACCTACATGGTTCCAGTATCGGTCATATGCCCATCCAGGTTGAGTCAATAGTATGTGCAAACTGCGCTGTGCATTCGCTTTCTTCTAGGGTCTTCTGTGGTATCATGAGACACATCGACGTGACTGATTGTCGACCGTTTTTGTTGCTTATCGATGCTTTCTTAGCTAAAGTTCGATTAGATCATCCCTGCACTTTTTTGTTTCAATCGTACCACAATCGTGGATGTACTTTAATCTTTTAATTGCCTTCATTGCCTGTTGGAACTGTTGTCTGTCTATCGTAAATTCGGCTGTAAACTTATCAAACGTGCAAAACGTGTCGTTCTTCGATAAGCAGAGCATTTCTTGTAGCGACATGCTGCCTCTTGCTTTGCATTGAAAACACATAATTTTCCTTGGTATCTAGAACAGTTGGATTTGAAGGTAAAAAACGCTGTTCTCTACCTTCCGTAGTATTATATGGATTTTTGAAGGTTTTCCCGCTAGCAGGTACAACCCGTACACCACACGAGCATTAGTCCGTACAATGCTACCAACAACCATGGGCCAGTATAAGACGTAATTGTTCGCAAGTTCAGTGTTTCGCTTCAAGGATTTTCGCGGCGTTGCTTTGGTAGAAGTATAACCAGGAGGATGTTGACTGTTGCTTTGCTTATCACCGGCATACCAATGGCGACTAACTTGCCTCGTTACAACCTCTAGTCTCATTTGTCACTACACACACCCATACCGCCCGGCGGAACTGCGTAGTTCTTTCTTGACCGCAGCGGATGGTTATCGATGGGGCGAGATAAATGCCCCACAGAAAGGGGGGATTGTATCCGAAATACGACTCGTTTTGTTTACCCGTAGTTAGTGCGTCGATTTCTAATCAAATCGACCTTGTTGATCGTAGTTACTGGATTAGGGAACTTCCTGGAAGAACTTGGAAATACGTTTTAGAAGACTATTTTTAGGTTGAAGGGCTCTCAACTATCGCTCTAGTCGGAAGTTTATCTTGCAGCTGTAGGTTTATTGCACTTCTTTTGCTAATATTGACTTACCGCGCTTGGTGTAGACACATCGTAACATGTTTGATAAAATCGTCTAGTTTCCAAGCAGTTGCCCCCATACCAGGGAATCACCAGAAGGGTGATTGCATGGCAATAGTGCTGCATCTGGGTTATCGTCACTGGGATGACGATATCACTGCAGTAGCCACTCTACTTATGACAAAAAGATAGTCGGACTAGCTGGCCTTATCAACATGTCAAACACTTCAAGTTAAATATGGAACACTTGCAGTGGAAAGACACACCTCTTCGGATATTCGCTTCTAAGAACTTGAGCGAAGGGATCTCGGTTACGACTTGCCAATCCTTATTAGACTAATAAGGCTTATAGGGATCATAGGTATCTGGAGTTTCAATCATGTGTTTTTGTTACTTGAAACACACATTGAGAATATTCCGGATAACGTTTGGAGTGGCATAATGTCCATAAAATGTCCATATAATGTCCATTATCTTCTCAACCCGGAATCGTTTCAGGTTTGTTTGATTTCAAGACTACAACACAACGCTTCGTTGGACATCACGAGATGTATTCAAAAACAACAAACCTGGCTTGCAGCTAGCGAGACCGCAGTCAGATAACGATACTTTGTTCGACCCTGACCGTTGGTATTGCATTACCTAGTGCTAGCAACTGGGATTGCGCGGGATTAATATTGTTAGATAATTCGTTCGTTCGTTCGTGCTACGAGTTCAACCACCATGCAATCCACCCGGTAACGGTGTGGTGTGTTACGAACTCGTTGTAATATGTCGTTTGGTTAGGTTAAAGGCACCATAACTCAACCATTCTGCTCGTAATAGAGAGAGAGAGATAAATTAATTTATTTTATTTTTGAAATCAACGTGTGCCAACGATTATTCCTGATTAATTGATTCCACCTTTCCAACTCGGCCATACTAGGCCTCTTATGAACAGAAGGCGGTATTATTCGATACGACTGGTTGGGTTTCATGTTTCCGGTTGTGGTGTGCGGTCACACAATACGACCGGCGGCGTGGTCGATCGTTTCGGTTGAACTGTTGCATTGGCATTCAGTTTCTTCGTGCCTTTTTACAATAACACACTTCATAATGCAACTTCATTTCTTATGACGATCGTTCTCGTTCTTAGGAAAATCTTGGCGGTAACTCACGGACCGTGATGCTGGCCACCATCTCGCCTGCTAGTATACATCGAGATGAAACGCTTGCCACCCTACGCTACGCTTGCCAGGCACGCAGCATCGTGAACCGTGTGAAGGTGAACGAAGATCCGAACGATCGGCTGATCCGTGAGCTGCTGGCCAAAATCGAACGTCTACAGGTCCAGCAGCAAAACTACGAGCGCCAGAGGCGCCTCTCGGAAGCGAATCTTCTGCAGCCACGCAAGATCATCATCGAAACATCGGTCGACGATGGCAAGGTCGAGGCATTGCGCCAACAGTTGGCCGAAACGGAGCAAGAACTGGCCAAAGCTCAGCGTTCCTGGCGCGAACGGCTCCAGGAAGCGGAAGATGTGCGCCGGACGGAGATGAAATTACTTAAACGCAAAGGACTGGCCCTGGAACTGTCGGCTGAACAGAAGGAACCTTGTCTGGTGAACTTGGCAGCCGATCCGATGCTTTCGGGTACACTGCTGTATCTGATTCCTGCCGGTACGGTGCGCATCGGTCGTCCTTCATCGCTGTCGTCGCCGGATATTATGCTCGAGGGTCCACTAGTATCGCCGAATCATTGGTAAGTCATTGTGAGGGACAAGCATGGTTCGCTGAGTTCAGTTAATCATTAAGATGTACGCTTTCATGTTGCAGCACTATTGAGAACGCACATGGAAAGTTATTCCTGATGCCGGAAAGCCATACCGAGTATGAAACGTTCGTGAACGGGGAACTGGTACAGGAACGACGTCAGCTGTTCCACGGCGATCGCCTCGTGATCGGCGGATCCCATTATTTCCGCGTCTCGAACCCACTGTGCCCGAACAAATCAAACCAACAGGTTGGTGATGCGCCGCTTCTAAGAGAAGTTGTCCCTTTATTTCTAACATCCACGAAATCGAATTTTTGCAGATGATTGACTTCCAGCTGGCCCACCAGGAGATACTAAACGAACAGGAGAATCGCTTGCGACGCGAACTGGACGCCGAGAAGCAGGCAGCCATCGCCCAGATCGAGGCGGAACGTATTGCCAACGAGCAGCTGTACGAGGAACGATTGGCGACGCTCGAGCTGGAAAAGTTCAAATACGAATGTCGCCAGCAAATACTCGAATCGGAACAAGAGGCAGCAGTAGCGCCCCCGCGTGATGCCCGAGAATCGCTAGCCGGAAGTGACCTATCCTTCCCCGACTCTTCGAATTTGGCCGATGAGATCCGACGCATAATGGAACATACGAGCGAGGAAAGCCTAGCACACATTCAGATGATGGTTAAGGAGGCAGGCCAACGGTGCCGTGCAGTGGGATTGGATTACGAGTTTAAGCAGCAACAGGTCTGGCAGGAGGAAGGTATGTTCCGGGCCATCATTCACATTGTCGATCGCACGAACGGGCGCGTAGCCGAGTGGTACCCGGCACGGCTCGAGTACTGGCTGACTGTTGTGCGCGATCGGGACGAACTGACGGCCGGCAATATGTTCGACCAGTTCGAGCTGCATTGGACCGGTCCGGGGACGGATTCTGCAGCGAACGATTCACTTCATTCGCTCCTGCACGAACCGCAGCGCTCGAGCCGCATTTCATTGAACTTTAACTCGGTAAAGGACGCCATACTGGCGGCCGGTCGAAACAGTTTGCTCTCCAGCACCGCTCTCACCGGCAGCTCTCCGGGAGCTGCGTCACCAAATACGCAATCCACAAAGACCTCCCAGCCCGGTCTCTTAAGATCCTTACTCACACCGCGTGGCTCATTGACGAGTCCTGCTGGAGCAGCTGGTGGTGGTAGTGCCCGTAAAGCCCTGTTCATGGATACGAACGAGAACGAAGAAAACATTCCCACCAACAATCGGCAGCAATCTTCAAGCGCCAGTAAAGCGTCGCATCGGTTCAAAGTGAAAACGGGCAACTATTTGGGAAACATTGAGGTCGCTTTGCTGAAACTACAGAAACATCTGGAACGCCATCAGGGTGAGCAAGGGTCGGCAGATCAGGCGGAACCGGATTCCAATAAAGTGCTCGCCTCACGAATGCTTTCCACGATGGATGATTTGCAGCGATCATTTCAAAACCTTCGTTCGATCTTCACCGAATGCAACCTGCAGGAAGCAACTCAGGCTGCGATCGAGGAGGAGTTGCGCGATGGACGGCCGTTGAAATCGGTAAAATTTTTGCTCGATTAACGGACACACTAAAACTCGACGAATGATCGGTGGATTATGATCGCCTTGACTCGACTTGAGCGTTGATGTACTGTAATGTAATGCTTGCCATTCGGCTCGTGAATGTATTATGACTAAGATAGTTTTTGAAATTCGTTTTTTTTTACCAAATCTTTACACCGACAATGTATAACTCAAGCTTTCGTTACACACTGTTTCTGTAGCATAATAACAATAAATGGTTGAAATCGGACACTAACACGAGGCTATCAGATTGTAATTTGAGTAAGGATACCAACGATCTTCAATGTATTCAACTTTATTCACTTTAATTTGAATTCTTTAGCTGACTCTACGTGTAAGCACCACGAGCTACACAGACAGTAGGACACCGTGGAAACCAGCCACACCGTAGAGCGGCCCGGTAACTACTCGCAAACTCTGAACAGTAACGTGTCAAGGTGTGACCATTGCTTTTGCCCGATAAATATTCTAAGAAACCATCAGCAGGGCCAGCAAAGGACGTGCAGAGAGCGTTAAGTGGTATTCTTTGAACTACTAAAAACAGTGATAAGTTAGCCCTTCATCACCACATATGGTGCCGGAGGTGAGTCGCCAAAAAAAATTCACTTTGGCCACCAGTATTCGAGTAGTTTGGCAGAGAAATTCATCCTCTTTAATACTTTCGACTAGGAACAACACTACCTCCGTACGCCGTGTCCGTGTTAACGGAATAGCAGATTGAAGAAGAAGGAGAGGATGCCTATACGAATGCCCTGTTACCTACTTCTATCGCTCTCTGAATGAAGGGTAGCTGAGGCATGCGAAAGAACTAATAGATCACAGCTTGGATACAGGTTGCAAGGTTTGTTCCGTGGAATGATATTTTGCTGTCGCGATTTTTTTGGTCCGAGATGCGTATATCGCTTAACTATTTAGAGTCCCTTTTTACAATTCATCTCTTGGTAAGGTTGTCCTCTCACAGGGACAATGGTAAGCTTCTTCCGGTTGCTCGATCTTCTCCATTCCAGGCTGCACCTGAATCGGACTGACGATGTATTTGGCGTACTCCTAAAAAGAGAAAAGAGACAACATTTCAAAATGGAATTCATAACCGGTGGAGGAAGAACCCTTACCTTGAACAGCAGTGCATGATAGCAGTAGATGTCCAGCGGGAGCAGATTGGCGTTAATGAACGCGTTCGCATTGTCCCGGATCTCCTGCGCTTTCTCGTCGTTTTCGCGAGCCCACTCCACCTGCTGCAGCAGATTGGACAGATCCGCCTCGAATGGTATGTAATGGCGCATCGGAACCAGTTTCCGGTAGAAGTGCTCGTAGTAAAACGAATCCTGCTTCATCACAACCGAACTGCCGGCCAGCAGGTACGGTAATCGGTAGGCGGCCACTGTGCCATCCACGTTCACCTGATACCGATAGTCGAAGAAATCATGCATCGAAATGTGTGCCACTCGGGGCCCAAACTCGCTCTCCTCATCGCGGAAGAAGAAAAAATTCGTCAACGAAGCGTTAAGCAGGTCCGGATGACGGCGTGCGAGCCGTACCAGTTCCAACCGCTCGCGACGTGCATCTCGGCCTCGCCAAAACGCCTTCCGGTGTTTGTCCGGCCATGGAATGCCACGTTTCTGGATCGATAGCATATCCAGCATCACGCGGCCCATGTTTTCCAGCGTGGACTCGGTGATATCGTACGTTGGCATCACGATATCGAAGGTATCGTCACTGCCACACCAGGAGAAGATTGGATATGGTCCCGTGGTCCGGCTTGGGCCACCCTTCTTCACCAGCGGCCAGTCGCCCAGATTTACGAATAGCTCCATATCGGGCAGCGAGAACTTGCGTGCCAGCGACAACAGTATGGTGTCCATGAATTTGCTAAATCCCGTATGTTGCCCATAGCAACGCCGGTGTACGTCGTTCCGCAGGATTACGTAGTTACAGTGTGATATGCTCCCCGGTTTGTCGTACTGTTGGATCATACGGGTTCGCAGACTGGAGAAATTGATCGCCCTGAACGGGATCAAATCCATATCGATCTGCGGATCGCCGGGAGGGCAACCGACCGATTCTAGCCACTCGTCGGCGGAACCCTGTGGACAGTAGCACTGCTCGGTGTAGAGGGGACCGGCGATTGCGAATGGGGATCCGTTCAGATGAGCCCCATTATGGCGAACGTGGATGGTGACGTCAGTGCATGATTCGGCCAGCCGGTAGCGTAGGATGGAGGAACCATCGTGCCGATCGATCTGATTTAATCGATAACGACAAGATCCGAACCGAGATTGTCCGATAATGTGTACGTCATATTTTTGTGATTCATTAATTCTACCGAAAAGAAAGACGAAATTAGGTCAAGGACGTTGTGGCACCACAGCGCTGCCTCACACCGTTCCTAGCATCCTTACTTTAGATTATCCGCATCACGCGGTTCGATGAAAAAGTAGCGTGCAGGCAGAGTGGCACGATCCGGTATTTCCACCCCCGGACCCCAGACGCGGGTATTCTGGGGATCCAGAGGAACCCGGTTCGCGCTGTTCGATGATCCGCTCGTGGTGGTCGTCACGGTAACAACCTCGCTCAGCAAAACCAGCAGCACCGTTGCTAGCAACAAGAAGATTTGTTGCTGCATCTCGAGTGCTGCGATTTCGTTCGATAACGCACGATAACCCCGCGTAAATTACAAAACGATTAAACACTTTTACTACCGAGACGATTCGACCGTGACCGTGACTTCGTAAAACGAGTTGCGGAAAGCGGTTGTTTGTAAACATTTCGATTCGGTGAGAAAAACGGCTCACGCGACTGCCGTGAGCGTGAGAAGTGAATGATTTTTGAATTGCGCAAAAAGGATAACCGCAGATGCAGCAACGGATCAAATCATCCTTGATCGTTACAACGTTGCAGGTTTTGAGGCGTGAACGGCGAATCCGACGAAAATGACGAAAGAAGTAGTACAGAAATTTACGCAGAGCAGCGATTATCGGCTCGTTTTACAGCGGCTGAAAGCGGATTTCGAACGAAAATACAATGAACACATACCGGCCAAGGATGCGTGCCATACAGAATACGAGTACCTGCGCATCCTTGGGTCTGGCGCCTTCGGAGTCGTGGTAATCGCTTGATGGTTTATCTCTTCGTAGGTTAATAATGCTCCATGTTATTCATTTGCAGAAGCTCGTCAAACGTAAGACCAACGATGATTTCTTTGCTATGAAGATCCTCTCGAAAGACAGGATAATGCACCAGAAACAACTGCAGCATACGGTCAATGAGAAGCGCATTTTGCAGAGCGTACACTTTCCTTTTGTGGTACGGTTGGAAACGTGCTTCAAGGATAATTCCTACATCTATCTCGTGATGCCGTTTGTGAATGGGGGCGAAATGTTTACCGTGCTGCGAAGTTGCCACAAATTCAATGAGCCACAAGCGATCTTCTACGGAGCACAGGTGGCACTGGCTCTGGAATATTTGCATTCCTGCGGGCTGATCTATCGGGATTTGAAGCCAGAAAATCTGCTGCTCGACTACCGTGGGTACGTGAAGATGACCGATTTTGGATTTTGTAAGGTAGATGGATTCAGGATGCACCAGACGGAACAATCATTAGTAAAAAGTACATTATTCTTACAGCAAGTGAAGGAACGTACCTGGACGCTGTGTGGTACCCCTGAATATTTGGCTCCGGAAATAATCCAGGCGAAAGGGTACGGTAAAAGTGTCGACTGGTGGTCGTACGGGGTGCTATTGTATGAGATGTCCGCCGGATACTCACCGTTCTACGTTCAGAGCACCAACCAGATGGCTATGTTCGAGCGTATCTGCAAAGAAAAGTACAAATTTCCGAAGCATTTTCATTCCGATCTAAGTCACCTGATTCAGAACCTACTGCAGACAGATTTATCTCGCCGGTATGGTAATCTACGCAACGGAACCGACGACATTAAGCAACACCGATGGTTCAAGGGCGTCAACTGGTATGCGCTACTGAACCGGGAACTGGTCGCACCTTACGTACCGAAACTGGAAGGACCCGGAGATGCTTCGCTTTTCGATTTCCACGATGAAGTAGGCTTGAAGATTGCCTCGCGGTGTGAGTACGCCAAAGAGTTTGCCGATTTTTAGCTTTAATGCTGAAAGCAACTGGCCGTGGCTGTTACTTTTTAATTTATTCAGCATTTAATGCCATGCTTAATCCGCCTATCCTTCTCATTGGGCCTGCCCTGAGGGTGTGTTGGCTAATGCTAGCAAGATATGAGATAATATAAACTACCTAAGCAACAAGAAGTGTAGGGATTTTAAAACTGTGGCACTTTCAGGCTGATGGAACGACCAAAGCGAGATGTAATTCGCACGAGCGCAGTATCCGACTGGTCTGTGTTTTGCATTGCTTTCGACATGCTCTTCAGCTTTTGCGTTTTTTTCACGTTCGATGATCCCGATTGGTTTTTGGCGGGTCTCTGAATGCTATCATATCGGCTCAAGCGTTGATGAATGTCCCTTCCTGGTTTAGTATTTTTACGCTGGTGTTCTTCCAACTTCATCGTTACCAAGGAAACCGAATGCGAAGACATCATGCCATCTTGCTGGAATGGTGGTCCACCATTAGTATCCTCATCGCAACGGGATGGGGAATTTGGTGGCGCCGCCGTTGTAGAGGTGTAAACCGCCTGCGCCATTAGACGACCATCGTTACCGGAAAACTCGGGATGATTCTCGAGGATGTGTTGGGACTACAGTGTAGATTTAAAAACGTTAACCAGCATCTACCACCACCATCAGTATACATTTCTTACCACATCCTCCTCATCGTGGAACGATTCGAAGCAGATCGCACAAAACGGCTTGCGGTGCATTTTCATGTGTGTAATCATACTGAGCCGGGTTTGAATGAAATACCCGCACGTAAAGCAGAAAAACTTTGGGTTGCGTCCCTTGCAACAGAACAAATTCTTCGTCGTAAAATGCTTCATGAAACTCTGCGAACGAAAAGCCAGAAAACAGAGAGTAGACGGACGTTCTCTACCAAGATTTCCCCATTTACTCACGTAATTTGTTTCCGTAGATTTGCCGGGTGTATCAGTCATCGTGGTCGGTTGCGGGTATTTGAGAGCTTCGTTTTCTGCTAAAGTCGTTCGCTCTTGCGCATTCAACTTGAGATTTGCGAAATGCTCCGGCTTCATCACTGGCGATCCAATATAGAAGGAGCTTCGACAGGAGTACTCGATGGAATACTTTTTGCGTGGATACCGGCAGCAACTCAAAAATGTAACGGGATTTGCAAACAAAAGTTCAGAGTTGGTCCTCTTCCCTTTCTTCTCCTTCCTTTTGTCCTTGGAGTCCTTTTGTTGCCAAATCCGCCGTTTGTTGCCGTTTACTACGAAAGTACCAAAAAAAATTGCCTCCATTTTCCTACAGGGTGATCCAGGGTAGTTTAAATCAGGTAGTTTTTTTTAGTGTTTAAGGATGTAAGCGAACATCCAAAATGAATTTGTCCTAATTGTATTTTACTCCAAATTTTAATTTTATTCATCAAAGCGAAAGAAATTCTCGATTTCTTTCTATTTCCGACCTTTTCGTAACTCGGTTCCAGTAACCTCGTAGAGATGGGCATTTATGAGTAGGTTACACCTTTGTAGGGTCGTTCCGTCTGGTGATTGGGCATCTGGGTGAATCCGGCGGTCCAGACGAAAACAGACCCGATTATTTTCTGGCCTAAAAACAGAAATCGCCACGCGATGAAGATAAATCGTACAAATAGTGGAGCATAAATAATTCAACCGAACAAGTACAACCTCGTGACCGGAGAGCGGAATCATCAGAAGTTACTGTTACTTGCAAATAGTGTGTAGATTGTATCATCATGAACCTGCACGAGCCGGTTGATCCAAACAAGGTAAAGGATTATTAAGGATTTATGAGTGTGCCGAAGCTGAATCTAACGTTCTTCGCTTGTTTTTCCAGCCCCTCGATGAGCTGACCCCGGAAGAAAAGATGAGGTACGCATTTTTTGGGCTAGAGTGGTATCGTGCATTTGGATAGAAATCAAACTTTGCTCAGACTCACTCAGGCCAACCCCACCTCCCCCGAAATATGAGTGTGTTTATCGATCGTTATTATCGCTGCGGGACGACGATGGTGACGAGATCTGTTACCGCTACGTGACCCACACAAACCATGCGCTATCTTACTCGACACTGGACAAAGCCAAACACATCAACTTCAAACCTAATCTCTTTTCCAGACTCGAGCACATAAAGATGTACGAGAAGCATAAGGGGCATGAGTCGATGCACATGGAGATGGTTGTGATACTGCTGGTCACGCTCATAATCGCCCAGATTCTGCTGGTAGAGTGGAAGAAGCGACACTATCGGTCCTATTCGGTGAGTTGCCAATGTTTGGCACCGCTAATTGGATTATGTTGGATTTGAATGGAATATTAACGTTCCCGCATTATCCTTCTCACCATTTCCAAAAGTTGATGACACTGCTTGCCCTATGGGTGATACCGTTCGTGTTAAGCCTGCGCAGCCAGTACTGGCGGTTCATCTTCTTTTGGCTCATCTTCAGCTGCATTACGGGGCTGGTGATGCGGAAGGCAGTACGCAAACCGGTCGCCGGTACTACTCCGCGGCTCGTGTACAAGTGGTTCTACTTCATCTACAAACTCAGCTATGGTCTCGGCATCATCGGTTACATCGTGATGATGTTCACGTTCTTCGGTGTGAACTTTATCTTCAACCAACCGCCACACACCTGGATGGACGTGGGGCTGTTGCTCGTATTCTACGGGCTGTACTATGGTGTGCTAGGACGCGACATTTCCGAGATTGCAGCCGACAAGATGGCCTGCCATATCGGGTACTACACACCGAAGGGTATCCCAACGAGGCACCTCGAGCGGAACGTGTGCGCCGTTTGCGGTAACCAGTTGCTGACAGATGTGAACGAAACGGGCGTGATCGAGAACACATACAAGCTGACCTGTGATCATGTGTTCCATGAGTTCTGCATCCGCGGTTGGTGCATCGTGGGGAAGAAGCAAACCTGTCCCTACTGCAAGGAGAAGGTCGACCTGAAGAAGATGTTCTGCAATCCGTACGTTTTCTGGGAGAGTCCCGTGAAAGTCCCGAGCATTGCTAATTGTACTCCCTTCCTTTTTCAGTTGGGAACGGCCGCACGTGCTGTACGGACAGCTGCTGGATTGGATTCGGTGGTTAGTTGCCTGGCAACCGCTCATACTGTTCATCGTTCAAGGTATCAACTGGTTGCTAGGTTTGGAATAGTGTTCAAACCGACGATACCTCGCCAAAAGGACACACGTATGTCTTTCGCTTGTATTTTATCTTCTGCGGGGAGTCATGGGAACCGAACGATAGGACAGGTTTCGTACTTTAGTCAGAGTGATTCGACCGCACGAGCACGATCTGTTTTCTACCAAAAATGAAAGAGATAGGGGGAGCGAGGGAGCAACCAAGAAACCTGCGTTCAAGAGCTCTGGAGTCGGTTTGCTTCGCTTGCCTAAATTCCCAGATCGAAGCATACTGTCGTGACTTCTTATTTATATCATCTACGTTACCGCCAATGAAACGAGATTTCCTACCCGTGAAAATGTCCCCCGGTGAGTTGGTATGTTAGTGTCTGAACGATTGCATGTGTTAAGTTGTAAGTTAGCATTCTTCGTGATTTTAAGTGCATCGTTTGAGTGTCTGCGTGTATGAATAAGCGACCTGCGATTTGTTCCTTCATCCTCCTTACTACTCTGATCGACGACTTTCCTAGCAATATGCATACCTAAATGGTAAAATACAAATTCCAAAAAGCAAGATATGTCATCTACTTCATTTGCATAAGTGAAAGGACACACGGCTTATACTGATTCCATATTTATTTCTTTTCACAATGAATATAGGTAGGCTCTTCAATCAAAATAATCCTCTATGTCGATGTTGGGATCAAGCAAATCATCTCCATACGGTGAAACGTCCAACTGATTCAGAATCAGGTTCTCGCACGTTTCCTCTAGCCCGGTTTCACCCACCAGCAGTGCCCCCTGGAGCTTCCCATCTACAAGCACAAACTTAATGTACTCAAGCCCCGGCGTCATGCGTAACAGAACCTCGTACTTGTCGTTCAATCCCTGACCATTGTAGCGCCCGAGCAGCACCACCTGATACCCGAAAAGCGTCGTCACGTGGTTAAACATTTCGAAGCAAAAGTCCTGATAAATCTGTTCGCCGGCGCGCTTCGCTGCCATACTTCGAGCGGCCATTGCACCCATCTGGCGCGCTTGCGTCCAAAGCCGCATCTGGAACCAGTGCGGTGCATGCTCCCAGCCGGCATAACAAACATCTCCCGCCGCATACACATCCTCCACCGTGGTCTCCATGTGCCAATCGACGAACAGCCCTCCATCGGGACCGAGTTTAAAGGGGCGATCACAAGGCCATCCAGCAGACGGTACAACGCCAGTAGCGGATACAACAAAATCACACTCAATCTCGGTACCATTGGTCAGATGTACATCCAGTCGAAACTTATGATCCTCGCTTCGCTCCACGACCGACGCTACTTCGACGGAGGGATGAATTTTTACATTCTTTTGGTTCTGCGTCGCCTTTCCTATATCGAAAGCTCGATGCCAATCCGGACCAAGAGCTGCACCACCACGTTTTCCTTGCTCACTTGACGCTGGGTCGTTGGCCTGTTCCGTGTAACGCATTCGCCGGTAGATTTGCTTCCCATCGCCGGCACCAGTATTCTGGGCGCTCAGCCGTTCCTGGAAGAATGTGGCCGCACCGGAATCAACGAACGTTGAGCTAATGTACGCATCCTTGATCACCCAGTGGATCTCCTCCATTCCGCCCATCTCGTACACTAGCTCCGAAGCGATACCACCATTCCCGACGACCACTAGCCGGTTTGCGGTGCTAATCCGTTTCTGCAGCTCCTCCACTGACTCCGTATCACGGATACCGATCACATGCCGACTACCGTGGGCTTTATCGATGATATTCGGCCGTGCACCGGTACAGAGGCATAGGTAGCGATACTTGATGCGCTTTCCGCCAGCGGTTTGAACGTACCGGTCAGCCGAAG
>NC_064874.1:80466056-80493556 GCF_943734745.1 Anopheles darlingi | reverse complement strand
AAGATAACGATTTTATTGATAACTTCTTGTTAGTAAAACAGCTACAAGAACAAAATTCTGGCCCTCGCGTTTGTTTACATGAATGCTGCGTTTGACAGCTCATGGCTGCGTACTTCGAAAGGTAGGCCGAGGATTTGGCTGCTTAGCGTGAGTTCAAACCTCCATCAATTCTAGCACGTTCTAGTTGGGGAAGAGAACAAAAAAAAACGAATTAATTAACAGCATTTCGATTACATTCGCAGCGAGATAACATTAAAGGGTACAACGAAGGACTGCGGAAAATACGGGAATACGGAATAGAGTTATGCATTATAAACCAACGATCTGCAGCAACTCAATTTTTCTTAACGTTTGCTACTGGACTGGACACAACTGGACAACAGTATCGGGACACGGAACATAGAAACTAAACCAGGACTCTACACAATCACTAACCGTAGCGGCATCAATGATAAGTATCTCTTCTAATCGATCTCAATAATGGTATCTTCGATTTCAATCACGCATACAGAATCATCGCTGTCGTTCAACGACGGAGATCGCTGTCGTTCTGATGAAATGCTGGCTGATCGCCGTGATAAATGAAGTGGTTTTTGATCGCAAACGATTGTGCTTCGCTCATTGAAACTGGTCGGGTCTTCCTCATCGTCGTTGTCGTCTTGGGCGCCCTCTTCAGAATGCGTCAACGATCCCGCCAGTCCGGTATCGTTGGTCGAACGATCCTCAGATAGGCTTTTCTTCAAGTATGTTTCGTCGTTTTCGTCGCACACCGATTGTTGCTTGGTTGAGGAGAAAATGGATGCATCTGGCATATCGATCCCAAAACTTACATTCGTGTTGTTACAAGCAGTCCGGTCCTGTTGCAGCGTATCCTCCCCATCGTGCTCGAACGTTCCATCGGCGTCGATTTCCTCGATGAAGCAAGAACTGTTGAATCGGGTGCTGTACACCTTCCGAATGACAAAGTTACCCTTGGCGTTGCTATGAAATTCGTTGCGACCCGCAAAGCTGAACTCTTCCCGGTCGATCATGTTGAAGTCTTCGTAGACTTGCGATGAATTCGACGCCATCGTCGCTCCCGCTGCCGGTGGTGCATTGGTGGTTTCAAGATCTTCGTTGAAATCCTCCAAAAGCACACCGTACTGTTGACACTCTCGGATCGTGACCGTATCGAAGTGCACCATGCACTGATCAAGCACCTCTACGCCGTTCATGCACTTCTGAATGGTCGTGTTAACGAGGCGGATCGTGCAATCGCTGTTGCTGTAGATGCCAGTCGAGAACTCTTTGATGAGACAGTTTTCGAACGCTAGGTTACAGTTTCCGAAGACGACGACGCCTTGCTTGGTGCTTGAGGTAGGATCTCCGGTAAAGCAGCAATTGCGGAACAGCACGCTTCCCTCCTTCACCATCACACCGGTACGCACGTTTGAGCAATCGAGATGAATGTTTTCCAGCGTAAAATCTCCATCGATCGTCAGCAGCACACTATCATCATCCTTCGAAGCGATGGTGGCATTGCTTTTAATCGCCTGTTCGTAATTCTCGAGGAAGTTTGCATTACCAACACCCCGGAACGAACCCCCGCTGTTGAGGTAGGCCAGGAACTTAATGTTTTGTCGCGTACCGGGCGGCAGGTAGATCGCACTGTCCGGACTGCAGTGATCGAGGGCGTGTTGCAGTGATTCGCACATTTTTACCTGCATCTCACCATCGATCAAAGCCTTCGTTCGCTCCAGATACTCCAGCTGTTTCTCCACCGTATCGATCTGCGTCACGATGAAGGCCAGTCGCGATTGCTCCGTAAGTTTTTTGCCATTCCCAAAGCGCACCTTTTCGAACACAGCTCGCATGACCGGGTTCTCCAGGATTTCCATCTCATTTTTGATGGCCGCAAGGCGCATGTTTAGCTTCAACAGATCACACGATCGTTCGTTTTCCAGGATCGACGTATCGTTGAGCTCCTTCTCATCGTTATCCGCTTCGTTCTCTGGGCAGTCGTCCTCCTCGTCCTCCCACAGTTTCAGCTTTCTCTGGATGTAGCGTGCCTCGGCGAGCAGGGACAATACGTGCGACGATAACTGCCAGGACATGGCTTTGTTCTTCAGATCGTGGCAGAAGCGGATGCGCGATTCCAGATGCTTTTCGACCCAGCCATGATCATCCTGCTCTTCGGCGTCCCACGGCATCCACAGGTTCTGGTAGAAGAAACGCAGCTTGTCGATGCAGTCCGCCGTGATGGTCACGTTAAGGGCCGGATTGTTTTGCTCCCGCAGTGGCCAGAGTTCTTCCAAATCCACCACCAACTGCTTCTCCAACAGCTGCCCATCGTCATCCTGTATCGCCTCGACGATGAAGCTGGCCTGCAGATCATCAAACAACACCTGATCCACGGTGCCGAGGACGACCAGCGGATACTTGACCGAGAGTTTCTCGCACACCGCCCGGGAAGCCTTCCAGAGTGCTTGCCAACCCGTCGGTTCGACGACCACTTCGATGTAGGAGATCCACTCCGAGCGTACCTCCGACGCACGGATGCTGCCACCACCGCCGTTCAACACGTTTCTTGTCTCCATAAGACGGGTAAGAAAGGTTTTCTTAAATTCGTACACTTCCATATTGTTATTTCGAGATGCTTCCAGGAAGACGCGCGGTTCTGAATTGTTGTTGGAATCGAATTGGCGGTTACTTCGTTGGTATTTTGAACGGAACCCCAATAAACCAGCAGCTCGGCTGCTTTGTTCGGGTTTTCGGCTGCGAACTTGCCAGAGGGGTCAACTGTCAACCCGTTTATAACCTCGGGTTTCCGGTGTCCGGGCAGCGATTTTTGTTTTTGTTGGGCCGTGAATTGGAAAACCGACGGACGTAGTGGAATTCGTGGCAGCTCGGAAAGGAAAAGCAAAAGTTATCCTTCCCATCCCGTCCTGTGCCGTGTGTTTTTCCGTGCGTGTGTTTGTTCGTTTGTGCGCGCGTTCTTGTGGAAAGAAAAGGTGTGTGGCGAGAATTTTGTCGCTAGAATTTCGGTCAACTTTTTATCTTCCATCATCATCATCATCCGCGGCAACGGCTTCGATGACGGCGGCGGCGGTTTTACACTCGTCTGCCTCCTGTCCTTCTCCGTTGACCGCGCCTAGCTCACCGTACGTTGCAAGGGCCGTTTGCCCGTTTATCTGACTGAGAAAATCGGTTTCAGAATACAACACATCCAGGGGGGTCCGAGAGTGCGTGCGCAATCATCTTCGCCTTGACGGCGGTTGCCATGACTCAAATTGTGCATCGCCTTGGCCTCGCCTTGCCAGTGCAAGGTGCATTTTGGGTTTTCGGTTTCCCTCTCCGGCCAACGCCGGTTTACGTTTGATCAGATTCGCGTGCGATTTTCGGGAGGAACCAGAACCCTCTCGGCATCATCATCGGCACGATGGCGGATTCTTCTTTTCGGCCCTTCGCAACAGCGCCTCAACCACCGTCACCGTCGTATATCACTGCGTACGGCGCCTGTCACCGTAAACATTCGCGGCGCAACAATAGCTTTTCCAACTCCCGGAGGGGCACCATCGCACATTTGTGTAAATGTTCTGTATTTTTAATTTAGAGTTTTCCATTTTCCTTCGTACCCGATTAGCATTTTCACAGCCAGCTAGCCATCAGCAGCAGCAGCAACAGCACGGCCGCACTCTGGTGGTGGCGTGTCAGTGGTTTTAGTGAAGTTACGTCGCATTATTAAAGGTGTTCCCTCTCGTGTCCACGACGTCGTCGCTTTTCCCCGGGAGTGGTGTGCCGGTAGTTCGAGGGTCGGAGTGTGCGAAATCCTCCTCCTGAATTTACGCAACCCGTCAAGGTGTGGAAAAGGGGAAGAGTAATTGTGTGCGCGCTGGATGAAAGTGTGTTTCGCTGTGGTTAACGTTTTCGTTGTATTCTTGTGCACATCTCCGAAGCTCGGAAAGTCCGTATCCCCGTGTGTTCTACAGTGTGATTAGATTTTTTTGGATCAAAGTTTAATTTGAGTTAAGGAAATTCGCGACAACTTATCTGCGTGTATCCAGTCCATCGTTACACCAGGTAAATACAGGATTATTGATTTCAGTTGACACTTTTTCCCGGGAAATTCATGCAGGCTGCAGAAGAGCTCGGCATGATACAAACAGACTCGCGCTGTCCCCCTCTAACGCGACCTTGAGCCCTTAGTTTATCGGCATGCTCCTAGCTGGCAGGATTTTCTGTGGTAGCGAGGAGCAACGGCGACCACAATGCTCTCTTGGTAATGTAACCTTGAACTTGTTCCTATAACATCTCCCCGTGCTATAGCAACCTTCTCTCTTCGATGTCCTCCATCCTCCGCTAGGAGAGCATTACGGCTTTTCCTGTCACGTACGCGTACCCGATTGGAATATATGAACCAACGTGAGGAAAGAATGGGAAAACTGTTGGAAGCCAAAGCAAATATTAGAATGCACCAACGGCAGCAGCACCAGTCCGGATAAACATACCAAAAGACCTGTGTCGAACATGCGATGCTTGTCATTCATAACATAGCAGGCAGGGTAGTTCATGGGCGTGGGTTCATGCTGCTTCGTTGATGGTGCACCGCAAACACACGGAGGAACCAAGTACAGAAAATCAGGTTCTCAATCAAGGTACTTTAAAAAGACAGGTAGCTTTATCCAGAACAAATCCCCGATCGTATTTTAGAAAAAACTTCAGAGTTTGACATTCACGGGATGGTGGGATGTTTACTTCGGGAACGCTCTTTTCGGAGCTGTTTTCGCTTTTATGTGGTATTACGACAGTTCAAATTCACGAAAAGTGGCACGAAAGTTAAAGTTTATGCAAATATTCTCAAAATTCTTCCTAGTGTTTCAATATGGTATCGGTCCGTACGTCTTGTCACCCGGCCTAGAACAAGAGCTAGCTAGCGTTCCTGGACCGTGCTCACTCGCTGTAAAACACAACTCGGTCGCTCGAATGATCTTAAATAGAGAGATGAATCATTTAAACATTCGAAAAAGAGTGAAATCAGGTACTTTCCCTGATAAAACAGACCAAACTTGCCCACATCTTCTTCTTCTTCTTCTTGAAACTCACGTGGTTTTGTTGATAAAAAGCGCCCTGCTATGAATGTCAAACAAATTGAAAATGGTGACCTGTCAAAGCGGTTAAGATGCTACCTGTCTTTTTAAAGTACCTTGTTCTCAATTATTTATTGTTCAGCCAGGCGTTGACTGTTACGTCAATGCAGGGATATCAACTACCACCTATCGGTTCTTTGCTTCATTTTTTGCGATAAAATTGATTATCCAATTATTCAACAAATTTTACTTTCGTTTAGGTATTATTTGTTTTTAATTTTACCTTTAATGACTCATTTCTTCCCATCTTAGCTCGCATCTTAAACCGCAATTTGCTTTGCTCTATTTACTATACGGGAGTTGGTGGAGTGCAAACATCCTTCCAAGTGCCTGGTACCGGGGAACAAGGTACCACGATGGTTGTGCTCCGGTAGGAGCGAATGCCGCCCGCTTTCGTTCAAGACCACTCTCGGCGACTGTTTGCTGATAAGATAAGCCGAACGTTGAGCGGTTTGTGGTACCGTTTTTGGCCAGGGAAAGCGACGAGTCTCCCCTCCCCCCGGGGGATGGAGCTACATCGCGAATGATGATGGTTGAACGCATTTCGAGTCAAGCAAGGGGTTTGGTGACACATTTCGGTAGAAACCCGTCGTCGTCCGATGCCTTGTCCTACGAAGGGATATTGTTTCAAAATGGACCTACCACCAATCAACCCGTATGCCAAAAATCACTCAACGTCACTCTTTCGGGTCGCTTATTGTTTAAGCGACCCGCTAAGCGACCCGATAAGCGACCCAACTTCGAGCAATCAAAAAAGGCCTTTTGCGCATGTATTGGTGTCATTTTCGACGCATTTTGCGATGGTGTGTGTGTCATCCTGCCGTATCGCTGTACCCCGTAGCCCCCCCCCCCCCCCCCCACCAAGTATATTTCGGATCAATATAAAGCATGCAAAAAACTATGATTTCAATTTCACCAACTTTATTCATAAGCGTTTTCACTAATCTAACACACAATTCTCATTTGTTAAACACTTTACGAAACACTGCACTTACGGGCAACACTTTTCCGCTCTTCTGCTGCCTGCCCTTCGCGTTGCTTGTCGGAGCCAAGGTACTTTAAAAAGACAGGTAGCATCTTAACCGCTTTGACAGGTCACCATTTTGAATTTGTTTGACATTCATAGGAGGGCGCTTTTATAAACAAAACCACGTGAGTTTCAAGAAGAAGAAGAAGAAGATATGGGCAAGTTTGGTGGTTTTATCAAGGAAAGTACCTGATTTCACTCTTTTTCGGATGTTTAAATGATTCATCTCTCTATTTAAGATCATTCGAGCGACCGAGTTAGGTTTTACAGCGAGTAAGCACGGTCCAGGAACGCTAGCTAGCTCTTGTTCTAGGCCGGGTGGCAAGACCTACGGACCGATACCATATTGAAACACTAGGAAGAATTTTGAGAATATTTGCATAAACTTTAACTTTCGTGCCACTGTTCGTGAATTTTAACTGTCGTAATACCACGGAAAAGCGAAAACACCTCCGAAAAGAGCGTTCCCGAAGTAAACATCCCACCATCCCGTGAATGTCAAACTCTGAAGTTTTTTCTAAAATAAAATCGGGGATTTGTTCTGGATAAAGCTACCTGTCTTTTTAAAGTACCTTGGTCGGAGCGCCAACTCCTCCTGAAAAAACACAAAACATGTACATTCACGTTGAACGCGACGCGATCACCACGCTTGATACAAATAGCAGTTAAATTACTTACCAGATCATACACGATCTCGCAGACGTCGTTACTGCGGGTGATAAAAGCCTGCAAAGATAAGAAACCACCAAATATACGAAAATTATGCGTATTTTCATGAAACTTACCAAGCGCACGATCACCGACGCTCCGGCCATCTTGAAGGCCGAAGAGAACTGGTTTACAATTTTCTCTTCCTCCTTTTCTTTCGCCACCTTCGGATCGGGCTGTCTCGAAAGTTCGTTGGTATCACATAACACTTAAAAATGTTCAACATTGCATAAAAAAGTGTTGGAAATGCAATAAAATGCAATGTGATATGTTGTTTTTAACTCAATATTAGTTTTAACATAGTTTTGGTCGGTATTTCATGTATTATTAACGGAAAAACTTGTGGTTAAAAAAACACAGTTTCGTTTCTCGGAGAGACTCTTTCACGAACCTCACGATCGTTAGATCTGAGAGAGAGAACTCTCGCCGTCCCTTTCTCACGCGGCCTTCGGCTATGGTTGCCTGAAAAGTTCCTAGATAGCTGATCACACCCGAAAATGCTAAACATTGCACAAAAAAGTGTTTTAAATCGAATGAAATGTAATGTTACATATTATCAATAATTAAACATGGTTTTTAAAAATGTTTTGAGCGGTGCTTGATGCATTTTTCAATGAAAAACCTGCTCTTCATTTTCATCACTCTGGGGAACTTTTCATCGCGCCTCAAACTCGATCGCACACAGTTGCATTCGCGGTGAGCACCGCGTGTGCCGACACGGCAATGGTGAGACAGCACCAAAACAGCAATAGGAGCGAAAGAAACAGCATGTACTCGAAGGAAATATCCCTCTGCTTGAAAAAATATCCTTGTCATACGGGAAACGACTGCATCCAGAGTGTGGTGGGCTATGTTTTCGATAACGATTTACAGCCGCAACATGTACCGAACAACACACTCGCGACGCTTGCTACGACCTTTGCCTGCTGCCTTGGATTGATTGACGACGAACTCCAGTGAGAACTTATCGGAGTGTGCTGTGCATCCTCCACATGTGTGTTGGTGATGCCAGCGCCAGTCAGCAGAACCATAGACTCCCCTCATGAGTCGCGACGAATCAACAACGATGTGTCATCGTTTATTAAAAGATGTGGAAGCAAAAAAAACCCTCCCTTTTTCCCCGTACAAAGCAAGTGCGGAACTTGGGACATTTTGCACAACATTCAAAAAGAGGCCACAACACCAACGAGTAACGGTGATAGGCCTAAAGGGGGTAGGAAGCTGGCTCCCACATGTTTGTGCTTACTCTATAACGGCGACCATCAGCTGCCACAAATGGAGTTACTTTGGAGACGAAGCTCGCAAACGACGTAGAGGCGGTGACTCCTCTAGCCAAGGAACAGTTAACAGTCCCCCGCGGCTGTTGGTGACGTAATCGAAAATTGGGTGGAATAATTGGGCCGGCATGAATTGACTTTACCTTTTTCGTGTCGGTCCTCGGTAAAGTGGTCACATGTGTTCGCACAACCACTCTACGCTCTTCCTAGATGAGCGAGAAGATTGAAGATAAGAGGAGGGCCGCTCGCTTGGCCATTGATTGATGTGCACAGAAACCTGGCGGGCTAGTCAGTCATTGGTTCTGGTTGTTGCTGGCATTCAGCATTAGCAGTGAATTGAAAATAATAATAGAAAAAGAAAAGAAGAATGCAGCTTATGGCTCACTATGCTTTGAATGAAGTTTTCAGTGATCCTTCGGGGATTTAAAAAATGTCAATTTGTAGATCCCGATCCTCGCTGATCGCATCTTAAACTGGTCACATAACTAAGACTTGTTCGTTGAAGGAACTCGTGTCACAGTCGTTTTCTCGCTCATTTCCATTTCAAACCAAAGGTGCTCCGAAGCGCATCTGGTTCTCGTTCTCATACTTATCATCCTGCTTGAGAAGATTGATTGGCCTTCGGGGAAACGTCAAAACACGGGATCCAAACACCACAAGAAAGGTGTGCGTGTGTCCGCTTCATGGCCAAACAATAACAATGGCCATCGACTCTCGCCAGATTCTTCGAGGTAGCGTCGGTGGTAGTGGGGGTGGCGCCTCTACCACCCTCCTTTTTGTCTAAACGGCGTCGTCGAACGGCTTTATCAGGAATACCTTTGCGCCGCCTCAACATCATCATGCTTCTCGATCTTCGATCGATCGAAGAATGGCCATATGATGGCCACTTGGGTGCTGCCACTCTCACACGAAACAAGAGACAAGAGGCAGAGGACTATGCTCGTTACGCGAAGAGCGCGTGCAGCACAACATCATCAGCCCCGAGCCACGATGGCGTGGCGAAGAGGTGGTGTTTAGGAAAGCTAACGGGAATGTGTCGGTTTTGGCGTTGGCAGATCCATAGCCCCGGGGGGAAGGGCCGGAAACCTGCGCCGGACCAGCGATGAGATAGACGGCGCGTTTAGAAGAGGCTTAAAACTGGCTTCCACAGTGTTCCAGCGTGATCATACAACGATCGTTTAATGGTATGCGCCAAAGACTGGTTGAAAGCATTGGAATCTTCCTTATGTCCGTCTAGCCAGAACATTGGAACGGTATAAAATACTCATGCCAGAACACGACATTCCTATATGTCTTGCCGATTTCCGTTTGTTCCGTGATAATGGACTAAGTAAAGCTGAGGGTGGCGCATGGTATAATCTCACATCATCACACCTGTGATGATAAGAAAAACCTGCGGAGTGCACCACCCTCTCGACGAGTTATCGAGATGCGAAAAGCGCGGCGCAAGGCTTGCAAATGATGCGCAAATGTAGTGTCCGTCGAATGTGGTTTAACAGCACCGCAAAATGGACGCGCTCGAAAGGTGCGCTGGGAGCGACCGAGAACACCTTACCCCACACCACCCACCAAACCCTAGATGATTATCGCTCACTTAGCAAACGTTTCGTAATCATTTCGTCCGTCATTTTGTAGCCGGCTGTACTGTGGCTCCGGCTGCTGCTGAGTGTGTTGGTGAGTTTTCCAGCACGGCGAGAAGCGCCACGCTGTGTTGCTGATCTCATGCGCTAGCGTCCACCTTACCCGTAGAAGCAGCAGAATGATCATCAACACCTGAATGTAAGATTTAACACATGTCACTCACCGTGCTTGATCTCTCGCTCTCCATCTCTCCGTAGGCGCAACACTCACACTTGTGTGATGGTTCTTTTGTTTCGGGAAATACATTTTCAGAAAGACACCACGAAAAAGAGAAAAGAGCCACCACGGTGTGTTGTTTGGATGGCAATACTCGATTGGTCCGAAAACCAATGATTGACCGTTCGTTAATTTATGTTCCATTCCATTCAACCCGGCGTGCCACAGCTCACTTTCGGTCATCAGCGTTGGACGAAACGGCGGGTGCCGCTTGTCGCTTGTGTGTGGATGCTGCTGTCGCCGAACGCCGTGCGACCGAAACAAGTCGAGAAGAGAGAAAATTGGGAAGCCATCAGCCGAGAATGGGCGCGAATCTCGGCACAAGCAAAAGGGAGGAAGGTTAATGGCCAGCAAAGAATGTCCAATCATTCATTTCGTTTGGCTGGCAGGCAGAAGGGTTTGGATTGGTTTCGCGGCCTCTCGTCCGCGGGCGTCTTGTTACGCGTTCGAACCGGTTATCATCACTGGCAGGTACTCGCTGCACTCCGACATCTGTTTAGTGCATCTAACAGACCATTTTGTAGCTCGAAACTCGAACTCAGAAATGCAGCACCGAGGAAGAAGTGGTCTCTAGCCACCTACACCGCGCTTTTGATATCTTATCACACTCTCGGTGTCTGCTGTTGCAGTGTTTCTCAACAGCACGCCACTAACTGCTCGGTTGTTGTGATAGTGAACTAACACGCCATGGAATCGCACACCTTCGCTGACACGAATCTTGCGTAAGGGCGCCTCGCGTCGCACGCTCCAAACTGTGTCACAAGTCGCGCCAGTCGCGTGGTGCTAGAGTGGCGCATGATTACCGTTTCCATCGCAGGTGTATAGACGCTGATAAGCGAAGCAAAAAAGTGGATCAAAAGAATGTGGCGCACATATTCTGTCGCATCAATCGTTATGCGCCTGGTGCACCGGTTCTCAACGATTGATGAATTGCGCTGTGGTGGCCTGGGAATTGATTCTCGATTCTGGATTACTTTCGCGAGTGAAGAAGACGATATTTAGCAGTGATCGCAACAAACGTATAAGGAAAGGGGCGAGAAATTGTTCAATTGAATGTTGAGCTAAGCTAAGAACTATATATCTTCTTTTGCTCATTTGTAGGAAGCGAACTAAAAGTCTCAAAAGCTTGTTGCTAAGCCCCCAACGGTCCACCACACTTCGCCTTGTTATCTGTGAGCGGTAATTGAATTTTCCGTAAGCTAATTTGCACACTCGAACATATCTTCTGCAACAGTTTAGCGGCGTACCGCAAGCCAAAAGAACGAAAGGTTTTTGCCTTAAGAACATCACGCGGAAAGCGGAGCGGACTCTACAACCACACCCCCACGAGGAGAACGATGAGGAGACGGCCACGCCGTTAGAATGCGCGATTTGCCGTCCGGTGGTTATGCTCCAATTCCCCCTTCGCTGCTACTCTCGTACGATCGGTTTCCATTTCCAGCGAACCACTGCGACATCATAATTGCTGCGAGTTGTCAAATCCAATTAGTGGTAGCAGCAGAGAGCAGCAGTGGAGGGAGGGACACACAAATCGTCGTCAGTCGGTCGGCCTGGCATGGCCTGGCATGGCCTGAACGTAACGCAGACCGCGCGCGCTGTGTTTGCCTTTAGTTTGATGTTTATTTAGGCTTCGTATCGACAGGAGGGAAGCACGCATTTGTCGCTACCAGTGTCGCTAATGTGACCGAAAGAACATGGCCAATTGATGGCCTCTGGGGCCTCGGTTTGAGTTGAATCGAGGTGAAGCTGAATCTACTCTAATCCTAAAGCCACCGGCAGCAGCAGCAGCAGCAGCAGCAGCAGCAGGAGAACACTGCTTATCGAGCGCTGTGAGCGGGAAGACACAAGCGAGACACACAGAGGGGGAGCCCACTTTTCCAAGGGAATGGAAGGGAAAACGGGATTATCTTTTGGGGGGCAACCGAGAACCGAGAAAACGACCAACGTAGGATTAGTAGCAGTACGGGAGCTGCTGTGGTAGCAATTGATATTGCGTCGACCTTGCGTCGGTAAGAGATCGGATTACACGGCAAACATCATCGCGTAGCTCCCGCTTGGTGGCGGGAAATTGGCTTTTTCCCGTTTCAACTGCCTGCCAGGCCGGCTGCTCCATCGGCCGGAAGTTGTTGAGTTCCAATCTCATTTGCGTTCAGATCGGCAGCGTGACGATGACGGGCGCCGCCATCCGTCGTTGTCTCTGAGGAGTGTTGGGTGCGAGCCAGTGTCAATGATTCCAAAGCAAAAGACAACCACCGGTAGCAGCACTCTGTTGCTTCTATGGAAGTCGTCGTTCTGGTTGAGATCGTTTGCCTAGATTGCAATGCCGGCTCCCCCGGGCGTTTGGCGTCTAGCTAGCGACCTGTATGCTGAGTGTCTGTGTGTTTGTCGTTCATGTGTCGCAAGCCAAAGCTGTACGGGTCTGGTTGCTCGCGTAAAAGCGTCGTTCTCTGGGTTTATGAAACTTTAAGCATTGAAGGAACAATGCCGGAGAAGGTCAAACCACGGCAGTGACTGGGGAATGCGAACCGAATTGGATAAAAGGTCTGCGCGCGCGCGCGCGCGCACAGAGGCAAACACACCGCCGGATAGAGAATGTGTGGCCCAGGTGCACAACGTGAACGCGAAGGAAAGGAGCAGCGTGGTTATGGTGTGGTCTGTTGCATGTTTATGCGCCAGTGTTGCTAGAACTTTATGTTATACGGTGTGCGGGTGAGGTTGCAGTTAATTGTTGCAGCCAAACTCGAATGCTGGTCACATTCCCGGGCTCCACAATTGCGCTCCAGTTCGCATCGTTGTGGATTGTGTACGATGGCCCGTGTGCATTCCATTCGGCTGGTGCGTCTGGCGGTTCTTGTAGCATTAGTTCAATAGTGCGTTCACTTGCACTCGAATTAAGAAACTCGGTTGCAAGGAAGCTGGTAGGTTGTTGCCAAATATTATCCATGGTAATTAATCTGAAGAAAACGGAACAATTCTAATTAATTCCAACTGGTTTGCATAGGTCTCGGTCGAGCATTGTGTATGTTCTGCATTTGCGTCATTCGAAGGAAGGGAAGTTTGTGTGTTAAAATCTGCTGCTAAAGAACAGAATGTTTTAGCTTTCGGCCAGTGATCTCATTAGGACGCCACGATATATGATATCTTGCGATACAAAGCACCGCATGCTAGATAGGTTCACATGCTCGTGAATGAGTTACTCGAAAGCGTGAACAGGGATTAGTCCCCCTACAAGCCAATCTTATCAGTGTTGCAGCTGGCAGAAAGAGAGGTGCCGTGCACTGGATTGATCACTTTGCTTTGATCTAGCGCGATGACGGTTATCGGAATGATCGAATGGTCAACGAGTTAACGAGATCGTGAAGAAAGTGATTTGGTCATTTTCGCGTGTCGCTTACGTCGCTTACGTGTGTCGCTTGTGTGGTTCGCTATTTATGGTGAGAAAACATGTCTGAGAGATCGCGAAAGTGCGTTCCTATACCGGCTGTCTAAACATGATCGGTGCGCTCTCCTATGATGATTGTGCACGTGCAACCATTGACAGCGAAGTGTGTGTGTCGTTTTTGCTGGACAGGTGATAAACAGGTATTGCATCTGGAAGGGTTCGAGGAAGAGAACAGGAAGATCGAAACAGTTTCATAACACCATAGTCACCAACGAACGAAAAAAACCATCGAACACCGATCTTTAATCGCACACGTTACACACACAGACGGACTAATGCACATTAAATGTCTGTTGCGCCCTCGGTGTGTTGTTGGCTTGGGTTGGGCAAGCCCAGAGTGCATCAAAAGTATCATTATCATCTGGTTCGTTGTCTCTCTTGGGTGCTACTAGCCTGCAACCGATGTTGTAGTTAGCATAAAAACGTGTGCTGCAAACCACGGCCTATCGGTTGCTGCTACCGGCGCTGTTTGCTTTACACCTTGCTCAACGCATGTTGTTGGCTAGGTCGAACGGATCTGGAATCCGTTCCGTGCAGTCATTAACCAACCATTCAGATAAGGAGAGAAAGAGACAGAGACCCTATATCTAGGAAAACCTTTTTTTTTTGTTTTAATGTGGGAAATATGTAAAACTCCTCATCTCTGTGGCTACATCACTGGCATCCCCTTTTGCATTTCACTTTGTGCTAATAAGACGATGATAGGAGGGGGCCTTTCCTACTGATTGCCAATGAGTTGTCTTGCTTCCGTCGAACAAATTTGCGTTCCAAATGTGCCTCCACGAAGGCGGGGCAAACCGTGCATTTAGCTGCATTTTGTTTCAGTTTTGTGCAGTGAGTGATGGTAGGTACTGGGTGTCTGCAATAAACGTAAGAAAAGTGGTTTGTTTAGGTTTCTGTTTTATGCTATAATTGTTACAGCTCAAGAAAGATGCGCATAATGGCGCGTATCTTCTGTTGTTGTTGTAGTGGTCAACATTGAATCATCATCAGCTAAGCTCCCTGTTGCTTGTTGGCTTTTCATTGCCGTTTTCAGCAAAGATTTATGCTCTCGAGCGCAATCGTGCCGTGCGTGCGTGCGTGCGTGGATCTGAGTATGAGCAAAGGCGCAGAACGCGCCAATTAAAATCTACGATGGTTCTTAAGCAACGTACTGCTGCTGTTACATGCCCGATGAAAATAAGCAAAGTTTGTGTTCCCATCCCAAAACATTGAACGTGGCGTAAAGGTGTTAGGTTTAATGTTCGGGCTCCTCGTTAGTAGCAGCACCGTCGATCGTAATTGTTTGCCGTTATAGATGAATCCACACCTAATAAGGCGAACATGTGCGTACAGGGGTTCAGCCCACGTTTAATGCTTCTTAATTGGTAGCCTCGAACATCGAGTATTGCGAATTTAATGTGTCTCTTCTTTTCCGGAGACTTTGCCAAGAGATGACGATCCAGTGTCGTGTGCAATAGTCTAACATTGTTGCATTTCCGGTGTAAAATGAATTGGCAATAGAATAACCCCTGTAACCAGTCAACAACAGCGACACAGACGGAGGACAATCCCTGGTTCGCAAACGGGAAGCTGCACTAGTTTCACCATTAATGATCCCCGGTGATCGAAATGATGGTTTTGTTGTGCCGACCAAATCTGCTCGCCTCGCCGCTACTCTCTTGCAGGAGCAGGAAGCTTTTTCGAAGCTGAAACCGGATCGGTCTTTGTCTGTCACACCCCCTTTGCTCCCGTCCCCGTGGCGCGAGATCACGAAAGGAAAAGAGGAATGTTGGCTGGGTGGTGTGCAAATGTCGCTCTGCGTCCGCGGACACACCGCGGTGGCAAATTGGCGTAAACAATCAAACAATCTGGGCCAAATGGGCAACAACCGCGGACAAAACCTGCTACGTAGTTGTGTATGTGCATATACGCAATGTAGTGGCCGCGCTAGTCGTGATCAGTTGCGCTCACCGTCAGACGACAGACAATATGTACCTTATGGTACATCAAGGGGAGCGCTGTTAGTGACTAAATGGAAGTATTTCGTTTTTTACTAGCTGACGAAGATCATGTCATGTTTTTATTGGTTACCTTGGTCATCTGAAGAATGTGGGTTTTTCTGGTACTTACTTCAATTGAATTAGGGAATTCTTAGGGGGCCTCCATTTTACTTGTTTGTAAAATCTCTTTTACGATCGTTATTTTCTTTCTTTCCAAGTTGAAGTTCTTCTTATTTACTTATTTTTCTCTTTATTTCTTTTAACTCTTCACGTTTCTCTCAGCTGTTAGCTGGCCGAAGCCGAAAGCTGAACTTACCAGCAAACAACCACCATTTCACTTTCGATAAACTTGTTCGCCATCATTTTGTGATACCATTTTTCGATCGCTTCTTGTCTGCAGTCCTGCAGGCGAGCAAAATATGTGTACGTCCGATTGTAAACCGGTAACGGTTTTTACCGGTTTCGCGGATTTCGATTGTTGGCCGAAAAAACGCAACGTCGAAAACGAAACGCTGACGGCTACTCAAAGGGTGGCGAGAGCAGAGGACATACGTGGAATGATTTTTAATGTTAAACTTCTCACTTTCTGACACACATCGAATATCGAATACACCATTGCCGTGGCGGTGACAGTGAAGATGATTGCGTGCATTTGGCACGAGGGTGTTGCAGCGAATTTGCAAAAGAAGGGCAAGCAAAAGTGCACTCGCCGCCGCCTCCGCTGGCATATAATGCCACGATCGGTAGATCGATCGAGCAGCATATATGGAAGAGGGGAGTAACCGAACTGCATAGTAATCCGATGAGTAACGCCGTCAGCAGCAGGTTGTATAAAGTGAAATCATCTAAAACCCCGATTGGAATGGCAACCCCGGAGCAATGCCCCAGAGCAAGTGCAGAAAACGGAGAGATGAAGGAGAAAGGGGCAACCTCCCAGAGAGAGAAAGAGAGAGAGAGCGAGAGCGAGGTGCGTTGCGGAATTGGTGGCAGATTGAAATGATTTCCGAAAATCGAAAGTTGTGCCAGGCAAGCTCGACAGCGCCAGTGGTACGACTCCTCCTGGAGGATGACGATTTGCATGGTAACTGGTTGACATTCCAGCACCAGTTCCTCTTCGTTGGAGCCTTCGTATCATCACGATTCACAATTTGCATCGATGCCATTTGCATTGCTTGTGGTGTGTATGTGTGTTTGTGCATGGTAATTGGCGAATTGGATGCACGCACGCTCGAGCACAACTGCTGCATGCACACCACACCCGCCAGTGTGTGGTGCATCATCGATTGATGCACTCAAATACGCTCAGCTGACGCGATTATGCGCAAAGCGTCGATTCGATAACGCTTCGTTTGAACCACGATTCGATTGTTGGCCTACCGTTTACCGAAGACCTTTCGCTGTAGACCGTATCGCGGATTTTGTGGTGATGGTGGTGGAACGTGTCTTGAATACGCGCAGTGTTGCGGTGTGATAACGATGGCGTGCCAGACATAGCCACTGCTTCCAGGGGGCCTTTTCCGTTGGGTTGACATAATCGGCGTAAACGGCAACGATGATTCTCGAATGGCGCTTTTGTTGTTCGCGATCACGGTTAATCGACATGCGCGCCGCCGGGGTATGTACGGCATTATCGATGAACGCCGCAACCGAATGACAAGGCAATCGATTGGAACCGTGGAGCTGCTGAAAAGCTCTATATGGTTTTTGGTGGCGATTACGAAACAGAACCATTCCTGAACCACTTTTTACGTCACATAACGGTTGCTCTAAGCAAGATTGATTGATTCATAGTGTCCGACTCCTAACGGCCACGATTCCTGCCGCTACTGTTCGGTTTCAAGATAAGGTTCTTTCGACCGCTGGCGAGCATGATCCAATGTGCTAATAATAAATCCAAACCTCCTTCTCCTCAAGAATCACGCTCACGCTCTCCTTCGATTGAATTTGAGTGTTTTTGGTCCGCCGTAACACGTTTTGTTCATTAGGAATTCATGATACCAGCCCCGCGAGTAGCGCCAGTGCTAAGTCGAAGGTTTTCGGCTCTGGTAAAACAGTATAAAAAACAAACTGGATTCCTTCTTCGCCCACTTATCTTGCTATCGAGACATGCTCTGCTTGATAGCACTGTTCTCTGGTGGTGTACAATCGATGCGTCATTTCTTCTAGAAGCTAATGTTGGTTGCGACACCGTCGAGCGACCACACAAGACCAGGTTCTGCTGTTGTAAGACGTCGTCATAAACAATGCCGCTAATGAGCACCGTTTAAAGCACGTGCTTTTTGCGTCCCCAATTGTTACAGCTATGGACGATCAACAGACATTCCGTCACTTCATCGTTTTGTTCGCATCTTAATCGCAGCTTAACCCGTGAACGCATCAGCGTGACACATTCCGGGGTGGGTCTCATTTGATGGCGTTCATAGTGTCCTTATGAAGATCCGTGGCACACTGGAACTAACCAGACCCCCCGTTCCATTAGTAGTGCTGCGCTTTGGTAGTGAGTTTTCAATTATCGCAAAACCGATCGCTGCCTACCGCGTATCGATACACCACCATTTCCATGGCAACCAGCCAGCTTAGTCTAGTCTGTTGTGGCCAATGAAAGAGGGAGAACTAGGGGCGACGGAACTAAAATTGCGTTCCGGAACCCAAGCAAAAAAAAAAGGTACGCTAAATGGAGAAGGAAAGTGGAAAACTTAATCGAAAGGAAAAGTGCATCGCCTGGTCTGCGCCGTGTCGGCATACCGGCCGCTGGCCACTGGCACGTGGGAGGCCTTTTCGGGGGCGCGTCATTGAACCCAAAGCCGCCACCACCCACCCACTCGCTCTAGTGCCTCATCCGCACCTCGTGGCTTTCGATTTCGTTTCGAGATAATTATTTGTTTTGTACACCATCATCGGGGCTAGGCACACAGCCAGGTTCCGGGGCCGAGATTCCAGCCAATTTTCTTCCCAATCTCCAGCACCAGCCACCACCAGCAACTCAATTTATGGGCCGCGGCCAACAGAGAAAAGAGAAATGGATTCAGCACCATAATAACAACCAAAAAAAGTCCGAACAAGAAGCACAATGTTGATGATGATGATGATTCCGGTGTATCGAATATCGTTTACCGCGAGTTTTTCCGGCGGATCGGCGGCCGCCGTTAATTACTTCGCAAAGAAGCCTCTCAGCTGCTCGGCTCAGCTCTATGTACTGCTGTGTGATGGGTCAAGATCACCCGAGAGAGAAGAGCCTTCAAACTTTTCATTTCATTTGCCGATGGTGGGAAATTGATCAGCCGTGAAATGGCGTGCGGATCTGGAAGAAAGTTCCGACAAAAGGAGCAGAACTACTACCTAGGCACCAATCAAGTGCTCTAGTGGGGCAAGACAACTTCGCTAGTCATCATCATCATCATCATCTTCTTCGGTCGATTAACCCGGCATCGAGGACCATGAATGAGGGGCAGGCAGTTGTTGGTGGTGAAAAACGATAATATCTTGATGTTCCGTCGGTAGCTGGTTGACAGCATCTTTACTGTGATGAGCGCATTTAGGAGTTTGATATGTCCTGTCTCTTTTCAATCTGTTGCGAGAGGTCTATACAATCTTGCACTACCATGACCGTGATGATGATGCAGGTGTGTTAATCATCTTCACTACCGGTGTCACAATCATGGATCACCGTCATGGATCTTCACTTCAGTGAGTTGTTGAAAAAAATACACACGGCATGAGGTGGCGACAGCTGACGACGCTGTAAACGCCATCGCGAAGGTCATCACTAAACGGTCGATGAGGTAACGGCGCGCTTTGTGGTCTCTCTCTCTTTCTAGGGTCAGCGAATAATTGCGTCCGTTTAGCTGTCGTTTTAGGGAGGAATTTCCACCTTCGTCTGTCGCCTCAACAACTCCCCCGGTTCGTGGTAAATTCCTCCACTGCAACATCGAGACACATCGGTGTGTAATGGATTCCATTCGTGTTATCGCGGCGCTGCGTGCGTCTGTGTGTGTCATGTTTTAACACTGGGCAAGATAGCGCGCAACTGACTTCCCTCCATTCAATGACAACGAAGTCACTTCAGCCCTTCAACCGGTGCCCGCCTCATGAAACAATCAATTCCTGGCTTCATTTCGCGATCAGAAATCACTGGTGCCGAGGCCGAAGCCGGGGCTGAGGGGGCGGTCGTCGATGTCGTCAGTCTAGCACACGCACCGGCGGAGTCCACGAGTTTTGCTGTCCAAGCCAGTTGACAATATCGGGCCGGTCATAGATAGTGTGACGAAGGTATTTATTGACAGTTGATAAAAGAGGGCATTATGCTCCCACCATGATGCCGCCTCTATCACGTATGCCTCAAGAATTTAGGGGCCCTTCCGAGCCTTGTCGCACCGTGGTTTGCGTGTTTGGAGCAAGGTAGTCAGGTTGAGTCATGTTACGACTTGATTGGATGGGGGGGCGCACATTGATAAGATTTCACCGCAATCTCATGATTGTTGTCGGTATTTCTGGAGATGTCCAATAATTCTAAAAATGACTTCCCAGTTTATGTCAGCAGCGGAGGGCGGTGGCACTTTTCCGCGACAAACCTGCGATAGAGCGATCAAAACGCTATAGCGATCATCCCAATTAGTGCGCTACACAGTTACACAATACCGGGGACAGGAATGTTCGGGCACACAACGCCTTCAATGTTAAGACAGTTTCCCCGAAAATGATGTAAACGCATTAGCGAATGGAATAGTTGATCGGCTGCCGTTGTCGTCGTCGCCGCAAAACAATAATCCAGTTCAATTCTGTCTCTCGCACGCTGTCACCGCGCATTATGTCGGTCCAAATCTCGCCCAGCACCGGGTGAGGAAAATTGGGAAAACTCCAAGTTTGCTTCTGGAGAGGGGAAAATGGTCGCGGGTTAAGTCATCAACAACAACAACTAGCGAAAGCGAAACACTTTGTTGCTGATCGTTGCGAAGAGAAGAAGGGGGGGTATTGTTAACGGGCACGCACTATGGCCGAACAGGGCGCAGCATTGCATTTCCGCGTAACGTGAAACCACCGTGCCTTTCACAGCACAGGTCGTGGATGCCACAACCGGCTCTCGATTCTGTCGCGTTAAATCTGGCCCTCGGCACAAGTGGTTGGTTGGACGCGCCACGGTAGCCATAACATTTGTTGCCGATATATGCTCTATTGTGTCTCGGTACTGGCGTGTGTGCATGTGAGGTAGAGCATGTCGGATGGATTTCCATAAGCAACGTGTGTGATTCGGGCGGCCCCGTCAGCCAGAATTGGGTCACTTTCGGGGTGCGAAGCGCGCCATGGACAGCGGGCAAACTATTTTCATTAAAAAGTTGACTCCCAAGGCAACTCCACAGTGGAATGCACTTTTCGTTTGAACCAGCAGCAGCAGCATAGCATAGCCGTGGAAGCTGGATGATGGATCCCGATGATGGAATGTCCAGAGAATGTTTTTGATGCAAGCAATCAAGTGCCGAGAAGAAGGGAACCAAAAGAGAGATCGAAATCGGAAGGAAACAAACATAATCATCCAATTCCGTTCTGTTTATTAAACTGTGAACTTGATACCACCGCGGGTGGACAGGGCCCCAGCGTTTGGGGTTTTTGTGGTTGTTCACCAAATGTTTAGTTACCCAAGACGGTTTTGGGACCGCAAATAAAGAAAATATTTGAGTTTTGGCCTTGGCCCCCTAGCGCCAGATGTTGCTGACGCGAAGAAGAAATAAGAAGGAGATCTTCTTTCATCAGCGGCAGCAGTGCGTGGTCGTTTCACCGAGAAAAAAGGGAAAGATAAATTCACGATGCGTGGCATGGAAAGCCAACTTTTTGGATGGTTTGATATATGGACACCACGATGCTATCGGATGAGATACGATTCTGCGTATTTCCCTATCCGTTGCGTCTGTCTGAGTTGATTGCTAACTTTCGGCCAAACCTTGTATCTTGTTTCAGTGGCGGAAACTTTGACATGAACACCGAGAACTAGGGTATATGTACATTAACTATGTGTCTTACTTTGTATTTAGTCCCCCAAAAAAAGAGACCGTGCTTCGAGTTAATTGATTCCACTCGAAGATTCCACTCCACATTGTATCGATTTCCATTTGCACTGTACAGCGGAATGTGTGATGTGTAAACACAGATGAGTAAGTGCTGCTTGAGAGAGAATTAGGGTAAGAGATCCACTCTGCGTTGGAAAAATGGGCCTCTTTTTTGGTGCGCCTTTTGCGAAGGCTCTGAAGTGCGCTAGTGCGTCAACTGGATGGCCATACTATGTAGTTCCGATGTTTGTTTATTTGTTTCCGTACCATCGGCCTAGTGTTATGGCGCGGCGAGAAAGCATAGCCTTCGAATGAGCTGTGAGTACGATGGGTATAAGCATAACAATGCGTCTGTTACAAACTATCTCGGCCCGTTTGGCGAAGATGCCGGAGATTAAACATGGAATTCTCATTTCCATTCTCTCGTCCGTTATGATGCAGAACGTTCTTGGGGTAGTCGCCTCAGGAATCGGCATTGTATTGCGGAGTGAGCGTCACCAGACTGGAACTGCTGTCCTATGGTTATGACTAATTGAAAAATAACGCGCCTTACAGAGAAGGAAACAGTAACAAATTACGGAGATGCTGTCGTTTCGAATTTGCGGCATTAAAGATCATAACGCGTTACTGTTTGGTCAAGTATGGCGTACAGTGCAGTTTTTAATGGAAAATTCAATAGTAATTTTATCTAGAGCTAGATAGTATTTACAAATAGTTAGCGTATTGCATCCGGTATTAGCACACTCGAAGCGCGCACGATCGCGATCAATTGACGCTTTCAAACAATTTCCCTGCGAGATATGGAGTTTGTATTTGCACACACGTGTATCGTACATTATCTTTCAAGTGTGCACCCCGAGAAGCTACGGTACGATTTTGCGGATCCACCTTTTACCACCTCGCTCGTCGCTATCTATTGCCACAACTGATTCGCGTCTGTTCGAAGTGAAACTTTCCATTCGCAATCGCCTGTCGGTGTCGCGTCCGGAAAGCGTTCCAAAAGACCGAAGATCGCAGACATGATGGCCCGGTGGCCGGTCGTTACTCGAGATTTCCCTCGGCATTCCGATCCCCGGTCTCGGGGGTCCTCATGATATGCGCATTCGACAAGCGCGCCATGGACCAAGGTTAAGGTGAAAGACGACGATCCGCCCCGCGAGATCGATCAGAGTGAACCGGAAGAGGTGGGGCCAGGGAGGAAGGGGATCGCGACAGCTAAGCAAAACCGGATGAACCGTTCATCGATCGGGTTGAAGATCGGGTTGAAGATCGGGTTGAAGATCATACCGAAGAACATGTAGGGGTGTGTGTGTTAGTTTCTTTTTTCATTTTCGGTGTCGGACGCACCCTATCATCGGCCACTTCCGAACTTTCGTTTGATGATCAGACCGATCACTATCGATCGATGGATCGGTCTTTTGGATTGTCTATCGATTCTCTCATACGCAGTACAGTGTCTTTGATCTCGTATAGATAGTGTGCGAGCGATCCAAAGATCGTTTCATTCGTTCCACTTGCTTCGGCAAAGAAGGAAGGAGGAGTTCAATTACTATCGTCTGCCACCCCGTAATCGGTCAATGGCACTATACACCACATCCAACTCCCCTATCAAACTGGTTTCATCGTTAAGCCAGTGTTTCTCTTGTACAGCATATCATGATCTATCGGCGCGGCTTATGACGCGTCTACGGCGAGTGCGTGATGCACGCATTTGCTTCAAATCGATCACCTCTGCCCATATGTCGTATGTGGACGATTTGGAGGACTTGCGATGCTGCGACATTGTCACAGCCATCGACGCTAGCTACTTGATCGAGAGCTAATCCATTGGTAAATTATGATAATTCCCCCGTTCAAGCTTACTCCTTTGCGGTAAGCTCCATCCTCAATCTAAAAGGGGGAACTAGAAACACAGTGTTGGATAAAGGTTGTTGATACTTTCTCCTCCTGTAGCTAGCCACGTGAGGTGAGGAGCACGCCTCGGGGATCTAGCATGTGTCCATCTGGTCCGACGTGAACCGGGCTGCTGCTGCTGCTTTCGCTGTGGTCAGCATCCCGTCCCGGCCCGTGAACGATCCCGAAAGAGGTGAGAGTTGGTGATAAAATTCGGAAACTTAGTGGCCCTACTTGGGATGGCGAAGGGAAGGGTACGCAACGGAATCGAATAAATTCCTTTGAACCGCGCCCGCGCGCGATCGTCACCCAGGAATGTCACCGCCGAAGGCGGGTGGTCACTTCGGGAACTTCGGAACGGGTCAGCGGGATCGCATCGTAACGTCATCGTTTGTTATCCCAAATGCGCCATCGGACATTGCCGGCTCGTCGTCGGTGGGGTCTTAGATGAATATGCTGATGCGAGTTGAATGTCCTCTCTCTGACTTGGCCTACACGATCGTGCGTACGCGCCGATCAACTTCATCTTTAACCGATCTCATCAGTGGGAAGCTTTACTGGTCTGGGATATATTGTACAAACGGTAATTTTGCGGAAGGAACAACTTTAGCTAATCGAACAATGCGCCGCGTATACACGAGTCCCTGGAAGTCGCGGCGTCGGTAGCACAAGTGCGAGAGACAAGTCGCCAGTTGGCGCCAACATTAATTTAAAAGTTTCTACTTAATTGATGCCTCTGCGTGGCTTGAAGTGCTGTACTACAACATTAGCATCATCATCATCATCATCAACTGAGGCCTGTGATCGCTGGTATCGTAATATGCAGCTTCCGTTTGGTGTGATCCGTCCACGGTGCGTGTCACCATGATCTCCGCTCGCTACGATCATCAGTCATTCGTTTTGCTCCGTTTGCTAAGGATACAGAGAAAAACGTGTTTCTTCAAACCCCCAGCGACATTAGCCATTTGTCGAAATAATTCACTTCACCACAAACTGCTGATAAAGCGGCTCACGTGTGGTGAGAGATGCTGGTAATGCTGATGTGACGAGTGAAACGATGATCATGCAAAAAAAGGAAAAGTGAATCGATCAACCTGCAACTAATGCTCCTCATCGAGTTTGTTGTCAGGTTTCCTTTGGGTGACTTCATTAGCTCGGAAACGGTACGTTTTCATGCAAACGAATCGTTAACAAGAGATCGCGAATCGATTCACCGAAATCGGTATTCAAACGCGAATCTTCAAATCACGAAACCGGAAGCAACATTGGAGAGTGTTACCGTACGAGACACAAACGCCATAAAAAACGGGGTGGGGGGGGGGGGGGCTCTCACTGGTCCGAAATGTGTGTGCATTTCATCGTAGCAAGCCATTCATCGAGATATCCAACTCGCCGCTTTCTGGTGGATAGAAAATGCCACAAAACTCGCCGATAGTAGCAGCTGCGCGACGCGAATTCCAGAGAAGATACATCTTAAGTTTGGTGCTGGCGGAACCTACCTTCTCTCCAGTTTCCAATTCATGGCATTCTCCTCCTCCTTCTTCTGCTGCTGGTGTGTGTCCCCTCGTAGTCTGGAAAACAAACTCCATGGCATCTTTCGGGGCAAGAAGCAACCTTCTAGCGCGTAGTAGTCGCGTAAGTCGTCGTAACGGGGCTTTCTTCTGGTTGCGCACTGGTCTCCCTTAAAAAAAAAACGAAGCTTCATTCAAATCGTTAGCATAACAACGATTTCCCCGGTACTGCTGCTAGTAGAACGCGCAGCATCTTCCAGACCCCGGGGTGCGGATCGCTTTTGGTTTGTAGATAGAGAATTGGTTGGCGAGTTTGCCGAAAATGGGGAATGTGGTAGACGACCGCGGAGAAGAGTGTGATGGTGGTCAACCTGTTTCTTCGTTCGTCCGTTGGTTCACTCTCTCGACCTCCCCCGGAACCGGTTATGAATCTCTTTCGTGTGGATACCCACGGGGTGGTCTCTGATACCACGTTGAATGGTGCGCAGGACGAAGGCGGCTACAGCGGGAAGGGGAAAGCGTGACAGCAGCAAGGGGGAGGGTAAGAACGAAGTGAAGAAGGTGCCAGCTTTCGGGATGAGGCCACTCTCGTTCGTCGCGTTCGTCGCGTTTGTTGCTTGCGTGTCGTATCCAATATTTCCGGCCCACGACCAGCAGCATTACGTGGCATCTCGGCCTATCTCCCGTGGCCAACGGTGTGCGGTGCTGTGCTGTGTGTTATCTCGCACACCACCTGCGAAGGAATTTCGGGAAAAGAGCGAAATCAAATTAGTTCCCAGCGTTCTGGAGGCTCCGGTTTCCTCCTTTTTTTCTCGGGGCAGCACAATACGAGAGCCAGAAGCGGATGCTGTCTTTTGCTGCTGGAAACGTCATGAAAGGTAGCAAGAAACCAACATTTTACAAATTGAATTCCGACGACACGTATGGTGCACGATCTTCTATGTGGACTTTTCGCTTATGGATTTCGAAAGCCATTGAAATCATCGGTGTGGAAGCCGCTTCTTTAAATGATGGATCGTTAAAAATGTTAAAAGTTTTTTTTCCAGTAGACACGTGGGAAGAAGAATTAGTGTATCGACCATAGACGTTTGTTGAAATTGATTCGCCAAAAGATGCTCCGCAACGTGGGTTGTAGAAGCTGTCGCATTTATGATTCGATGTCTGCACGTTAGCCTGTAGCTCGATATGGTATCGGTTCCTAATTTGGGAATGGCGTTACCGGTTTGTAGGCTTGAAAATTGAAAGAAATACATGTGTGCCTATCTATCCAACGCTTCAATCTCAATGACGCGATATTTTTGATGCTGGATTACGATTGCGAAATGTTGTATACATCCGATCAGCATCCGATCTTTGCTTAGACACATCAGTACCTCTTAAAGATAAGCTATTTTCCCATAAAAATCGATCGCTAATGTTGTCGAGATCGGTCCAATGATTGATCAACGTGTGCTGCATTCCATGGTTCCCCATCGCCATCGGTTGGCTGTTAACTGTTTCTACTAGTCCGTTTTCCAACACGTTGTCACAAAAACAGGAAACGCAACGAAACGAAGCGGAACGAAGCGGTTCGTGGATAGGAGGAGGAGAAGGAGGAAGCTGTCAGCATTGCTACCGGTGTTCACACACATGTGAAAGGTATTATAGATCGGAAGTGGTATTGTGTCCGCTGTAGTCTGTCTGGTCTGTCTCTGTCAGCTTCCAATCGTTGCACTTCACGATATATAGCCCTCAGGCGGAGTTTGGTGGGGAGGAATATGCGATCGAGTGTAACACTTGGTCGTTTTAATTGAACCCCCCGTCCTCAGGTGCACAGTTGGCAATGAAATAGAAAATGTTATAAACTTCCTGTGGAAGCTTGTAGTAAGGGAATAATATTTTACAAAATGCTTCGACTCGAAAAAAAACGAACTCTAATATTGATTTGTTGCTTTATATCCCCCCCGGTTCTCTCTGAACTGTGTATCAGCTAGCGATAAACGATAGCTGAATAGCAAAGAGTGTGCCCGTAAGCCCGTGCAAGGCTGTAAGCAACTCATCGCTATTACTCATCGATTTACGCGCAAGTCTCTCTGTGCGCCCGGTGTCAGTCGGGGCGATGCACCTTTCTTCATCACTGCGCTTCATCTCCAGTGGAAGTGCAAAGTAATATCGTGCCAATGGGGCACGCATCGTTGTCGTCTACAACCAACAATCGTCTGGAGGTTAAGGGCGAGGTAAGACCGCTCACGAAATGCTCCCGTAGTAGACCGACCCTATGATTCATGCAGAGGTAAAGGGCTGCTCCTGCTCTTGGTTGCTGGTGTGAAAAATGCTCCATTGTTTCAAGCCCATTGCCGGAGCGCGGGCAGCGTAAGTGCAGCTATGAAATACGATGTCTAAACCGAACCTCTCCCCGGGGTGGTGGGATATGATTCCATTTTGCACCGTAGAAGCTATGGCGTCTATAGATGCGCTAGCCCTATCGTTCCGTATCGGAGAATGTGAACGAAAAGCGCTGGAAGTCGAGTATGATTTATTCGAATAATAGCGAGAGAGGTGTCTACCCTGGCCTGGCCTGGCCATGCTCATCCAGTTACTGTTGAACGGAGCATTCCCCGGTTAGCCGTTTGGGTAGATTCAGCTGAAAGTAATAA
>NC_064874.1:80363556-80453556 GCF_943734745.1 Anopheles darlingi | reverse complement strand
TTTTCGTGCCGGAAACCGGCTGGCCAGGATCCGATCGAGCGCGCGAAATGTCAAAACAACAGTTTGCCGGTAAAGTTTGGTCAATCGATTACCGCGCAGAATAACTCGCTGTTAACTTCGGTTTGTTCGATGGTTACTACGTAAGCGACGAGATTAGTACAAAAGAAATCAAGATAAACCATTCAGCTAGCTTAAGCGTGTTGGTCAAAGATCTCCTGCTCTCGTCTGTGAGTCGTCGAATTAATTCCTGCCGGTGGACACGGGCCCAGGATTTGCGTGTTTGCGAGTGCAGCGCTGTGATAAAATCAACTAAATCCTTATCAGTGAATACTCGTCAAACGATACCAGCGATCAGGGATTCGATGTGATTTCGTCCTTGTCCGGAGCAGAAAAGGACACTAATCCGATGGGCACGCGGTTGCGAGTATGAATCGGCTGAGTATGGACTCGTTTTTTGGCTTCCCGACAAACGGCGAAGATGGAGGAAGACATGAATTTGGCCTACACAGCAAGTCTGGAAGAAATGGCGGAACGCCAATCCGCTTGCGCTACTTCGATGATGAGGAAGAGTCCGACGAGACGAACGACGAAAAGTATGATGCTCTGAACGATGAAACATTCGGTGCGGCTGCTAAAGGTGACTGGGAATGCTTGCACGAGCAACTGGTCCGTCTCGAGCTTGATGGCAAGAAGAGAAAAAGCCCCGCCAGCGCTACCGATGTGGATGGGAAAAGCAAAAGCAGTGACACGGATACGTTGTTCGATGAATACGATCTGGATCTGGAGCTGCGAAGCTTCGATTGCTACGAAACGAACGATGAGGCAAGCAGTCGCAGCAGTCCTGGTGTTGCCAGCATTGGCGATGAGTTCGCAAGCAAGCTACGGTTGGATCCAAAAATTTGGGACGGTACCATCAAACGGACCGACCCAACACCATCGAGCGAGCTCTCCACGTTTCAGCCAAGTGGCCCAACCTCGAGTCCGATCTTCTCCCAAGCCCATCAATTGTGCCCTCCGCAAGCCATCTCATCTCCACCGGTGACCATGCTCTCCGTTCAGGATATCGAGAGGAGCGTCATCCAACAACAGCAGCAACAGAAGCAGTTGGTACAGCAGCAGCACCTGCTAGTGCAACAGCAGAAGGTTATAGCACAGCAACAGCAGCAGCTTCTACACCAAAGACATCTGCAAGCCACATCGCCACTGTTCTTGAAACCGAATGCATTTCCGACGGGTGGGGCGATGCCACAGCAGCAATATACAGCGAATCAGCCCCAACTTGGCATTCCAATGATGATGCCGTCTATGTATACACAGAGAATGAGGACGGCATTAGCATCGCCACAGCTTCAGGCGACAAGCCCACATCCATTCTACCGTGGCTGTGCACCCGGTCCTAGTTTGTTGCTACCACGTGCTCCGCAGATGCCTGTTGGATACATGCCATATAACGGTTTAGCTACACCCTACACAACACCGATGAGCAGTTTAACGATGCATCCAGCCTTCAGCCATCCATATGCATACTCATCGGTCGGCGGCCCGTACAGGCCACAACTCCCAGTAGTGCAGATTCAGCACGCGGCTTCTCCGTTCCTTTGGTCCCCAAACACCTACAACGCCAATGTCCAGACACTGGCTGTTAGCAGTGCGCTGCGAAATAATCAACACAGTCAGCGTCTCATGCAGGAGATTCAACAGAACCAACTGTTTGCATTTAACCGACAGGCGTCTGTTGCTAGTCAAAATCAGTCATTGCAGCAGATCCAGCTTTTAAATGCATATCGTAGCAAGCAGCAAGCAATGTTGCTACAACAACAGCAGGTGCTGCAACAACAGCAGCAAAGGCAAAGCCTCAGTAGCGACCGATTGCAAACGGTGGATCATGACGAATACGCTAACATGATGAGCAGCAGTGAGAAGCTCTGGCTGGTCGGTTTGCAATGGGCTCAACTGAACCTAGAAATACCGTACTACAACGATTACTACTTTACCATGCACAGACAACGATTGGCGACATTGAAAAGCAGTTCGATTCCGCAGTTTACCACATACACGTTATCGAAAGCGTTTTTGGCGAAGAGTTTAGGCCCTATGGATATTGCTCTGACTGCATCCGGTATCGTGGGCGTTAATCATAACGGTCGCAATGGTTTGGAGGGAAAAGATATGGAATGGCTTGAAAATTCGCTTGGCAAGGTACACTCCGGTAGTTTCACGACGCCCCGGAAGCTCATCGAGCTGAGTTCGAGTGGTGAAAACGGTCAATCGACTGGAGTCTATACAACAGCCGCAACTGTTGAATCTTCATTGACACAGCGCAAGGTCCGCAACGTACTTTTGCTGATCGAAAGCCTCTACACACTGGTACTAAAGATGGAAGATTTAGGCAATCCTCTTGCCATCGAAGCAGCGCGATTATTGCATGAGAAAAGGGTACGCGGTGAGGAGCTTGCCGCAGCAATGTCGGTCGATGTTGACGAACACGCATTCAGCGGGCTAGCGACCACACTAGTGTCCAGTGTTTCACAGGATACAATAACCGCAGTATTGGGAGTACGGAAAGGAAAAATCTTGCTACGACGTATGCTTACCCTGCTTCGGAATCATTCCTTCCGGTGGACAATGTGGACGATGATCTTCAAGGCTGTACCACACCTTCGACGAAGTGATCGTATTGATGTGGGCGGTTTCTTCGTTGGACTGTTTGATGAATTTGAGTGTCAGCTTCAAGACAGCAAGATGCTCAATCTGCTTCGCATATCGGAATCCATCGACAATGAATACGTGCTTCGATCGGTTCGCGACTGCTATTTCGTTATGTCGTCCATCGTCTGTATCATCTTTCAGGTGGAATTGATCTACGGTCGCAATCCGCACAAGATCCAATTTAGTGACCAGGAGCAATGGGTCATGTTTCTAGAGCATGTACTGAAGGCCATTACCGATGCTGTGCCGCTGGAGTGCAGCATAAGGGTACGACCGGATAGCAATATCGTGCATACACTACGCGTGCACTTCGAACGATTTGGGTCTCGTATCGATGGATCCGATCTATTGGATTTTATTAGCGCCAATACAAATGAGTATGGTGGAAGCGCTATTGGCCGAAATTAGTAGCTGTAATGGAGAATGGATAACCAACACTAGAAGGAAAGCCAGCGTAAATGGCTACCTTGCAAGCATGAAACTTGGAATAATTTATTTGGCTTTCAACACATGAAAAGAGTAACATTTACATTTCGCATTAAATTAAAAATAATATGAACTTGCATGACAGAACTCTGTGCCTTGGCTTTAGAAGTAAATGATCTGTTTTTCGCTATCAATTCCTATATTCTCGTATTATTTTAGTAATTTATGATCGATCAATGAATAATAGGTGCAGGAATCTCTATATTGGCGGTCAGGAGAATGTTATCAGCGGATGGAATATCTAGTCGAATCTCTACCGAATTAGCTTTCAAGAAAGTTAAATTGGAAAAAGGAACAATACCACCTGATAAACCAAAAGTGTTGTAATGTTAATTAGCTATTTGCGATCGTTCGCAGATGTGATAGGATTTGATATATGATGTGATGATGTGGTATATTTAAAGACTAAGTACTATAATGCAAACGATAGATCAATAAGCAACCGGAATGTGATGAATTTAACTGAACGGAAAGTAATATTACGTTCAAGGCAATAATATCAATTACAAGATGTCCCTTGCGTTGGTTGGCAGTGAAGAACATACCTTCTAGGACTGAATTTAAGTAGGGGTCGATAGGAAGACTTACATGAAAAATGGATAAATTGGCGATGTTGCGATGATGTGGCGAATGTTTACAATTAGTAATCAACAAAGATAGTTGTTTTTCTTTTCCAAATTTCGGTTCTGTACACAAAATTGAATATGATCTTGCTGATAAAGTTGACTTTACATTTACATCTTTGGCGATATGGGATTTAAAAGATACTAGATGGTGATAGGAAGTGTTTAGTTTCTTACACGCACTTACAACGCTTGTAGAAAGATGTAAGGAAAAAAATGAATTATTTCATAGAAATAAACAGCAAGTATGAAAAACTAAACTTTGATTGTTGTACTCGCAAATCCTTGTATTGTAGACAGTCGTAGAATCTAGTATTGATTTAATTTTTATCATGAACAATACGTTTTTTGTTGTTGCAGGAGATAGTGTTATCATCACGATGTCTCAGTCGTCTAACAGTTCTTTGGCCGCTCTAGACCGAGAAATTTGTATGCTGCTGGTAGATATACGTTCGGATAAAGTGACCGTTCGCCACAAAGCTGTCGGCAAATTGCTGGTGATAGCGAACCATCGTACCGAAGATTTCTCATCCTACATCGACTCAGAGCGATTTGAAACCGGTTGGAATGATGTATTCGATGCTACCTACCACAGCATGTTAAAACATGCCCATTCTACCAGTGCTACAGTGAAGGGCAAAAACGACGATTATACCATGCTCATGCGCAAAATAGCCGAATGTGCCATGCAAAGAGATGCGCCTCGTCTTAGCTATCAACAGTTGATCGATTACGCACTTCAAGGGCTTGAGGATGAAGCCATCAGGACGTGCCTTGGGTTTTGTCTCGTAGAGCTAATTCAAAAGCACGTGTTGGGAGTGAAATGGGATCTTACAACCATTTCCTACGAGCTTTGGCGAGGTATGTGGCCTTCATTATGTTCTTCATGGCATCTAGATTTATCAGAGGTTTATTTTTCTGTATTTCAGCTCTCATTGATAAGTGCTTTATGCTGTTGGATGACGTTCAGCTGGGAAAACAAGTACTACCATGTCTTTCTCTGGCTATTCGCAAATTCCTCGAGAACTGCTCAAAGACAACGTTCCTGGCAGATTATTTTCCCCGGTTGATGGAACAAATTCGCCAGACTGAGAAGAACAAATGTATGAATGAACTTATTGTAATCGCACTACATGCAGTACAGGGCGTAAGTTCAAGCAATTTCCAATGTTTCAAACATTGCTGATTCATTCGATTTTATTAATCATTGCTTCAGGTTGCTGTAGATGCCAGGGTGAAAGTACAGGCGTTCTTAAACTCCTTAACACCATACATTCTAAAGGCATATGAACCTAAAATGGCGGATGAACAGAAGATTGTTCTGTTTCGCTTGATGCACCTTTGTTTGGTGATGGATAGCCCTGGAGGTAAGCTTCAGTCAGGTCAGGATGATCGATTGACGGACGAACTGCCTGCTCCCACTATCGTTCCGCAAGAGCGAAACAAACAGTTGGACCAATTATTCTGTATTGTTTCGGCGGAATTGAAGGAACAACTGTCGAGGAACTACATTCCAAAATATGCAACTTTGGAACGGGAAATAAAATTTGTTGATGGATTCCTTGATTTCGCTGCCAGGCTGTGCTATACGGTAATTAGTTGTGCTTACAGATCGATTCATCAATTTTCACATCTTTTTTAAATTACCGCATACTATTGATTTATTAAGATTAATTGGGATGAAACTGGTTGTACGGTGCGCGAAGAGAAATGTGAAGAATCTTCGTCAAAAAAGGTAAAAAAGGCTAGGAAGTTACAAAAACTGATGGATTTTGCCTGCTCTACTTCCAATCAGAACAATATGTGCTGGTGAGTTTCAATGCTATTTATCATCTGTGACCGCGTATCTCACATTTTGTTTTTCTGTCTTTGAAGGTTAATAATTATTTCATTTGTTCTGGAGCGACACTGTGCGGCACTACTATTGCAAGACTATCAACCGCTGTTGCAGCAGCTGAGCGAACTGCAACCTGCAGTACAATCTGTGGAGCAGCATCGAGCATTCTACCGTTGCTGTGAGGTATTGTTACAGTATGAAGATACACAGATGTTCCGTTCGTCTATTGCATCAATGATCGATGCACAGTTTTGCGGGGATTTGTGGACCAAGATTCTCAATGCCGCCTGTCGGTCTAGTTCTAGTACGATACGGTCCATTGCAGCGGATAGCTGCAGACTGATGCAGCTTCTAATTCGGTATCGGAAATATTCAAGCATTGATTTCCTGAATGGTACAATACTTGAGGCGATTTACTCGAATGCCATCAAGAAGACCGATGCCAGTGCTGCCTGTCTGGAATCCATCCTAGAAACGTTGTCAAGTATCGACTGCTTATCGGGTGGTAAGGAGGATGTGTTAAAAAAGATGTTCGATTATCTGTACATTGGCCCTGGAGTCCAACGGACAATTATTCATGGAAAGATAAGGTTAAGCACGAAGCTGCTCGCAAATATCTCCGTTCTAGCTGTGGTAACCAAACATGTTGGTAGTGAACCACAAAACGGCGATTCAATGCTCGGTCTGCTGACGGAAGTGTACGTCGAAAAAGATCGCTGCTTACGGCAGCTCGAACGTAGGCTTTTGCTTCAAAATGTGGATGAGCTGATCATGTCGGAAGAGACTGAGTCGAGAATGGATGAAACGGAAGCAGGACAACTGATTACCTACAATGTAAACGAAGTATTATTCGATCGTCTGTGTGTCTATCTCAATTTCGATAAAAATGTACTGCCAGAAGAAGGCAGGATGCTCAATTTATCGATTTTGGAAGAGATATGCTACGAATTGGAACTCTATTTGCATATCCTCAACATCCTGATGAACCATCAAGCCCACACGATTGTCCAACTAGAACGATGCGTGCTGACTAAGAAGGTGATGTTTAAATTACAGCTGCTCAACATGGGTTGTCAACGGTTACTGGAGTGTAATTCCTCGTTTAGTACTAACGAAGTTGCTAGTATTGGTGAACGGTTGCTATCCATCTTCCAAGGTCCCTACCATCCTGCGGTCGCGAAAGTATTGCAAGAAGCTGATGTATCATCCGTCCTAAAGTGGTGTAAGAATCATATAGACCAAACACAGCACGATGATTCAGAACATGTGGAGCGCATCACACTGGATCAATTACCGTCCGGGCAACATACTCATCGATGCTACTTGCACACCATGGTACACTATCTGCAGTATGAAGGGGCTGTGCATGTCGCGGTTGTGCATGACATGCTCGAACATCTTGAACTAAACATTTACAGTAGCTTGGACGTGTTTTATATTTTCGATCTATGTCGCATCTTGCTTCGTCATCCATCGAGCGAGATTGTAGCCGATTGGGTACTGAAACATGTGATAAGCGTGTGCAAGGCACATCATACGAATGTGGGTATAACGGAGGAAATCATACACTTGTATGCCGGTAAGCGTGTGATCCGTTTTTGCAATGTAGCATACATTATATGATATTAAATAACAAATCTTGTCCTTGCAGACCTCGTCAAGTTTGTAAGCCCATATGAATCCATGACGAAAAATGTGACCATCGTGCTCAATTCCTTCGTAAAGAAATGCAAACTGCATACCTATTCTACCGAGCTGCAAGGCAAAATCATCGCTCAGATCAAGCATTTACTAAGAGCTTTTCCAGAAGACTTTGAACAACCGCTGCACACGCAGCTATATACTGGGCTAGTACCACTTCTAAGCAGCTCCAGCTACAGCATCAAGATAGAGGTGGTGCGAAACTTTCTACATATTTTCCATTCCGCTTGGGTGTACGGTAAAGATGCCCAAGTATCGCGCGTCTACTATGACTTTCAGACCATGTTGTACGACATGGTGGACTTCGAAGTGGTTAGCAGCATTAATGATTTAGACGAAAGGACGAATACAGTGAGCGGTTTACTACAGTTGCTGCTGGGAACATTTCGCGTTTGCTTTGAACTCAGGAGACGTTCCCTACAAGACTTCATTCTGTTGCTTTCGCATGGGAAATTGAGAGATGGTATGTGTAGAAATATGGCTAATGAATATTTTTTTATCTAAATGATACTCTTTTTTGCTCAACAGCCAAAGTAGCGACTCTAATACGTCTTGTGAGTGTAGTGAGTGGTATTGAGATCGTCAAAGTTGCCCAGACAAACATAGATGGTCTGTTGGATGTTTGGTTTGCGAAGGACTATAGCTTGGAAAACTTCCCCTGTCGTCTAACTGGCGCTTCTGGATCCATCGAAAATTTTGTGCAAATGCACCGCAAAGGAATAGCGTTTGGAATGCTCTGCATGCATCCTGATCGTTTCCAACCATTCTGCCAGTCAGTCGGTATAGAGCACGAAGCAATGACAAAGGTAAGTAATAGGAAAAGTTGACTTTGGATGGCTGCGCGAATAACTTCTCATGATCTATGTTTTTTCTTAAGCTAATCTTACCACGCTGTGTAGCCTTTCTACTACCGTGGTTTGCTAAGTGCGACGGCTTGACATCGAAATACACGGCTATAGCAACGCAGGTACAGAAGGCTCTGACACCATTCCTGCGTAGGATGGACCTAAAATCGCAGATTTTTGACGTTCTCAAGCATCTCACATATCGGATGAAGGATGTGAATGAACTGGAAAAGCTACTCGAGCATGACATCGCTCGGTGCAAAGATGATTATCTGTCCGTTACCCACAGTAATTTCTCAAAATCAATGGATTACCTACGGCAACATATTTTAAAAGCTCACGGAACAACGGCAACGGTTCCGCTGCTTAGTTACCTCTGCCAGGAGAATAGGCAATCATTGGTCGAAAAACTGCTAACCGATGTTAAGCGTTGGCTTTGGGGAAGCGAAGAGAAGCAGCAAAAGGTGGTTCATTTATTTCAGTACGTTGCCGTGGTCGAACAGCTCCGAGAGTACATTGATGAACATTGCAACGGATCGTTTGCCAAATATCTCGTCCGAGAAGTGATTTACTTCCTCGGCAACCTCATGAGCACCGTACCAAAGCTCCGCTTAGCCATAGTGAATTGTTTAGAGCGTATGCTGAAGCTGTTCTCTTTAAAGGCATATGCTATTCTCTCCAAACATCTAAATTTCATTGCATCGTCCCTGTTGGAGGTAGAGGTATTGGACTGTGCTTCAAAACTTTCCGGAAAATGTCTTGCACTGCTCCGCTTTCTCATCGTTGACCAACCCGAATTATATCCGGAAGCAATAGCCAAGCTCAATTATTTCCCCGCCGATGATCGTTTCGCTGAACTGCGTGCCGTTATTGAGGACCACAAGACACGAGGCTACGGTAGTGCGGTTTGGTCCTTGAGGGATGAAATTCATGGGTTGCTGGCACTGCCTTATCTTCGTTATGAAGACATTGCTGCGCTGAGACTTGTGGTAAGCTTTGGTATTTGAATACTGATAGACGTACACCTGCTAATGGTTCGCTTGTATCGTAGATCACCAATAAACGCAACGAGTTGAATGTTCTCTGCAAGGAGATCGGATTAGTGGGCGATGAGAGTATTCTGCATCTGCTCGTTTTTACGCTTCTGGACGTCGTTCGCAGCTCTTCTTTTGATAAGGTAAAATACATCCTGTGAAAAGGTAACATGTAGCTCTCTAGTAATTCGTTATTATCACATTCACAGAAATCAGTTGAAGCCATGAGGTGCCTAGGAGAACTGGGACCTCTCGACCTGAGATCCATGCGGCTAAATTCGGATGTTGAAATGATTGCTTACGAAACGGTTGGTAGAGCGCGTATAATAGAAGGCGACATTTAATTGTCATTTTTACAATCTGAACAGATCGACTCATTTGAGAACGCTGTGAGTAGGTGTGCCGAAATCATATTAACTGAGCTTGATGTTATGCTTACGAGTAAGAATGTTACCGTCGGTCGTAGTGCTTCGCTCGCTGCCTATGCACTGCTTCACGGAAGAACGTTTCATTCGGCTGTTGGTAAGACGATGAAGTGTATTTCTCGATAACGATACTGGTGATAATGCTGGGCTTCGTATTGCGTTATTTTATGGCAGCTAAGCTTCCCACCATGAGCCTATTTCTCGGGCAATCAACAACCGAAGTGACCTTGTTTAGCTTTAGCGAAGGCAGCGTCCCAAATTTGGTTGCCGCGCTTGGCCAAGAATGTAACAATTATCGATCCTTCGTGTTGCAAGTGTGCACCATTCTGTTGAAATTCCTAAGGAATAGAGTGCTTCAAGAATTGGTCACGCTCGATCAAGCGTTTGCCGAAAAACTCGTTCCGTTGCTTATTCAAGCTGCGCTGAAACTGCTTCAGGTTCCGGTAAACACTGATATTGGTCTTTTCGTGAGTACATTTGTTGATCATTTGCAATGAGTTGTTCAATTGATTTATACATGCTTTTGATTGTTTTAGATAAATAACTTTTTTGCCTTGTTCACTGACAACGGTGAAGACGGTTACACGCTATTTAACGATTCCAAAGCGATACAGCTAATGCTAACCGTAGTTGAATGTGTTCGAATCAACAATGAAATGTGAGTAGCGATTCTTTCACCACACTATTCAATTGACAGATTGTATTAATTGGAACCCTTTTTACTTTCCAAATGGACAGTTTTCCGCAGTTTAATATTGAACTGGACTATCTGAAAATAGCCAAAGCCGCTCGCTACTGTCAGGCTCATTTTAAAGCTATCATTTATTGCGAGCTATGGTATTACGATCAGCTAGAACGAGGCCAAAAAGGAGCTAAGAACGATCGCCATCTAATGGAGATCATGCGATCTTCTCATATAGCCATCGGTGTAAACGATGCCGTAAAAGAGTTTCTAAACCCACGCTCTGAGCGTGCAGAGTATTATCAGTTGGAGCAAAAGTATAACCGTGCTCTCGTCTTTCGGGATGCTAGCCGAAGTTTGAACAGTCCAGGTGACATCGGCGTAGATTGCGCAGACCGAGCTATCACTTTGCAGCTGCTGAAGGACTCCAGTCTGTATGGTTTAGCACGGTATTTTAACCAAAATGAGAAGGAAATTGATTACGAGTGTGCCTGGCGGCTTGCCGATTGGTCCGTAGCTATTGATATTAGCGACAACGCTGGTTCTTCGATCGGCCAATATGGCCCAACAGTGTCGGCAAAGCTGTTTGAATGTTTGCATTATAAAGCGTTGAAAAGCCTAACGCTCAAAGATGAACTTGCTGTCGATAGTGCAGTTTCGGAGGCGCGACGAGCTATTGCTGATCTGTTGAAACACACGAGCACCGAATCGACGAAACACATCTATCAAACGCTGTGTCGCCTGAGGCAACTGGAACAGATTGAAGATTTTGGTGAAATTCTGTTTCAAAAGCAAATCGATTGTGAACAGGATCTGCTAGACAAGTGGAACCAACAGGACGCTCTGCCGTATAGTGAGTTTGAGCTGCAGGAGAAAATATTGTCTCAGCGATGGTCGATACTTCAGACAAATGCCGGTCGAATTAAACAAAATTGGGTTCCCGGTGTCATGTATAACTCGCTGTTGCTACTGATTCACGAGTCCCGCTCGCGTGGGCTGCATGACTGTGCCTTGCGCAATCTAGCTCTCATCGAGACGATCGAACTTCCTGCCAATGCTCAGGCGATTGTACTACTGGAGGATGCGCAGCTCAACTGGGGCATGGGAAATCATAAGCTGGCTTGTGAACGTGCCATGGACGTGCTGGAGAATAAGCAGTACAGTGATATGATGGTGAATGCCGTAGCCCTGCGCCTATATGGTCAGTTCCAGGCGGAAAGTGATTCGAAGGAACTGGTAACGCTGCACAGAGACTTTTTCGACAAATCGCTACGTTTCGTTCGACAACTTGAATCACAAGATAACTGGCCTGCGCAAATGGTTGCCCAAAGCATGGTTGCTTATAGTCATCGGTGCTTCGAGAGCGACCGCAATTTTACAGTCGTACATACGGTGGCCAAATACGCTGATCGTGAGTTTGTTCGAGTAAGTACACGTGCAAGCCAGTTTCTTACTTTTGTTATTTTTTGTATAAAAATTCAAGCGTTTACATACCTTATCCTTTCAGCTAAGCAAGTACTGTCAGTCACAAGAATGGAGAATGCGTTGTGATAATATAAGTAAAATGGAGAGAGAACTAGAACAACTGAAAACGGAAGCGGCCAAAGCGTCGGACACACGACAACGGGATATGAGAAGGCTTGCTGCCTTGATGCAAAAGAATATGCAGCGTGATAAAAAGGAAGTAGAAAGGGTAGAACAAGATCGTCGAAACTATCTGGTGATGGCCTTGCAATACTACATCGATTATAGCAGGCAGAGCACGGTCGAGAGTGATTTGGTGATCTTTCGCATTATTGCCCTTTGGCTAAACAATCTGCAGGAGACCAGTGTACAGCAGTTGATGAAAGATAGAATACAAGACATTCCATCGTATAAGTTCGTTCCCGTTCTACCACAGCTGGCTCCAAGATTAAGCGCAAAATCCCCAGTAGGTGCCCTAGTGCATCGTACGTTGTTACGGTGTACCCTCGCTCATCCGCATCATACACTACCATACGTGTTCGCACAGCTGCACGCATTCAAGGACCAAATTGGCATTGAGTAAGTATGGGTGCCACATCAACGATGGTTATCAACGCTGATTAACGAAATCATCTCCTTCCATTTTAGTGTATCACATGACGATCGTCTTATGGGAGCACAAAAGCTGCACGGTGACCTCTTGAAGTTAACGGAAGTGAGCAAAATTATCGACCAGATGGATAGTATGAATCAGGCGCTCATTGAGCTGGCGAACAAAAATGTTTCTGGAAACCCGAGCTTTCTGCAGTACAAGATGACGAGTCACGACAAGCTACGTTCGCTAAGGGATTTAGAAAGCATTCACTGTCCCACCATTGGGCTTCGTGTGGTCGAATCGGGCGACTATAAAAATGCGATTATAGGCATTGTTAAATGGGAACCTACTATCACCGGTGTCGGTGGGATTAATGCTCCGAAAAAGCTCGAGTGTCGCTGCACAGATGGGAAGTTGCGCACGCAGCTGTTGAAGGGGAAAGACGATATGCGCCAGGATGCGGTAATGCAGCAAGTGTTTGGTATTATAAACATTTTACTGCGCCACGATAAGGAAACGGCACGGCGGCAGCTTTCGATACGGACGTACAAGGTTGTTCCACTGTCCCGCCAGAGCGGCATACTGGAGTGGTGCGAAAATACGATGCCGATAGGTGTATGGATGATGAAGGGTCACACAAGGCATCGTCCGAATGATTATGATCCATCGCGGGCACGTAAACTCTTCCAAGAGGTAAGTCCAGATAGAGGAGAGGAATGTGTGATCATTAACCAATGCCAACATTCCCTGCTTGCTCCGCTAGAATGCACAACCGGGCAAGACATTTGACGATAAGCTGGAAAACTATCGCCGCATCTGTCGTCGATTGCAGCCCGTCTTTCGGTACTACTTCCTCGAGCACTATCCCAAGCCGGGCGACTGGTTCGCGAAGCGCCAGAAATACGTGAAGAGTGTCGCCACTAGCTCGATGATTGGATACATCCTCGGAATCGGTGATCGGCATGTGCAGAACATCCTGATCGACCAACGGACGGCTGAGGTGATCCACATCGATTTCGGTATTGCGTTCGAGTTGGGCAAAAATTTGCCAACACCTGAAACTATTCCGTTTCGTTTGACTCGCGATCTCGTCGACGGTATGGGGATAACCGGGGTCGAGGGTGTCTTCAGAAAGTAAGTCAACGAAAGTGTTAAACTGATCTCACGGGTATTAATTTGTCGATAACATTGCTAGGTCTTGCGAGAAAACGATGGAAGTGCTCAGAAACAACCAAGCACCGATCATTACCATACTGGAGGTGTTGTTGCACGATCCGCTCTACTCCTGGAATGTGCTATCGAACAAAAAGGCAAACCAACTGCAGTTGCAGGACTCGCAGCAGGACACAACCGATTGCAACGAAATGCGTTACGTTCAGCATACGCCGGATGTCAACGTTACGGCGGAACGTGCCCTGATGTTGGTGACGAAGAAGTTGGAGGGCATGGAAGATGATAAGTATATCTCGATCGAGGGACAGGTCCAGAAGCTGATATTTGCGGCCACCAACGAGCGGAACCTGTGTCAACTGTTTCATGGTTTCCAACCTTATCTGTGAAACTATGTCGCTTTGCGCTGTAACAATAGAAGAATTCCTTTATTTTCCCTTTCGCTGTGCAGAAAGGCAAAACAATTGAAGTAAAATTACTTATAAATCGATTTGAGGTAGCACGGTTCAGAACGATAACGAAGGTGGTGAGGGGATTGACCTGTACATCCGAATAGGGTAAGACGACGCCGTCTGCCTGTTACGTTAACCACCGGTCACTTCAATAGATGTAGCATTAACGTAGCTGCTTTTATCCGATGCGAGGAAAGCGGCTACTTCCGCGATTTCTGAAAGAAAATCACAAAATCAAAGAGTCCACTATTATCTGACTGCTTCCAGGTTGTAACTGAACCGCTACCCTGCTCACCTTCCGGTTGACCGAAGCGACGCAACGCGCACTGCATTATCATTATGTCTTTTACCTTCTGTGGAACGGTTTTCGTCATCGGCGTTTGGATGAAACCGGGTACAACCGCATTCACCCGGATGTTGTACCTGCCGAATTCGCGTGCCACAACCTTGGTCATGGCTTCAACACCCGCCTTGCTCGGTGAATAGTTCGATTGTCCGATGTTACCGGTACGTGCGACGATCGAGGAAACGTTCACCATCGATCCGGGCAACCCGTGATCGATCATGGCACGTCCGAAGCGCTGCAGCATCAACCAGGTACCTTTCAGATTCACATCGATGACGGCTTCAAAATCCGCCTCTGGCATTTTCAGCAGAAAGTTATCCCTAGTTATGCCGGCCGCATTAACGACCACCGTCGGGGGTCGCTTGTACCGTTCCAGCACACTCCCTAGCACAGCATCAATACTGTCGCCGGAGCTTACGTCCATCTCGAAGGCAGCATGATCCACACCAGGTGCCGCCAGATTCGCAATCGTTTCCTGTGCTGCCGGCCCATTACGATCAACGGCAATGACAATCGCACCGTCCCGTGATAAGAGTCGACTCGTCGCACGTCCGATTCCAGAGCCCGCTCCTAGGGTGAGGAGTTAAGGGTTTTACATAATCACACCCGGAGAAATCATATAGAATGCACTGAAGTTCCTGCTGATCCTGATGCTTTATCCTTCCTCGACACTTACCGGTAACAAGTGCAAGTTTGCCGGCGAGAGGTGAAGCCATCGTTGAGTATAAGAGATTACAGCAAACTACGACAGAAAACTAAACAAACAAACCGCGGCGGTCACGTTGAGAACACAAATAAAACTGTGCACGATGGGCCGCGCGACGCGACAGATAAAGGCGCCAGCCGCGGATCGAGTCGCGTCTGCGTTCGTGCGCTGGCTGCGTTGTCGCAAGCACCTGTAGCATCACGATATGAACGGCCGCGTGCGCAGACAGGAACGATTAATCCATAAATTATAGATTCTAGCTAGCATCAGGATCGAACCTTGCATGATGGTGAATGATAAGGAAATAATGGAATTTTGAACTTCGTTCCCGCAAGGCCAGAGAATTAATATTTATTGAATTGCTATCCGGTAACGTTGCAGATCAGCCCAGCAGATTGGGAGCCACCACTTCCAGGTCTATCTTGAAACAGCTATCGCCCTGTAAGGATTTAACTACGAATGTTTTATATGCAACTCTCAGCTTCGGCCACTCGTTACCTTATCGTGTTTAATCAACACATCGATGATGGATCGCCCCTGTGCGACGAGCAGATGTTGCTTGTACTTCTCCAAGTTGTACGTTTGACTTTCGTCCGTTTTAAGGGTACCTGGCTGGACCGGACAGTGTTCTGGTACACCGAACATCGTAATGATCTCCATCGCTTCCTTGTTGCTGGCCGCATCCTCCAGACTAGCGCACAGATCGACCGTCTCCCTTACCACCGGCAATCCGTTCTTAGTAACCGTCACTTCCATCTAACGCTCAATCGACACAAACAACATAATGTTCTTGCAATTAGTGGTTGTGCTAACGCGAGGGTGAACACTACTGCACTTACGTTTGCCTGCTTGAAACCGGTTGTCGTGACGGTGGACTTGGACTTGACCGAGCAGTTTTCCATCAGCGTGACGGTGGATTTCGGATCAATCGTTATAACCTGCCCCTTCCCAGCACAGTTGTCGATACTATGGATGATCAAATTGTGCCCACCGTTCTATGAATAGAAAGCGAAGATCAGTTAACGTGTTATCCATGGTGGACAAACGTCGTGTTTGTTGGCCGCTGCTTACACAAGCCGAGATGTGTCGGGTTTGCGACAACGACAGGACACAGAGCAGTGCGATTGCACTCACGGATGGCGACATCGTTGTTTCAAGCTTTCTGCGGTTCTATAGGGAAAGCGCAGCCCAGTCACCCTTATTTATACGAATAGATTCATTTCCGTATCCGCACCGCTTTCCATAATGGATTATTGTTTTTCTAGCGTGATTAGCAGCAACACTAATCAGATTACGCCTAATGAATGCGATCCATGCGCGTTACTGTTTCGACAAATGAAAACGGAAAAGTTGCATTTCTAGCGACAATGTTGGTGATCCGAGTGATTGGTATCGTAAGCGTAATCAAAGGATCTGGGGAATACTGATAAATAAAGTGGAAGATCAATCGGATGCTCCTGCAGGTTGGGAAAATTTGCTACATTGTGTTTAAAAAGAAATGGCTACGCTTAGGTTGCATTCAATTGATGGCTTTATTTGCATAATATCCTTTAGCGCATCCTGTTACCAGAATATACAAATCCTTCTCCATTCCTTATTCTTTTCAATAGAAGTTCGACCGTCGACCAAGTCTTGAAATCGCAGTTACTTTGTGATGTCGAAACGAATTTTAAAACAACTTTTACCCTGGAAATGCAAAGTGAAATTAGTATCGATGTCAAACCGGCTTGCAACCGAGAGAGAATACCGAATCATGCTGCACCGCAATATCAACGCTGATGGATCCACGAGCAAGCGAAAGGTACTGCTGGAAGCGCTGAATGTTCACCGCTTGGCTGGGTTCAATACAGATTTGTCCCTGTGCCGAGTGAAAAAGACAAAATTACATTGCGGCAACGTTGCGAACGAACCAAGCAACCGTTGGTGGCTTACCGCTTCGACGGGACACTTTTCCGGTACACCAAGGGTGCGAAGCAGCGCGGCTATGTTCTCGGTGCGCCGTGGCCGTGACGCCTGATTGCAAAGATCCATCGAACCCTGCATCACCTGCACGCCATCCTTGCTGATGGTGTACTTGGCGTTGGCCGTTTTGAAATCCTTAAATCGCACACAACCCCGTGCCTTGACGTCACAGTCCTTCGTGAGGACGACGGTGAAGTTGTTATCCGCCGTAATGACCGCATCCGGACCGGCACAGTTTTCAATCTGCTTTACCTTTAACTTGTATCCACCATTCTGCGTTGCAGGAGTGTGAACGTAGGAGGAAAATGGGCAGGTATGTCATTTGCAGGAACAACATTTACATTACCATTGCCATTTCGGATACCTACACAGGCTAATGACACCCCAACCAAGCCAACGACAATTAGTAACACGGGTAACCGCAACCCAGCGAAGGTTGCGGAAGTGCTTGCACTACAGGCGGCCATGATGTACACACTAGAGATTCCAGCAAAAAGGGCTTCTAATAATCGCGACCACTAGCAACTGATTATCACGATTGACACGCAAAATTGGGAACCTAGCCGTGCGTGACACCTCGAGTACACACGAGTATCGATCCCAGTTGCTGAGTTGCGGCGCGAGTAACCGTTAACCGTTGTGGAGGTAGCGTTGATCAGTAGCGTGCGCGAGTAGTGAACAGAATCTCGCGCCCCATCGGCCAGGTTTCGCTTATTTATGTGCAAAGCTCGGACAACACTGGACAACCAATTTGCAGTTCTACTACGGACGTCATGTCCAGAGGATCGTGCACACTACTATCCCGGACTGCGGGATTAGTACGAATTGTAGTTCGATCTCGCTGGATCTACTAACACACCGCGCGACGGTGGCAGTGTGTGTTGCTGACAGTTGTCCGGTTCTAGCCACGATCCGACATCGTCCCATCGTCTGCCACCGTTTCAGTAGGCTGTGGAAAGGCTGTGGGAACACGGGGAAGACCAATTGGCTAATGTGCTATCGTGAACGCCTCATCGTGGTGGCTGAGCGACGCATCAAAATGGTACCGAATGATCAATTAAAATTGAATTATTCACCATCCCGGTTGACGCGCGGTTGGCGTCTAATGCGGTTGGTGTCTCTCCCTCTACGGGGAGAGGTTCACCTTGTGCCAAGGTTGCCGTTATATCGGGCGGGGGTTCCCATGTTCACAGGATGATCCCAACTAACCTTTCTCATCCTGGAGTGTAACGCCAAGAAACGCTTTTATTTTCTACGAATATTATAAAGTCCCTGCTATCGGTGACTTTGCTATTCTCGGAAGCTTGAAAGAGGAATTATTTGCAGTTTATCTGGATTCTCTGGGAGAGGTAGCGGTGGTCATTTATAATCGATTCCATCATCCTGCCAGTGCGGTTCTGGAAGCGCAAATTGACCACCTGCTAGAAGCGATCGTCCCGAGAGTAAACATTCCGTTCATTTTAATAATTCTCTCCCTCTGCTTATCGCGTTCTCCGCGCGGACGTTACTACTAATGGCACCGGTTCGCTATCGATCTATCGAACGTTTCCGCTCTGCGCTGTCGCTGGTGGAGGTGCGGCAACACGTGCAATTGCTGTGAGCGTGGCGTTGTTAGTGGTCATGGAGGAAAGGTCATGGCAGAAGCGCCTCCAGTTGCACAGCTAGATGATTCATCGTGATGCACGTCTCTCTAGATCACTGGAACTGGTCATACCGGATTAGTCGCATGGAGCGGAGGATGGAGGTGTTGATCCAGTGCAAAGCGCATCACAATGAATCGGAAAATCGGTACTTCCCCCACTCGAGTTGGAGCGTAGCAAAGTATGACTTCAATAGGTAAATCCGAATTGTGCGTGGAAACACGTTACCGGTGAAAACGTTGGGAAATGATTTTCCCGGCATGGTGAAACAGTTAGCGCGGGACTCGTCATGCGGTTGGTGGGGTTTTGTGTGGTGGTTTAGTCTGAAAAGTTCAATCTAGTAGGTAAACTCGAGTTACTGAGGTATTCAATTAGGTTTGAACAAATGATGGTAGGTTATTGGATACGTTAGTTAGTTTGAACGGTTGTGTAGGTTTCGAAATGTGTAATTGTCTGATGATTTCAAGTGAGAAAGGATAGAGAATCGTCAGAATGGGCCAGATAAATCATAAGAAGAAAACTAGGAGCTAGGAGCGGAGGCAAAGCAACTTAACTCTTCTTAAGCAATCGCTAGTAACACTAGTAGTAGTTTCTAGGGTTCTGGGTGTGTGAAAACCCCATTAATAAATCTCTCACTAGTCTCACGAAATGATTAGTCGAGTTTAGTAATCTTAATATGGATTTGTATTGAATTAAAACCTTATCTTAGCTTAATTTAGTGTTCCAAATAGCATAAAGATTAAAGCATTTCCGTCCGATTCGTTCTGTAACGGTTTTGGAAAATGAGCAAATTTGAAAAAAAATCGCCCGAAACGGCGAAAACGATAAAAACGAAATCCACCACGCGGTGAAAACGAAATCTACCACGGGGCGAAAAGCTCAGTTTGAGCAAAGGTCGCGCGACGAGTAGCTCAGTTTAAGCAAAGGTCGCGCGACGAGTAGCTCAGTTTAAGCAGAAATCGCTCGCCGCGATTTTTGAATTGAACCTCGTGGTCTGGCGGTGTGCTCGCTCGCTGCGGATCGTGATTCGTCGATCGTCGTCTTCGGAAGCGTGGTGTGTGTTGTGCGATCGCGATCGTCGTGTTTCGGAATAGGAAGGAAGTGTCCACTACTCTTTTACTGCACGGGCACGGGATGCGGCACGGGTGCGCGGTGTCTGCGACTGGAGCTTAAAATAGCAAATCTGCGGCGTCCCCTACACCACGTTGTACTCGCGAATATTCGCGGGCGCGCCGTGTGGTTGATCGTGATCGCGACGCCGGCAAACGCCGCCGTGCGTACGCCGTGGTTTACGCGTACTTTGACCTACCTTTGAGGTGGCGGTTGCTGGGGCGGCGGCGTGGTACCGAAGCGCCATCCTCCGCAGAACGTTCCTTGGGAAAGTGCAACGTGCATTTGCACCGGTAGTGTCGGTGGTAATTGTTGTGCCCGGCGTGTGTTTCCGTTTGTTTTTGCTCCGCTTTGCTCCTTGGTGTGGATCGTGAGCGCGTGAGATCAATGAAGAGCGAGTGCGCGCCGCTTGAGTGTAATTTTAAAATGTGTTCCTGATCGGTGATATCGGTGATCGTGGTTGTTAAAATTAGGATATGCTAACAGCGGTAAGGAGCAGTGGGGGAGCTTGCTGCGGCCCTGCGGTACCGCCGACCAAAGTGCATAAAAAGTGTCGGCGAACGCGGCGCAGGAAGTAATTATAGACGCATCTCTCTTATCAGTGCGCCCTCGGTGATGCCATTTTTCATTGCGCGGCGCGCCGTCGTGTGCTGGATAGGTGCCCGGTCGCCGTTTTATGCTCCTTTTTGGGTACGATGATGTGACCGGTGGAGAAGGATTGCTGTCGTGTCGTGTTTCTGCTGTGGTGCTGCGCTGCGCCGCTGTTCGTCGACGATCGTGCAGTGAAGATGGTAAGATGGGGGGGTGTTTGGGTGGCGTGGAACGCTCATAATCGACATGCCATTATGCTTTCACACATTCTTTTCCGCGCCATGCTTTGGATCCTTCGTTGTTCGGTTCGTTGTTCCAACGGTCCCTCGCGGACGCGTTCTTCGGACATTCCGGCGTTAGTTGTTTTGGACGAAGACACGAAACGAAGCGAACAGAAGGATGTGCTTGCCAATCTGCTGCTGCTACCCGCTGCGTCGTCGTCAGCTGGGAACTTCACGCGGTAGGCTCACCTCACCGTGTGTGCATATCATCACGGATTACAAAGCGTAACCCTCAAGGGTGTGTGTGTCTGACTGTGACCTTAACTTTACGACATGGACCATAAAAACCCGGCCAGATGTTGGGTGTTGGTCGAGGTCGTATAGTAGCGCGCGTACCTTATATACCGTTGCCTTTGCTCTTTTGATTTTAAGCATAAATAATGTATGTTTTGTAGCATACATTGAAACATTGAAACAGCTAGCTGGCCGATGCTGGCCGGTTCTTTTTTGGTGGATCTAAACCTGAACCTCCCCTGAACCAGTTCCACCATTCAGAGGCAGTCCATTAGCGGCTTGACAGCAGCCCGTTGTGATGCCTCTGAACGCCAATACCATATCCCACGAGCCACTTTACTGCGAGATCGCGGGCAGCCGATCGCGAGGCGTCGTTGCCATTCTGAAATCCAGTCAGGAATATCATCCCGCCATTTGGTCTAGGCTTCGTGCTGATGGAATAATCATTCCGTCTATTCCAGCGGAATGTTTAGCATAAATTGGGGCTTGAGGGCCACAAACACATACACACACACACACGTTCAGCGCGGAGTAGGAATCCCGCATGTGCTCCACGCGATAGCGATAAGGAGCTGACCGATCGGCAGAGAACCGGTTTAGGAATTCTCCTCCGGTGCCTGCTGGTGCCTTTTCACCTCGTGCGACTCCCATCGCTGATCGCTGATGATGATGATGGTGATGATGATGGTTGGCAGCTGATCGTTGTCGGGCTAAATGGCTGGATTCGCTCCGAAAAACCGACCAATCCATTTGGATCGTGATGCGCCCAGAAGGTGTTGATCGATTCCAGAGGCATCATCATCGCGTGAGGCTCCGGTTCGGTCGTAAACTCCGTCGCAAACCGGTAGCCCATGGGCGCCGGTGCCGGGGAAACGGCTTGAATAAACAATTTGTAGGCGATAAAGTTGTAATTTTTCGCTTATTAGAGCATGCCGTACGGTTAGGGACTTTTACCTCACTGGGAACAGGTCATTAATCTCTCTCTCTCTCTTTCTGTCTTTCTCTCTGTGTGGTCCTATCTTTGCAGACATTTGTCAACGAACGTCACAATCAGCTCTCGGGAACGTAGGAACGCCCGCAACCAGACGGCGGTCTGATAGTTAGAATGTTAGTTGCGTCTACTGCTACTGCTGCTGATAAGAGGCAAGCTGGCAAGTGAATAAGAAGCAATCTCGTAGTGGAGGCAAAGTGTGTGTGTGTGTGCGACGCGCAGAATTATGAGCCATCAGCGCGACGGAGTCAGTAGTGCAGCGGAAGTGCGAAACCAACAAGTGATAACGGGTGCGAAAATGGCGTACCGATGGCATCGACCGCCAGTGATCAGGTGGTGGTGGCGGCGGCCACCGAGTAGCTTGATGGCGATGCTGTTGATCAGCTGCTGTGTGCTCTCGATCGTGGTTAGTGCTAGCAGTGAATCGAGTTGGGAGCGATCCGAGAGTGGTGCTGGTACGACCGGCTCCGATCAACAGCTGATGAGTGAGTGGAATCTACCGGATTCTGGCCGATCGTCCGGTGAAGCTGAACCCACGTACATGCTTCCGGTACGGATCCGAAATGGACGGATACGGCCAGCGCAGTTGGTTCGCCGAGGACCACATCGTCAACGGCACTCCGGCAAGCAAGGTAAGGTCAGCAGCCGCACCCTCTTCTGGCTATGCTAATCGATCGACGATCAACGGAATGGTTGATCTGGTGTGAACGTGATGCTTTAATTTGTGACCGCTAATTATAGGACGCGCCGCATGTGTTAATGAATCCCGATCCAGAGCGGTTGGGGAGTTATGAAAGAGATCCATTTTGGGGGATGTTTTTTGGACGTTTCCTTGGTCGTACCTTCGAGAAGATCGTTCTATTAGAACACTTTTCAAAATCTTCTTCCTATCAAAAACCTTTTGCTTTGTGGGAACTGATCTTGGAATCTCGTGTTACAAAGTCTATACCTTGGGCCTTAGATGTTGAATTGTGTGCCATTCGAGGATCCTGGAGCAATTGCTGCATCGACGATTTAATGGATTTAAAAGACTCGACCCAGGAACATACCACGCTTATCGCTTACGCGTGGTACAATCGTGCACTCAACAGATGCACTCGTCGTGTCTCACCCCATGCCGGGGTTCTCTTCACATTTCCTCTTCGCCTCGGTGGCCTCCTGGTATTCTCAGGGTTCCTCTTGAGGAACGAACTCCTCAAAACAATCCAGTGATCGCGTTTAATTGCTTACATTCCGACGACGACGACGACGACGCATTGTTGTCCGCCGTGTGCCGTGTTGCCGCACTTGTGGGCCGTGGGTTTCGGGGTTTTTGGGTTTTTCTCATCCGGACACAAACCTTCTCACCTGGGAGGTGAGGGGAGACCCGGTACGGCGGCACTCGTCTGGTAGCCTACTAGGGATAGGTAGCTTCGAGGACACGAGGAGAAGGTGTGATAAGGAGGGCTCATAAATCTACGCCCGGCCTGCCACCACCCGCATCCCGTAAGGAGTCGTAAAGAAGCGTGATTTCGAGGCTCTTCGCTTCCGTGCAGCTGAGATGGTATTGTGTTGTGGTAGGATGCTTTTGTTTGGGGGTTTGCGTTTGTTTAAGGAACATCCCGAAGGAGATGGTGGCGGCAGGAACGCTTTTTGAGAAATGATGCGTACGGACAGCTTCATACTCGTTTCGAGTGCGAAAGGGATTTTCGCAAAACAATCTTTGCATTGCGCATCCCTTCCCTCACTTTTCTCTTTCGTTTGAAAGTCCTTATCGGAGGTGGAAGGATCCTTCAACAAAAAGGGACCGCTTGCATGACTCTTATGCTGCTGCTGCTGCTGCTTTGGTCGCTAAGTAGCCGGCATCCCGTGCCGTGATCAGGTAAGAGTGTCCCTTTTCGTCTATTAGCCCGCACACACCTTGGCGTTGACCTGAAGGCCAAACCTTTTTCCTGGTCTGTGGCCTGGCCTGCCCGAAAGCCAAACCGACACGCATTACACGCACGATGACGATAAGATGGTCATCATCATGATGATGATGAAAGCTGTTGGTTAGCCTTTCCCTTGAAGCGATGAGGCATGTTGCGTCCTGGGCAATCGTTGGCACCGATCCCAGGAGGCGACGACGACGACAATGCAATGGCGGCTACTTCATTCGTGAGCTGCCTTGTTTTGATAGGCCAGGCGCTTCCCGAAAAAACACGAAAAAGACCCAATGGACAGGAGAGACCCTTGCCTTGGCCATTATCCTCCACGCGGTGAGCTCGTGCTGCTCTGGGCCGGGTGTCCATCGAGAATCGGGCCCGGGAACGAAAAGAACGCCTTTTCCCTGACGCAAATAGCTGGTTCTCGACCGCGGGCGGTCAAGAATCTGTGACTCGTTCGTGTCCGTGCCCTTCGACCACCTTCTGTGTGGCGTGAAGGCTCGAGGCAGACAGGCCGATGGGTTTGATATAATAGGTTCCCGTCGATTGCGTTCCCTTTTGCGACCGGCCTGTGAAACCCTTCCGACCTGCTGATGCTGCTGCTGCTGCTGCTGCTGCTGTTGCTGCTAATGTGTGCGCCGGTTTCGGTAACAAATATCCAATAATTACAAGGTTTTTGGAGGGGATGATGTGTTATTTTTAATGAAAAATTGATCACTAATTGATATTTGATCGCGAACCACTTCTGGTTATTGGTGCTTGGTTTCGTGTTAGCCGGGGTGAAGAGGATCGCATCGTTTACACCACATCTACCTGTCATGTTTTTATGTGCTGATGATGATCGGTTTTGTGGTGCGATCGCTTGAGGCACCTCGCAAACCACGATGGACGTTTTTGAATTTTTTTCCAAATATTTCAAAGAGTAGAAAATATTTCTTCTACTGTACATAAGAAATTCTCACTTTAAAGTCCCTGTTCTCCACAGAAAGCAATACTTTTCCACGCACTTTCCATTCCGCTCGGCAAGATGGATGAACCCTGGCGTACTCGCTCCAATCGCTCGCCTTTATACGCAATAACTCATCCAAACAAATCTTGCGAGGACCCTCTTCCCTTGCTCTATAATTAAAGATCAACAATGAATGAGTTATGGCCGCCATTCTGGCCGCTTCCTTCCAGTCCACGCCAGTGGCTAATTGATTATTAGCTGCACTGTGTGTGTGTGTGCGCGCGCGCGCTAAGTTGCTGCAAATTTGCTCCCAACTTGTTACGCTCCCGTGACCGCGCAGTTCAAATGATGCTCCACGCACTTCAAACCGTGACGTTGAATGGGCGTGACAGTTCTTGCCGTGTCCTGTGCTGCAGGATGCGTCGTCCTGCCAGCCTGATGTTGGTTTAATTAATTTTGTCCCATCCTTTCCGGCAAAGGTATGCGATGACGATCACCTGCTGCTGCACCTGCAGTTAGAGGAGGCGGTGCAGAGGTGCTGGACGCCAGAATCACGCAGCAGGTTGAGGGGAATGAGAATTTTGTTAAAATTCAATCACCACGTTTCTGACTGGGTGGTCCGTCGCTGAAATTGGGCAACGGCTTCAGGGCTTCATGAATTCATTACCAGCGCTGTTGCTGCTGCTGCTTCTGCTGCTGCTGCTACCGCGCATATTTGCATAACGCTTGCAGGCCAAAAAGGTACTCGCTGGCCCATGGAAATGGGACAATCAGTCGCCCCACTTATGCTTATGGTTATCGGCCTCAGTGTCTAATCCCATTTCCCGTGGCACTTCACGTTTACCCAAAGCCGACGAGAGATCACTTCTGGAGTTGGCCGCACGCGGAGCAAAGTAAATGCTCGTCGGATCGCTGGATCGCTCGCTCTCGAAAGGGCGATGGTGATGGCGGCGATGGAAGCGATGAATCCGATTAAGATAACTAATGGGAAAGGGCCGTGGGATTACAATAAAATCGTCATTATTTCCCCATTTCCACAGAGACAGCACGGTACAAGCCGGTTCCCTTTTGGGGAAGGTCGCCTCTTTAAGCGACGGATAAAGCACCAACCGACCGACAGCGACCTGCCTCGAGCATCGAGTTTATCGCGCCCGGAACGACAGGAACAAGGGACGGATAGTTTTCGGGGGTCGGGGTGCATTTCGTCGATACCGTTGCGGTGCCGATCGTCCAAATGACACCTCATCCCTCGATCATCATCATCATGATCGTCGTTGCGGTCGTCGTTGATCTTGGCGGCTTTGACGTACCAACGCTTTTCGGGGCTTTTCCGACGTGTTTAGCGTCCGATTTAATCGGCGTAATGGAGCGAAGAATGGAGCAGTTTATGGGTCGGCGCGGTGTATTCGAATTTCTCTCAAGTCTCAGTTGGCGCTGGCTGTGCTTATGAAATCGAAGAAGGCCACGTCCTGTGGGCTGCCAAAAAAAGGTTGATCGACGTGCTGCGAGCGGCTGCTTGCATTTGCACGACGCCAAACTCTAATTGCCTTCCGTTTCGCTTTTCCAGGATTCGCCAGCGAACAATGCCGGCGTGTCTGTTGACCTGTTTGAGATGAATGTATGCTGCCACCAAACCCGTCTGCGGTGTTGGTGGTGTTCTGTCTGCATCGCACATCGCGTTGTGGTTGTGGTTTTTGGGATCGAGAGCACCGCTAATGTAGCGATGCCGTCAGTCGACGCAAAAGGTGGAGCATTATTGTTTTGAGAAGCAGCTCGGATTGCATCTCGAGCGGGGCCCGATGCCAAACCCCTTGCTTTGTGATCCATAAATTCTCGATCGAGACAGTAACGATCGCTGTTCGATGTTTACGGTGTTCCCCTCTTTTTGGGGTTTATAGTAGAGGTGCAGGATCAGATTGTTTGGAGAGGCGAAAGCGATCGTTTGTTTTGGCCACAAGACTTGTACGATCACCGTACACGCACCGCGCAGAAGACGAACCTACGAGCCGGACGATCCACTGATGCGATCGCGTCTGTGTCTAATCAGTGATCGCTTCCTTCGCTTTTCTGCCAATATTATCGTAATGCGCACCGTCGTGTCCAGAGTGTGGCCATCGTCGGTAGCCAATTGCATGTAGTTGGTGCAATTTGTACGCCTCAAACCGGTGAGCATAATTTTTTATGTTGAGCTCACTGACGCTAGCACTAACCAGCAGTGCTGCTATCGCGCAATATCCATCGATCGATCGATCGATCGAACGAACGATTGATCGAACAGCTGGTAGTATCCACCTTTTGCATAAGGTGCAAATCATGGACGACCGAAGACGACGGGCTCTAGGTAATCATACCTTTCAGCAGCGAAGATCGCTCGGATCTTCGAATCACGGCGCGCGTCGTCGAGTGGCACTGCTGATGATGCATCATCGTGCCATCGTGCCTCCTGTCCGCGGCTTCACAGTGGCGCCACTTGGTTAATGCCATTTTAAGTGAGTGCTGCTGGCCGCAGCTTGTTGCAGCATCCTCGATATGGCGTGCGCGAGCGCCACCGACTTGTGCCGTCCACTGCGGTTGGGATGCATAATTCATGGACTTCTCCTTCTTCCTTCCTTCTCGACGCACGCCACCTTCGGATCATCCAAATGATGAGCATCCTCTTGTCTTCACCGCTGCTTTCCCTCCCCCCTTTTCGGCTCTTCGCTTATTACGGCACGAGAGAGAGAGAGAGAGAGAGAGGCGGCAAGATGTACAAGAGGCGTGAAGAATTCGCTTCACGGCGGCAGAACAACTCCCTCGGCCAGCAGCTTGCTTGTGCCGGCCGATACAACCTTCCGAGAACTACGCTCTGGTACGAGGCTCTGGTACGGCCACCACCGATTTGATGCGGCTCTTTAAACGATCACCAACGTCGCCATCGATGCCGTCCGGACCGGAGGTTGATTATGCAGCCAGCCAGCCAGCCAGCCAGTCCAGTCATCGGGGGAGGGGATGGGGAGGCCCGGTTGAAGAAGCGAAGGGATGCAGAACGATTTGGGGTGCGCTGCATCGTCACCACTTTGTACCAGGAACGGGGGGAATAGACCGACCGTTTGCTGTTGTTTGAATAGAAAACTTACTGTAACCGATGGGGCCCCGTCCTCATGCTCCAGCATCGGAGGTCAAGCAGGAAGAACTCTTCTGCTCCAGAGTGCATCGAGGAAAGCAGCAGCGGCAGCAGCAGCAGCATAGAAGCGCACGATTATCATAAAACCGAGCGACCGACATGCAGCGATGCGCGAAAGATAAATGATGATGTTTCACCGATGAACTGACACAAATTTGATCAACCGAGCTCTCCAGCGCAGGATCGTGCTGTTGCTGCTGCTGCTGCACAATCTCGCAAATCAGCATGCCATGGACTGTGGAAGATGGCCGCACGACAACGCGGTATGCAATTACCGGTAGATCACGTCACGGGAGACGACAGAAGAGGGCGCAACCACAGGATTGTTGGCATCACAGAGGCCCCATGGAACGGAACTGGTTCTTGTCGTCGTCGTCGTCGTCGTCGTCGGTGCACCGCAACTAACACTTTAGCAAGCGAAATCGCTAGGTAGGTAGGTCGATCGGCCAACAACAGTGTCGCAGCATGAACATAACGGCGAAGTCTTGGCGAACCTGCCAGAGACCGATCACCGATGCTCTGTGCACTCCATATCAACTGGCGGGGTTTGGAGTGATATGCCGGCGATCTAGCGATCTAGGAATGATCGAAGGGTTGGGAGGACGAGGGAAGCACATAAACAAATCAACGGCCACGAGCAGCCGGTGTGCTGTCGGGCGGCTCTTTATAGACTCGCTGACTGGAGCTTTGCTGTGCGATAAACATGATCCCCGACAGCGAACCGTGCATCGAAGCATGTTGCGAAGAAGACCGCTCGTTTCCTGGCAACCCTCTATGGCCTGCCTGCGTTGATCGCACCGCGTGAGTGAAGAGTGTTTGTTGCTGCAGCAGCTTAAAACAATAAACTTTCAGCTCATCGCCGACGGGAGCGGGAAGAGGAGCGTTTGGACAATGTTGTGCGAGTGATTTCGGTAGCGAGATTTGAAAATAATTATAGGATTACAAACACACAAACACACACACACACACGCCGAGACGGACTCGTAATGAATGGTGTGTGGCTTCTGACGAAGGACCTGACCACGGCCACGGCAATTGAAACGTTCTGGAACTGAAGCGTCCCCATTTTGGCTGACGACGAATGGGCGCCACGTTGGGTGGTTGCATGTCCCGAGAACACTAATTATCTTGCGACTGTGTAACAACCGAGACTACGAGTTGTACCTCCCTTGTGCGAGGTGTGGAAAAAGGGACCAAATATGGAGCGCAACATGCAAAACACACACACGGCCCGAAGTGGCCGCACCTCGGAACACCCCGCGGGCGGTTGTAGATAATCTTGCTGGCCAATGGTCCGACACAGGCACCGCTTGCTCCGAAAACTGTAGCATCAACCTATGGTGCGGGGGACCACAGGTTCTGTCGTCCGTACTATGCCGGCGCCAAATTCGGTATCTTTTGCGTGGCGACTGGCGGATGAGGGGCACTAGCGGAGACCAGGATCACCAAGGAGTGCCAAGAAAGGGTGCAAAATCCATGCACACTCATACACACACACACATCTTCCTTTTTGGGGTGGCAATTGGCCATTTAGATGGCGCCTTTCTGATGGTCCTGGCATGCGAATTGCCTTTTCGGGGAGTTTAAAGCCGATCTCGAGTCGCCGGGTGTTCGTTCGAGGTGGCACGCAATCGGTGTTCGGATCGGGAAATGTAACGAGTCGTGATTTGTTTCCATTTAGTTTTAACATCCTCGGGTGGAGGAGGGGAATCGCTCGAGATAGCTTACGGGGATTTTGCGTTCAACTACTGGAAGCTTCGAAGTTGTAATATATGAAGAAGCCGTTTTTGTTAGTTAATTCTTGGGAGAGGAGGCAATTTAAAAAAAGTAGTCTCATAAAGTTAAAAGAAATAATAGAATTTATAAAGCGATGTTTTACATTAGTAAAAGAACCATCTTTTATGCAAAACTTTGTCACAGAAGATGGTACTTAAACATAAATAAAGCTGTAAGGAAGTAGTTTAACATACACTTCTGTCAGTTTCCTAAAGACCAAGTACCTTGATTCTAGGGTTTTGACCAAAATTGAAACAAATCGAATAACTTGAGGCAGTCTTAAATATTATTTTTCCTTTTGCTATTTCCATTTTCTTTGTCAAAAGACTATCCAATGGAGTTTCAAGATATTTTCCTTCTTCGAAGTAAATAATCTTGCTATGTTCTAAGATTATTCTGTTTGTAGCGCAGTTTTGTTAATGTTCAAACCGTTTCATCTCATATTTTTTGCATGTTTTACTGTTTTAGTCATTCTATCGACTAAAGGTTTGGCTATTCAGTTGAGCGAAACTGGGGTATACCTTCATGATCTTATTTATGTATTTCTTCATATATTGTAGACTATATTCCAAACAATTCCAATCCTAATTATCTACTATAGATACAATCCTAGAACCCTATAGAATACCTTCAGAGTATTGACATCGTAATATCTATGGTTCTACAATACGAATAGGATCATATTCCCCATGGAATACTAGTGGCAATGATCAGTTTCAAGCCTCTAATGTCTGCTCCATCGGTTTCTGTGAAATTAAACTTCTACATCTTCTTTTCTGCAAACAAATCGACTTGACCATCCCCCTACTTCACTCACGTTAACAATTAGCACACAAGACGTATTACCAGAAGCTTCATCTTTGTCAGTGCAACTACCGAAGTCGTCAGTGAGTTACTGGTCGGGTTAAATGCCCCTCGTCAGTACGTCAGTAGCCAGTTGAAATGAAACCATTTGCCCGGGACGTGTGTAATTTAACACTTTCTAAGCGAAGCTGCTAGCTAGCGCAAAGGCCACAACTGATCTGACTGACTCGAACCACCGGGCCTTCGGTTGGCAATTAGTTGGCAAACCTCGGACGCACACTCGCCAGAGCACTTTCTCGTTAGCCACGATCACTTATGCGAACAACGACGACGACGTCGGAATGATCTCCAGACATGACCGTAGTCCACACAGTTGGCAGCTCGTTGTAAGATCTCGTCTACTTCCCGGTTGTTGTCCCGAGTCCCTTGGGTTCAAATTAATCTCCAACCCGGGTGCAACCATGCAACCGCGCGCGCACACACAACAGTGCCAGTCGTTTGTCGTTGTGCCGGACCGGGCTGGGACTGGCGATTGACGCGGTTGATGGCGGTGACCGAAGGCCGAAGGATAATTGACACATTCCCGGCGCAGCAATCGGATGCATTCATCTCTTTCCCCCGGGGAGACCCGCAGTAATTAAGGCGTATTATCGATATTACCACGCACTTGCATCGCGTTTCGGGCTACACTCCCTCGGTGCGCTTCTCTCCTTAACTGGCTCCACTGTCAGTGTCAAGTGTGTCTGTGCGGTTCGTGCGCCTACACTATGATTCTGCGCCACGGCACGGCATGCCAGGGCAGGCAGTTCAAGTTCATATTCGTCTGGCTCGGCGGCTGTCACAGACGGGTGCAAGCGCGCTTTGCCGGCTCTGGCACTAGTCTCCTGACACCGCTCCTGAGATCTGCCGCTGCTGTTTATGTTCGTTCGCTCTCGCTCTCTACCGGGACCGCTAGAAGGTGCGTGGTGGTGATGTTTGGGAAGTTAATTTCCCGTTCATCATCCGTGGCGCAGACGAACGCGCACCGACCGACCGACCGACCGTGTGTGCCGTGACGATAGACTGCAGTCAGTCCGGATGACGGCCAGACCGGGACCAGGCACCAGGACCAGAACCAGTACCAGGCCCCTCTAACCTTGCACCAGCGCTGGGGATGGCGGGATTTATTTTCATTTTCGAACGTAAAAAAGCAACAAAATAAGCTTAACCTTCCTTCCCCTTTTCCTTTTATACCTCCGAGGGAGGAGATCAAGCCGCTCTCCGCTCTTTGCATTGCCCGACATATCGGCCGTAAGGGTGTTGACTTATGTGCTTCACGCCACTCACGCGGTTTCTGTCAACCATCTCGCGGTCGCAAGGAACGAGCCGCCGCATCATCATCGGTGGCGTGCGCATAAGCTAGGACAGGACAGGAGAGACACACACACACACAGGAAGTGATGTCTCATGTCGACGCGCCTTGGATGAGTTTCACTTTCCCGGAAGCGAGAGAGGAGAAGCAGGTTCATGAGTTTTCCAGACGTTCCAGACTTGAAAGCAAGTCGGAATTAGAGCGCCAGACCTTAGAAATGGAGATAGGGACATTCTAAATCGAGTTATGCGCCCCATTGGTGTACCCGATGATCAACAGTGCGTGCGGATCGATTTGCTTCTGCTGTTTTGGGAGAACAATTAGAACTGCGATCGCGATCGGCCGAGTTATGCTCGAGTGATCTGTGCAAATTAATTGTGAATCTCGCGACGGTACGGTACGGCACGCTCGTGTTCATCGACCCGCGCTCTGCCATGATGACTTGCCATCGGGTGCATCATCGTCACCGAAAATAGCTTCCCCGAACCACCTTCTCCTTTCCCCCCTTTTGCAGACCGTGCGTCTTTGGCCTTTTTCGATCGAACGCCGCCAGCAGCCTGGGGGGGTTAATGTGTGGGGTCAGGGCGCAGGGGTTTTGAATGAAACCGGCTTGGCATCCGCCCGTCAGCACTGGGAGACCATTAGTCACCGAAGCGGAGAAGAAGAAAAGATTTATCTTTACGCCAGGCAGCCAGGGTTAGATGAGCGTCATCCGCGCGTCTGCTCATCTCGTTGCTACCGTGTGCTAGTGTAAGTAGATCATTAATTTAGTCCTTTAGTGGTACGGAGTAGGAATGTGATGCATTCGTTTCACTGCCACACATACACACACACACGGGTAGAGTTTGTTTGATCGAGGGTCAGGACACTGATCCATTCATATATCATGCGGAGAATGTGTGTCTGTGTTGGCGTTCAATCAGCTGGTTTCGTCAGCTGACGAGTGTGATTAGTGTGCGAGAAGTGGAGCGTAGCAGTAGAACAATGGTGCCAATCCAACAAGTCACTTTTCTTCAATATGATTATGGATACGATGGATGATCAGTCGTGTTAAACATAATGAGAACAACCGGATCGGTGCGAAAACTGCAATTCAATTATGATCTTCTAAAGGAAGGTTGAAGCGTAAACATGAAAATTCAATTATAAAACACTGGCACCCCGGAACGCACTGGTTATACGAACACGGTGTAGTGATCCTCTTCGAGGGCATAAGCTCCAGAGAGGTCAGCCGCAGCATCTTCCTCAGCATCATCTTTACCACAGTCCAATGATGAGGTCTCTGTGTTGTTTGTTTGTGTTGTGATGTTTATGAATCCCATGAAAACCAGGACGCACATCCCTCCTGGGTGCAAGCAACCTGCAGTGAGTGCCAGGCATGGGCATGCATTTGCGTACGCCGACTGGACTGAACTGAACTGAACTGGACGGGGATTGTGTGTTGATAAAATTAAACTTCTTTGCCCCTCGTGTGCAACAACTCTCATACTCTCCTTTACGTCTTCCGCTACGTTAGAACAAACCACAAACCAACCGGCCAGCGGTCGGGACGGCACACACTGATCGGTAATAACACCCGGTTCTGGTTCTGGCTGCTGCACTGACCAGCTGCAGCAGCTCTTGATGCACGCCGGAATGCAGAGCCATCGATTCTTCGAGAGGATTGCTTATTACCGGGGAGTAATACTACAATGCGGCAAAACCGGGCACGGGAATGCGATGATTTACGCACCGAAAGGCTATCAAACGAAATGTACTGCACAGCACACACACACACACACGGAAACCCGAAAACGCCATAAACTGTGTTTTTGGAGGAATGAGCAGTCGAACAAAGTGATTTTTTGGGCGGGTTTTATGTAGCCATCTTCTGAAACCAAAAGGAAAGCATAAAACCGGGAAGGAGGCGCTCAATTGATCGATCGTGGATCGTTCCTGCTCGCCTTTTGGAATGCATTCACGAAATTGCAGACCGGGAGAGTAGCTGCAAGCGAGAAAGCCATACCACAATCATTGTTTTTTCTGCTTTTACGAGTGTTGTGGAATTTATAAGTTAATTTGGCATAAAATATCGATCGATAAATCGAACTGCCTTCAGCTGTTCTGATAATTCGCTGCTTATGTTGTGGCACCCTGAAAGAGATGATGTTCCATGTCTACATGGAGCGCTCATGCTGTTCAATTGTTACACTGACTGACGCCAAAAGGCAGATTGTTCAAAACTGATCAAAGCAACCTTTTAGCCGACAGCTGAAAGAACCATGAATTGATTCTAAATGGCGCTACTTATGGCCGGCACAAACGAGCATAACGTACAAACGCTAGTGTGCTAGAGACATGATTTATGTGGCTACAAAGCGTTAAAATGCGTGAACAATTTGTTGGCCAAACAATCTTCTCTCCCTCCTTCCACTCCGTGGTTCAAACAAGCTCGTCTCAGAGCAGCTCGCGATTGCGACGACGATCAGCGAGAAAGTGCCTCAAGGCCCTTTTCTCATCCGCATTAAGAAAGTGCTAATTGAATAAATGACAAGGGATGGCACGTCCCATCACTACCGGCCACTGGCGGCCTCGTCTGCCTCGTCTGCGTGCCGCGTAATCAGCTGGCAAGCATCATCGTTCGTTCGTTCCGTTCATACATCCGTCCGCCATTACTTAACGTTTTTGGAACGGGGCTTTGCGGCGTTTCGTGTGATGAATGCTTTTAATAAATCATTTCTTTTCCTCTTCACAAAAAAAAACACGGGATTCGTCCGGGCATTTTGCATTCCGGTCTGGGCTGGAGCCTCCTTTTTTTTCGATGCTCGATATCTTAATTTCTAATCGTCTTCCATCTTGACCTCGGCTCGGCTGAGTATGGGTCACGCGTGACCACCGTGGCTGGTCCCAAGGTGGAGGAAAACAAACGTTCCTCAGCCCTCGCCCCCCCCCCGTTTAACCGGACTGGACTAATGTTGGCCGGGGTCTCTAATGCAGAAAGTCATTAATTTGGTCCCCGGGGTCCTCCTCCGGGATCCGCTGGGTGCGCGATGCGTGAGAAAGTCGCGAGGATCGGCGACGCGGTGAAAAGCCTTCAAGAGAATAAATAACGATATTCACAATGAAGACGTATTTAACACACACACACACACACACAGACAGTGGTCGTCAGTGGTGCAGCACCGGCCGATCGGTGCCACTAAATCAATATTAAATGTTTAAATGTTCTGTGGGGCGTGTTGGTTGGTCCGTCCCAACCCGGGGGCTAACCTGGAGTCGAAGGCCCCTTGGCGAAGACGGCGCCTGCAAATGCAGGTGTGCTAGCCTCTGCATGTGTGTGTGTCTGTCGTGTGTTTAATTATGAATTATGGCCTAATTGATAAAAAAAGCTGTGAGGCGCGCGGTCTCCTTCTTCTTTTACCGAAATGCAAATGGACCAAAAACCGACGGTGCCACCACCGGTGCGGCCGTTTCCATGCTGGGCAGCATAAAATCTCGTGCTGAGCTGCACGCTAAACAAAACGCTTAGGGCTACGTAAGAAGAAAAAAAACAGGGGTTCCGCTTTATCTGGTGCTTTTTGGTGTACTCGCGCTGTTGGCGCAGCCCCGGAGGCAACGGCAAGTGGTTTTGTGCCAATTCAACATGCCACCACATAAGGTCGTCCCGATTGCTTTCGTCCCTTTTTTGGTCACACAAACGGCGGCAGATGGGCGACATGATTTGCATACGGCACAGTTACAGCCATCGCTTCGGCGCTTCGCTTCGGCTGATGCTCGATCGCGGATTTGTGCAAACCAGCTGTTCTCGCGGCCATTACGAAAAGCGAAGGGTTACACGTGTCCCTTCAAACGGCTGAAGGTCTTTATGGTTCTAAGAATTCGGGCTCCATTATCGTCTCTATCGTTGGGCGCTGGTGGTGGTCCCTTAGCCCTTAAATCTCTTCCACTCGAGTATGCTTCACCGAGAATCATCATAAAGCGCTATTCCATTATCGAGCGGCACACGAGACGACATCGTTAATGACGTCTCTCGCTCTGTAGGGAACAGCGAAAGAGTACCACCCATCCCCCCCATTCGCGCCTACTTTGGGGTGTAATAACGTCTTAATTTCTGTCCCTAGTAACACCCCTCCCCCAAGCCTACTTTGAGTGGAAGAGTTTGAAATGAAGTGCGTGTCATTCGATGACACGATCAAGGGTAGATGATTGCGTCTGCATCTGCATCGAGCTTATTGATTGACGCATTCCGCAAGAAGTATCCATAACTTGTACCCACACCAACCACCCTCGAGTTCTGACAGGAATGTCGCCGGCCATCTGCCTGCGTACGCGGCGCGTCAAGGCGGCGACAAAATGGGCACTTTCTGGATGGATTTATGTACCGTGAGAAATGGGGGCCCCAGGGAGAGAGTGTGTCGCGGTCTGTTTGTTATTGGTTGTATGTGTGTGTGTGTGTGTGTGTTTGTGCCTGTAAAGGCTTCTTCTCCCAAGAGCCACTGAAGAGTTGTGTGATGGGCCTCCTGGACTGGTGGTGGTGGGCTGTTTGAAGGTTATGTTTATGTTCCGGGACTGATTTCCGGTCGCGCATCTCGCAACAGGCCGCGGACCTTGTCATCTGCCTGGTGCGGCCGGGTATGTTGATGTATTTCTGGAAACGATTATTACACTGAACCACATAACATTACTCTCTCTCTCTCGCCCGACGAGTGAGTGATGTTCCGAGGCGAGGTACCAAAGTGTCTGTTGTCCTCCAGTATTCTGGTGTCTCTCCCTCCTCCTGGTGTGCTCGCAGACTCTATGAATAAACATAATTTCCTCCGGGCGGAAGGAGACACTCCCAAAAATAGCGCCACCAGCTCATCCATTTTGCAAATATAATGAATGGCGTTCGCGATGTTCGACCAGTTCGTCGCGTTTTGATTGTTTTTTGTGTGCGTGTTTTTTTTAACTATTCTCCCCATCCTCTTCCATTTCCACAGAGTTGAAGCTGCTGTCCGGCCTGACAGTGTCAACGGCGGAGTACGATCATCAGCAGCAGCAGCAGCTACCGAAGGCGTCCGGTTTATGGCCACCATTTTTTAATGTTGCCCTGCGGGCGACAATCTCCGTGAATGCGACCTGCGGCCAGACCGGCCGGGAGGAGTACTGTCGCATCACGGAGGCAACGGGCCGGTAGGTAACCGCTTCTTCTTCTTCTTCGTCTTGCTCCCGCTGTTGCTGTGGTGTTGTTGGTGGCGATTTAATTTTGGAAACATCATTTTTGTTACCGGCAGGTCCCGTGGTTCCCAGTGCGGTACCTGTGATGCCAACAGTCCCGATCCGGAGAAGCGCCACCCGATCACGAACATTGTCGATGGCACGAGCAGCTGGTGGCAGAGCCCGACACTGCAGAAGGGCGCCAAAAATGATCGCGTGACCATCAATCTCGATCTTGGGCAGGTAAGTTGGGCGGAATGGAGTCGCAAGGGGGGGGTGCATGTTTCGCCAAAAAAATGGGCCCCAGTCGCGCCAGGTCGTCGTCGTCGTCGTCGTCGTCGTCGTCGTCGGCGGTCGGTCGCTTCGTTGTTTTTGATGTGGCGCGGACAGATTTCCCTATACAATTTAACCTTTCACACCAGCAACAATGTCCGGTTTGGTTCGAAAAGTGTCAAAAGGGCGAGGAAACTGATTTGCAAAAGATGCCTCCTTTGATGTGCATTGAAGAAGTTCCATAGTAAAATACATGTTCCTGGACACACTAGATTAGTTTTCGGGACAAAAAATGTTATTAAAACTTGGAGCATTTTTTAGTATAAACTTCAATTAGAATCCCTTAATTGCTTCAGTTTAAAAAATAATTTAAAACACGCTTAACTTAAATAGGGTGTCATATTTGACAGTTCCTCTAGTGTATTATGACGTCACAAAGCTACAGTGAATAATGACTAATAAGTAATTTTTTAAATGGAATTATCAAATAACTAATATGACCAACAGAATATGATATCCACCTCAGAAACCACTTTATGACACCGTCTGTCGATACTTCCTGATACTGTGGCCAAACTGTGGTCGTCTGTCGACCGGGAACGTATCACACGTACCGGGGCCGACGTTCTCATGCTCATGATGCTATCGTGCGCTTAGATCGCGTTCGGGGAGGGGGGGGGGGGGAGGTTTGATCGCATGTCGACATTTGTTTATCTTTTGCTCTCGCTCTTGCGGGCATCCCCGGGGAGATCACATCACTAGCCCGCAACGGACATGCCTGCGGTAGCGTGCACTTCCCGCTCGCCAGTCGAAGATGTATCCAGCGTTAACCAAGTTTTTGAGTAGCCTCCAACCTTCTTCTCCTGCTCTTCTTCCTCATCGTCTAAATGCCGCGCCACCTTCCAAGAACTTCCGCAGTGTAGACGCACGAAGACGCACGAGACAGGCACGAGACGCCAAGAATACAAAACGCCAACGATGCACAGTCGCCGCCGCCGCCACCGCCGAGAAGAGAGACACACCGCACGGCAGTTCATCCCGGAGGGCGCGTTGCATCTGTTTCTAATCTCCTAGCCGGGCGCGGGATGCGAGACGCGGACCATGTACCGTCATGCTCGCACTCGCACCTTAAATCGATCGATGTTTATGCCAACCGTGTTCGTGTTCGTCGTCGTCATCGCTGTCGTTCCTTCTTCTTCTTCTGCTTCGTCTGCATCCCTTTTCTCTCCATGGAGCATTGGTTTTATGGGTTCTACACTGCATCAGTCGCCGCTACAGCAGTCGACTCTACTGCAGCATCAGCATCATCATCATCATCCCCTCATCGCAGTTCCAACCGGGCGCGCGAGGTGTCGATTTGATTTGAATACAAATTATGAGTCGGATACATGTTCCATCTCTCGAGCAGAGATTAGCCCGTCGTCGAACAGGGTATCCGGCACTAGTCGGCATCAGCAGCAGCAGCAGCAGCTGCAGCTCGTCACCAAATTAATGTGGCGAGAAATGTGGCATCTTTTAATTTGGGGGGATTTTATGGACGAACCGGGATCGACCAGATAGCCCGCCACCCCCGCCGCGGGCGTTCTCGTGCCGGCTAAGCCTGCTGATGTTGACTGATCGTGACACACCGTGACAATCTGTCATGTAGAGGATGATGACAAGCGTGATTGCCTGTCGGTCGCTGGCTTTACCGTGGCGTGGCCAAAAACCGTTTTGAATCGAATCACTCTCCGGGCTTTTGCTTCGGGGATTATGCAGCGACAGCAGCAGAAGCAGCAGCTTCTTCTTAAGCGGCATACGCGCGCTGGTGGGCGTTGAGTTGTCCCCTAATTGTTGAAATTCCTTTCACAGTCGGAACGGAATCCGGAGAACGGGACTCTCTTCTCTGACTCTGGGGTTTCCAAAGCCGCGAGACCGCGAGACCTTTGTAGTTGGAATGGTGTTTTCGCTTCTGGACGCCGCGCCCCGCGATAATAAGTGGGGCCCCGTTAATTGAATCGTTCGTTAATTTGCGTGCGATCCTTGGCGTGTGCGTGTCAATGGCCATAGGCTTATCGGATACTTTGGCCACTAATGGAAGATCGCTCCAAGGGATAGGGATCATTTGTGCTCTGCGATTATCACGGGATATTTCAATTACGCCGAATCACCGCTTCTGAAGCTTCTGTTTCTCTTTATTGCATTAAGGATTGCCATTCGAAAGCGCTTCTTTTCTGTTCGGTTTTTCGAAGGTCTTCTTTGCGTTTTTTTTCTTCTGTTGCTTAATGGTTCACCACCCTTTGGAGGATCTGATGCGACCATGATTGGACTCCGATTGTGCTTAAAAGTACCGGGGAGCGCGGATCTTGCGCCAACAGTTCGCGAGCGATCGATCTTGCATTCCGGCTATCCCAGCCCTATCCGCCATCGCGCCCATCTCTCTGTGCGCGCTCCCTTTCATTCCATAGGCGCATCATCGGACGACTGCACTTATTTATGAGTCCCCCGAATGAGTAAGCGACAAAGACGAACTCGAGGACCTGCGGGAATGCATTAACCATTAAGAGCCATTCCTTGCAGATGATAGTGCATCGGTACGGTTGCATCGTTAGGCATTGAAAAGGGGCGCAAGAAAAATGTGCCAACAATTAATCTTGCCCGAAAATGGTTACCCTTCTCTTCTGCCGGTCACCCCTCCTCCCTCAAAAACCCTTCGATTGCGTCCTGCGTGCTGTCTAGTACTGGGTTGATGCTCCGTTCCTTTCCCTTTTCGTGTGTTTATTGCGAGCATTTTAGGGAGTTCTTCTGCTGATGCTGAAGACACATCTTCGAAACGCGGGACCCCACGATACCAAATCGGTACGCAGCGGCCATTATCGATAAAACCGAAATCGATCTGGTCCTTTTATGGCCCACCGTACCTTTGCGTCCGTTTATTGATGCCGTACGACCGTTTATTGATGTTGCGGGTTACGATCAGGTCAGGTGTAATCTCATTAGTCAAAAGTTGCAATAACCTTTTTGCAGACGGATCATTTTCGGGAAAAAAAGATTCACATCTTTAGTCGAAATCGATCATTAGCTTTGGCCATTTTGGGCCGTGTTGTCTGCTTCGTTTCGAGTGTTTCGAGTAGAATCGGAATCGTCGAGTCCGAAAGAACCGAGACAAGAAGTCGAAGACGATCATACCATCACTAGCAAATAGGGTTTGGTTCGGCACAATATGGTCGTCGCTTTTCCACTTTTTTTTTAAAGGGCCCTCTCCCATCGATGCTCATGTAATCCCCAAAGCGAAGACAGCCGGACCATCTTGAGTGCTGGTCCTATAACGAGCAAACGGGCTTTCGGAATGCGCGGAAACAATATTCATTGTCCACGCCCGTTATCTGCCCTGCCATGGCCTTCGATCATTACACCGATTGCCGTTAGCGTTCGGCGCGGGTTCGTTGTCCGTGTTTGTTCTAAGGGTGCGCTCCAGTTTCGATCTCCGTTCACCGCTTCTTCTATTGCATCGTAGCTAGTGCTAGTTCCTGCCGGCTGGATAGATGACTGGCGGAACCAAGGCCTTTTTTGGGGTGGCCAGTGCAACCGGGAATCCGGACCAGAAATGGCCATGTAGATCGAATCGATCAAACTGGCGGCGGCGGCGGCGGCGTCGTACGATCGCTGGTGTGCCGGCCCGGGAACGTTGTACGCCAATAATTGGCCGGCTGGACAATGCTTCCGAGCCTGCTGCTGCTGCTGTTCCCGACTCTTACATTGCGGAATTGTCGGTCTAGTCCAGTTCCCTGGCCAGTGGTCGCCGATATCCGAAGCCAAACGTCGTCGTCTTGGTCGTCGTCTTGGAACGGTCAATGCCGGTGTAGTTCCCCCGGGTTCTCCCCTGTTTATGGTGCGGTGCCGCCTTATTTAGCTTACCGTAGGTCCGGGAAAGGGAAATGGAATGTTTTAATGAGTTCCATTCCCGTATTGGCCACAGGGACCGCCCTTACGCCCTGCACTCGTCTTGTCGTTCTGGTGGACGGCAGCGGCAGCGGGATGAGTAACCCCCCCCGGGGCCCGGGGTTTGTGGATATCGATCAGTTCTTGTACCAGGATGCCCAAAAACGGTAAACGCTGGCGGAGGTGGTGGTGACGATGGGCCCTTCGGAATACACACACACACACATTTCACTAACTTTATGGGCGTGCGCGCGCGCCGGTGTGTGGAATGGCCAAAGAATCAAAAACTCACTGTCCCTCGCATTCCAGAAGGAAGGCTCGTGAAAGGATGCCCGGTTTTTTGCCGGTTCATTTTCGGGACCGCAAAACGGGGACAACGGGCTCGAGCTTCTCGCGCAAGCAGCAGCAAGAAGCATTAATGTTGTTTGTCGCATTCGTCGAGGCGTAATTGGATCGGGATCACGTGACAGGCATCGGCAATCGGTGCACCAGATAACGTAATCATTGCTTTATCGAATCGACATCGCCTCGCCTCGATCACCTCGGATGTGTTCGCGTGTCAATCACCAGCATCCAGCTGGAAGCAGACAGTTCAATGTGCGCTCGATGTGCGCTTGTCATCTTTTGGTACGATCGGGCAGCAGCAGCTATTGCAGCTCTTCATCCGTCAGCTGGTCGTAAGTGATATGAAATGAACGCCATGCTCTTGTTTTGTGGTGGCGTGTGCTGCAGCATTTGGTGTGACTTACCGATCGATATCGCACACATCGCTGGAAAAGAGAAGATCAGCTTACAACGTTTATAACTCGATCGTTCGCCACTAAACAGCTGTTACGTCTGGAATGTAGGCCAACGGAAGGCTTTTGGGGGGGAGGAAGGGCTCGCCCTTAATCAGGCCAGCCAGAGAAAGAGAGGGCCTCTTGGCATGTAACTCGCACTTTGACTGCCCCGAAAACGCAACCTGAAGAGTGAGTTTCGTTTCCGGTCGTCGAGGGCCAATTCCCAGCTTCACCTTTACGCGCTTTTGTGGAGAAGTCGTTTGGCATTTTTTTTCGTTTCGAGTCCGCATTCACCTCACTTTACGGACATTCGGGAGTGTCAGAAAGGGCTACCAAAGGCTGACGGTTAAGTGAGGCCCTGGCAGCAGCTGTGCCCTTTTTAAATTTCATCCAAGATGCCTGCGTTTTTTTTCGCTTCTCGGTTTCGTTGTTTTGGACAACTCACGGACCGCCGCCGTCTGTCCGCGTGAAGACAGCCCGTGGCCTCGATGTGGCGCGTTGTGGCGCTCCCGACTGCTGATTAGTTGTCGGTTGCGTGCGTGCGTGCGTGCGCGAGTATCAGTCGCGGGCTATCCTATCGCGCGCGCGCGCACACACCTCCTACGGGGCCGGAGTTCCGTGGACCACACGAAGAGACAGTGACAGTGGATAGAGCAGCAGCAGCAGCAGTGATTGATATGTGGACGACGGTTAATGGTGGCGCTGAGTGACGACGACGACGACGACGTGAAGGAAATTAAGTAAATGGAATTGGCGATTACCCGTTAACCTACAAATCACTCTGGGGGGAGTTTGGCATCAGCGGCTGATGTGTCATTTGTGAGAGGACTATTAAGGTCATTTACGGGGGGCCCCACGGAGAGTGCCCGGTCAAATGTTATGAGTTTTTTTTTAAAGAAAAACAAAAAAACAAAAACAAAGGTAATCCAGAAGAACCAGGCTCCGCAGTCCCCATAGCAGTGTGTGTGTGTGTGTGTTCCACTCGTTCTCCACTCACTATGCGTAACTTCTATATAGCTTGTGGAGTTTGTTTGTCGCTGTTGTTCCTGCTGCTGCTGCTGCTGGTTGTCGAGTGGTTTGTAAACAACACTAGAACAGCGCGGAAGAAGCTGCCGGTCAGAGCCTTCGCTGCTGCTCTTTCGACACAACTCTGCGGTAGTTCGGGTGTGCACTTGAAACATGATCACCAAACAACCAACCCGCGTGTCTACCGTGAGGTAACCTCCTGGACCACCTGGACCTGGATACTGGTTAGAACACATACAATGCACCGGACGGACGATCCCTTTTTGATAATGCTCTCTCCGATAGAGAGTGGAGTGGAGTGCATTGGCGCAAGTGTGAGAACAACAAATGCTGGTTGAAATGATTTGAACAACAAAACAACATTCCCAACAGATAGTTCTTTGTGATGCCGACAGATGCGCATGGAATGCATTTTGAGATCCGAAGTACCTTCTTTGAGTGTTGCGTGACTCTATAAATGTTTGGTGCAAGAACTAGCTACTAGAAGCGAGGTTCTTGGTTGAGTTTTGTTAAAAGAACTCTCGCAAAATGCTCCTCTGCAGGTCGCGCAAATCCTGCTTCTCGATCTTGAAGCAAATGGTCCCCGTTGGTTGATAAATGGTTGGTTTAATTTAAAACAAAATCGACCATCTGTCCGCCGGCTCCGTTGCCTTTTCGCGCAGAAGATTTATGGTAATCGTGTTCGTCTAATGAGGCTACCAACTCAGTCTCTCCCTCTCTCCATCTCTCTCTCTCTCTCTCTCTCTCTCTTTGTGTGGACTCTACCTACAATAAATAAATTAAATCATTTAAATTATTTCGAGGCATTGCAACGAAAGACGCGCTCGCGACAGAAGAGCGACCGCCGAGGGGGGAAACAAATGTTATATCCGCTTCCCGGCCCACCGAAAATGACACCGATCGGCATCGTGCTGCCGTGTGGGTGATCTTCACATTAACTCGCATCCATGCATGTGGATGCATTTCAAGCAATTTACGACCAGCGTGGCATGGCATTTGGGAGAGCGGCCGAAATTTTAGGGAATGATCGGGGAGGATATGATCACTTCAGTTGATCGTATTTTATGAGCCATGATTGCTGGCTAGTTGGTTGGATGGCTCGCCCGGTTGGCAAATTAAGTTATTAGAGAGCCAAAAAGAGCATTCCGTGAGACTTGCTTTTATGGTAAGTGGTCGATGTGATCATCGAGTCTCTTGACAGTCCAATTGAATGTCGTTTCGATCGACGAAATGACTCTTTTTGGGGGTCCCTGATAATTGGGATCCTGTGGAGTTAAATGACAGCCCAACAATCATCATCAAGCGATGGTGCCAGCATGCCAACGGACAGTTCCTCGCAATTGATTTGTCAAAAAACAACAACTCCCGCGATGAGTTCCACCGACCGACGAGCTGATATGATCGATCGACCAGGCATGCCCGGTCATGAAGGTGCCGAGTACAACGGTACCTGCCGTGGTGCGGTGTCTCCATAACGAGCCTCGTGGTTCGACGAGCCGTTATCTCTCTCGCTCTCGTGCCGAGAATCACGATGTCGTGCGGGATAAGGATCGGCAAACCAATGATGGCGACCGCGCAGTAGCATCATGGTGGGGACAGCCAGCCTCCCGCGAGTGCCAGCGCAGCGTTGGTCACATTAATCACGGCTGCAATCCTGGGAGGTATCGCCATCGTGGTCGATCGAGTGAACAATGTCATCGCTTGTACACGATCCCCTCTTCCGATTTGTTCGTCGATTCTTCCCTTCATGTCCTGATTCGTGGGACTGTTTTTTTTCTTCTTTTCTTAAAGCCTTTTGTCATTAATTTATTATCACATAATGCTCGGCTGTGCACCGAAGGACCCGGGGGGAGATAATCGACCGCAGCAGCAGCAGCAGCAGCAGCAGCAGCAGAATCGGATCGTGTAAACATTTTTCATCTTATCGCAGTGACACATCTGATCGGATCGGATCGGATCGCACAGTCCGGGTTGGGATCGAGAAAGGACGGGGCCCAGGAGGAAGTGATCGCTCTCTCCGATGTGTTTTCACTGGTATATAACCGCCATGCGGCTGCCACTTGCCGTGGATCGCTTTTCGTTTCTAATGCTTACCACAAAGGGAGAAGGTAGAGGGATGTATTGATGAACCAACCGGGCAGGTCTATTACGAGGACGAGCAAGCGTTTGTTTTTATGAAATATGAGACTTCGATGCCTCTAACATTAGAAATGATCTAACGGAGTGGTTCTTCTACGAACATTTTGAAATTTTTGAAAAGTTCAGTGTCTCAGTAAAAGTAGTTTATTGGCGATCTCAAGAAGTACCGAGCAATTAATTAATATTCCTTCGAACGTTCGTTAACAGCGCAATTTGTGTAAAAACCTGCGCACCCGCATTCACTCCTAAATTGGCTGCCGAAGTCAATAAAAAGCGTTAACATATGTTGATTGCACTTGTTACGCAGTTCGTTTAGTTGGCAGCTACAGCATACATCCAGCAGCCAATGCATACGTAATCGTAACCATGACGACGACGTCGGCGACGAGGAGCACAGTTTAGGTTCCAAATGAACCACAAGAGGGGTGTGGCATAAATAATGTTTTAAACACCTGCACCTTAATGGTCTCGTGCGATAATCTAATCCCGCGACTATGGCCTCTAATCCACGAACCACACGCTTTAGGCACCGTAGGTGTGAAAGGCCTCTGTGAAGCACGGAATGGCAAATTCGCATTCGCACCAGTATCGCGGCACGGCGATAAAAACGTATGTTTTATCCGATAAAGCGTTTATCGGGCTAATCATCGGTGTGTATCGGGATACCGCGGTAAACCGGCTCATTAGCTCGAGCGCCGTCGCAGTCGCAGTAAAAGCAAGATTGATCCAGAGCTGGCTGGCGGGCGGCCACCAGTCCAGCAAGCAGCCGACGATCGACGTCTGGTGGTCTCGTTGTCGTCGTTGTGAAAGGTGGGAATGCAAATGATGCACGATGCAGCCGGGAGCAACCGGTGCAACGCGTGCATCGTCAATTGAATTAAATCAAAACGTTTCGATCCAGCCGCAGGGGGGCGGCCACGCATCACGGACTAACTGGGACTCTCCCGGCTTCGAGGGGAGGCGAAATCAGAAGTACACAAAGTTGAAAGAAGAAAATCCATCGCCGGAGCTCATTTTCACTGGAGTATTTATTTACCCATCGCATCGATCGAATCGTAGAGACCTCCCGGAACGTGGGGTTCAGGTGCATGGCGGGGTAGCCGGGTCCCCCGACCAGACCAGACCAGACCACACCAGTCCCGGATCATTATTATGGTTATTAATATTTTCCTTTCGAATGGAGAACGATGCGTGTGCGTGTGTGTTTTGAAGAGATGATATTTATGTTTCTGCACCTTCTGTGGACTCTTGGATGGTTTGGTGGACAGAGCAGCAACGGTCACGATGGTGACGAAGAACGAAGATCCAGTCGTACAGCTGCAGCTGTACGTCGTTATGCACTTGGTCGCCACTGGTCGAAGACAAAGCTCCGAGCAACGTCGATCGTTAGCAGCGATCGATCCGATCCGGATTATTGATTCGTAACATAATGGCCATAATTATCCGTATCTGCCGGTGGGAATGCTGGAGGATAATCCTCACCGTTATGCTTCTGTTCTGAGGCTGCGCCATTAGAGGTCTTTGACATGCAGAGTGCTGGCTGGCTGGTTGGCTGTTGGTGGTGGTATCGGCTTTAAAGGAAGTTATCGAACGATTTGCACCTAGAATGGTGGTATTCAACTCGACTGGTAGTTCAAATGGTGTTTACATTTCTCATAAGAACCAGGTCATTATGAAGTGAAGTGAATTGTTCAAATATTTGCAATCTATGAGCACGTCGCCCGAAAATGAAACGGCCGTACGTTCGTTGACCAGGAATGGTTGGCGCTAGGAATGCGGTGCAGCGCCGCCACGTGACGCCGTCGGTAATCTCGATCCCAAAGTAAGATGCATGATTGCGGCTTGTTCGCTCACCCGGCGGGTCGTTCGCTCGGCGGTTTCTGTTGATTTTTATGGTTAGTGAAGTTGTGGAACGAATCGAACAGCAAACAAACAGCATTCGTCGTCGTCGCCATCGTCATACAGACCACAAGCTTTACGTTACGTAGATCACCCGCGCTTCTAGACAAGCTGGATCGCGTGGATGCAAAGATTTTTAGTGCATAAACCGCTAGCTTTAAGCAGCAAAAGAAAGATTGTGTTTGACCATCTATAATCGTGTGTCTCGGAGGGTAGGGGGAGGGGGATGCCCCAAAAGTGCGGTTGTTTAGACATTTCATCAAAATGTCTCTAAATGGCGGCCGCCCTCTGTTGGCGCGGGCAGCAGCGGCAGCATCATCATCAAATCGTCTCCATCGGGGAGAGGTGGAGGGTGGATGAAAAGTATTGAAGAAAAAAAAATGGAAAACATAAACAGAGAGACACAAAAAAGGCATAAATATTGAAAGCGCACGCGTACACACACACACACACACACACACACATTTGGTCGGTCGGTGCGGCTCATCCGCACAATTAGGAATGCATTGCGCTTCACTCCGTTGGTCCACTGAAAGCGTGCTTAAAGTATCGTTTGTTGAGAAAAGATTAACATTTGATGAAAGGAACGCGGACAGGTTTGCCCACTTCTTCCTACCCGCCTTTCAGACCTCCTAATGGCCATTTCGACTCGGCTATTGTTGTCATCGGGTGTGCGTTTGTCATTTTCGATTCTCAATTGTTATTAAGCTGTGCTTTTACTGTGACCTACTTGCCCCCTAGCGGGGCCCACTCTCTGCCTTAAACAGTCCAGTGGGCAATGAAATTTCTTCCCTGGAGATGCCTCGTCGATGAAAACGTCTTCTTACGAGCTGCCCGCCTTGTTGCACCGTTCCGGGTGCATCGATGGCGATGATGAGCTCGTTAAGATGATCAAAACTTATGGGGTTCGTCGCTGTTTCGGTTGAAGTCTTTTGATCGCTCGCTGGCCAGAGTGCAAGTTGCTGCCGTTTCGGTGGAAATGGATGAATTTCGGTGCGTGTGTGTGTGCGATAGGATCGGAGGAAGAAGGCGATTCGTGGAACGAATCGATCAAATTGGTTCATTTAAAATGATTGATTGGATGGATTCATGCGTTGCGCTCATCTCGTTGCGGCGCTTATCGCGTGATCTTTGCGCGATGTAACACGATGCGTCTTCGCGAGCGAGCGCGCGCGCGCACGGTTCCGAACGGGAGTAGATCGCCAAATTATAGGCTACGGGAGTGGGTTGATTGGAAGTGTCATGCAGCTAATTCGTGATTGCCAAAGTGTGGAATGCGAGCATGAAGGAATCCAAATCGAAATGATCGCGATCATCTCGATCTCTTTTATGATCACAGCGCCTTCAGCGAATCTTCGGACGGAATCAGCAAACAAATATTTTCACGATCGCTAAGGCGGGAATGCTGCAAAACACCGAAAAGGCCTTGTCATCGAGGGCTAGGCGATTCGTCGAGCCCCACGCAATGAGTAATACTGGCTGTGGAATGTTCTGACTGCAATTCTCCTCCTTCCCTGCCCCCCAAAAGGGAGGTTCCGTTTGGCTATCTCATTCTTTACTCGTCGCTTGTCGTTGATTTACACATAATTCTTGACAAGCGATCGCGTCGATCTCGCGAATTGTATCTCGCGCACTGGCCACATCCACAAATGGGACCCTCACCCCGGGGAAGCCAACATGGTCCCGGAGGAGAGTTCCCGGCACACAGCGCAGGCACAGTCCAGCAGCATTGGACATTGATTCGCTGCAGAGCGTCGTCGTCATAACAGCATAAATGGGCATCGGTCTCGGGAGCGGACCGTACCGTACGGACCGTTCCTGTCGCCGGATTGGCCACCAGTCTGGTGGCCGTTCTCGCCGTTCGTGAACTTTTCTCCTTTAAATTGTGACCATAAATGGTCTAGCAAATAATTGTTTGCTCCGAGAATGTCACGACTTTCGTACGACGCTCTGGCCCGGGCACTGGGTAACAGACCTTTCTGGTTCACTTGCGGGGTGGGGGACCCTTCGATCTCAGTAGTCCTCGTCAGTCAGTCAGTCGTCGTCTGACGATGGCTGGATGGAATGGATGGAAACTTTTTTTTGTGGTACTTTTTCTCCAGTCAGCCAGCCAGCGAGCAAGCCAGCCAAGGAGTTCCCTATCTCGAACATGGTGCCATGGTGGACGGTTTATGATTGAACTAATTATTTTCAAAATGGAGCCCCACCGCAACAAACAAGGGCCTCCTCACCAGACAGGGGACATACTAGACGGCTTCCTCTGATCCCTCCATTATTTGTTTTTGCGAACAATAATGATCCGAGTTGGCGTCGTTGTCGTCGTCGTCGTCGTCAAGACGGATCACAACAACAACCAAACATGGTACCGCTCTGCGCCGGTGGAAATCCGTTGCTGGTGCTTCCAAAGTTGGAAAAAGTGTCGTGGGTGTTGTAGCCGATGCCAATTACAGCATTTCCTGTGCATTCGATTCGGGTAAATGGCATATGCATACATAATCGGTTCTCCAGTACAAGCAAGATGGAACCATAATGTTAAGCATCCGCCGAATCGAAGAGAGATCTGCCGTGTTTGTTACAGGAAGATTGGAATGGAAGGCCGTTTGCTCTGGATTTCCGATCTTGCACGTTTATCGTTTCGCAGCGTGATCGCGCGATCGATCGTCGCATTCCGCTTCGTGTAATGAAGCACATTCCCTTAGCTAACTATTGCCTTGTTCCCCTCCCTTGTGGACAACGAATTAAAATACCTGCGGGACAAGTGTATGCGCCAAGGCGCAAATGGCAATTCCACCGAGATCCCCGATCGCCTCTCAAGCTTATTGCAGGACATTTTTATTGCTCATTCAACGATCCGCTTCTCTCTCTCTCTCGCTCTGTCTCTCTTGCAGCTCTACCAGGTCGTGTTCTTCACGCTGCGTGCCGGCATCTCACCTCTACCGGCCACCTGGGTGCTGGAAAAGTCGACCGATGGCCGCCAGTACGAACCGTGGCAGTACTTTGCCGCATCGGATGCCGAATGCCGGGAACGGTTCGGATTGCCCGCTTACAGCACCAACTACATCTTCAAGAGCGATACGGAGGTGATCTGCTCGACGCAGTACTCGTCCCCGGAACCGGTGGTGCTGGAGTACGGTGAGATCACGCTTTCCCTGATCAGTGGTCGACCGAGCGAAAAGACGGCTTCGCCCGAGCTGCAGAACTTTACGCTCGCCCGCTACGTTCGATTGCGCCTGCAGCGTATGCAATCGGCTGTACCACCGAAGCAGAGCTTTTACACGATCAGTTCGTTGAGGATCGGCGCACGCTGTTCCTGTTCCGGGCATGCTTCCCGGTGTAAAACCAATGATAATAACATCGATAATCAACCGCAGTGCGAGTGCGTGCATAATACTTGCGGGAGTAATTGCGATCGTTGCTGTCCGCTGTATAATCAGCGACCGTACCGTATCGGGACGCCGGTCAGTGCGAACAAGTGCGAGAAGTGTGAGGTAAGTTGTGTTGCGACATGGTGTGGTCGGTGAGAGTGTCGAATTGATTTGCTTTCCTTTTCTTTTAGTGCCATGGACACGCTACGGCCTGCTACTACGATAAGTTAATCGACGAGCAGCATCTCAGCTTGAGCATTCGGGGGAAAATGAGCGGTGGTGGCGTTTGCCAGAACTGTACCGCCTTCACGAGCGGCAACAACTGCGAACGCTGTCTGCCCGGATACTACCGTCCCCCGGATCGACCACCGAATCACGTCCAACCTTGTCTTCCTTGTGATTGCAAAGGGCCGGGTACAACGGGTGAATGCAGCCCACTCGGTGGTCAATGCATTTGCCGGGAAGGTTATACCGGGCCGCAGTGTACGGAGTGTGCACCGGGTCATGCAGGGGAACAGTGCAGCAAGTGCCGGTGTGACACACGCGGTACAGTGGCCGGGCTCGAGTGTAGTGAGGTGTGCAGCTGTAAGGCACATGTCACGGGGTCACGGTGTGAGCGTTGTGCCGAAGGATACTTTGCCCTCACGGCCCGGAATCCGGACGGGTGTCTCAAGTGTTACTGTTCGGGGTTACAGGTGGCTTGCAAGGGAAGTAGCGCTAATGCGAGCGATACCTACTCCACGCTGGAAGGCTGGACCGTAACGAATCTGGCGATGAGTGAGCACATCGTACCGACGAAGGATAACGATACCGGCTTCCTGGTGTTTGGAATGTTTGAAATGCCTGACACGGAGGCGGTTTACTGGCGTGCGCCCAAGGGCTACGTGGGCAATCTGCTGGAGAGTTACGGGTCCTGGTTGGCGTTCAAGATGCTCTGGATAACGGTGCGCGGTGATACGAGCGGAAAGCCAACGGTCGGACCAAGTTTGGTGCTGGTTGGGCGGAACGGCATGAAGATCGCTTTCGGCGAGCAGAGCTTCGATGGTGGTGGTGAGGGAGGACGGATCGAGGTTCCACTGCAGGAGCACAACTGGTACCATGTACCGGGCACGGTGAAAGACATCATAACGCGGTTGAGACGGAACGAGTATCATGGTGATCCTGTCACTCGCTCCCAGTTTATGGCGGTACTGGCCGACGTCGAGACGGTGCTGCTCCGGGGTACCTATCACACCGATCAGGTCGAGAGTGTCCTCGAGGAGGCTCTCCTTTACCGGGGTGATGTGGAGAGTGAAGGAACATCACACGTGGTACACGCGGCACACGCGGCACAGGGACTGGTCGAGAGGTGCGAGTGCCCCCGGGGCTATAAGGGTAGCTCGTGCGAAGAGTGTGGCTTTGGGTACGTGCGGATCTACGAGACGAGTGTTACGCACGAGCGGATTGCAAGTTGCGTTCCGTGCTCGATGTGCAATGGGCATGCGGCAAGCTGTGATCTGGAAACGGGCGCGTGTGGCACCTGTCTGCATCAGACGGTCGGAACGAACTGTGAACGGTGCCTGCCAGGATACTACGGGAATGCGACGATCGGACGGGAGGATGACTGTAAACGCTGTGCCTGTCCGTTGGTGGCCGACGGTAACAACTTTTCACCAAACTGTCAATCGAAGGGAGACGAGCGGCCGGACGAGTACGTCTGCACTCAGTGCCCGGAGGGATATACGGGTGAACATTGCGAGCTGTAAGTTGTTGTTATTTGAATTGGGTTGACGAGAGAGAGAGAGAGAGTCGGACGTAAAACCTTTTTTTTGTGTGCTTTCAGGTGTGATGATGGATACTATGGCGATCCGATGGTGATCGGTAGTCAGTGTCTACCGTGTCCGTGCCATGGTGGACCATGCAATCCCAAAACGGGCGAATGTATCGAGTGTTTGTAAGTATTGCAATATTAAACGTTATAAAGCATAATTCTTATCTTGTATTATAACAAAATTGGTACAAATGAAAGACATTAGGTCGAACAGTACATCGAGAGAGAATACTTAGCCTTAAAATGTATTATTGAGTAACGTCTGATAATACTCTATCAGTCTAATTTGAGGAAGAACTTCTAGTTTAATGGAATAGCGGACAGGGAAAGAGCAATGTTTACTTGGATTTTCGGAATGAGACAGATTGATTAATTTCCTCAGTTAAATTTGAAAGGTCAGAGTTGTACTGTACCCTAATCTCACTTATTATTCTGTTTAATATTTGAATAATTTAACCAAATCGTTAAATATACAACAACACTCTACTTAACGTTTGATTAACAGAATTAGAAGACGTTCGTCTTGTTAAACACTGTTTGGCCGTTGGCCGTGCATTTGACACAATGTAGTGAACGCCTCCATAATCCATGTTAGACACTCAATTACATCGGACAATGGACGGACTGCTGGCGCATAACTAACGCATCGAATATGTAAATATCCATTTGTTACGTCCGTCGCTTCACAGGGGCTTCACCGAGGGATGGCGCTGCGAACGGTGCAAGACCGGCTACTGGGGCATACCGGATGATGGTTGCGAGCCGTGCAGCTGCTCGGAAGTGGGCGCCCTCGAGAACGTGTGCGACGTGACGACGGGCCAGTGCATCTGCAAACCACGCTACGGTGGACGCCGCTGCGACGAGTGTGACGTGAGTATTGTCCGGCCGGGGGTTCATCCCAGCAAAACCCCGCTCGAGCTCATTCGATGTCCGATGATTGCAGGTAGGCTATGGTAACCTGGATCTCGAGTGTCCGGCCTGTGCGTGCCACGCGAATGGCTCGGCGAACGCCGTCTGCCATGCGATCAGCGGCCAGTGCGACTGTAACCCGGGCACGATCGGTCTGCTGTGCGATCAGTGCGATGAGGGGTACTTTGGACTGTCGGAGGAGCAACCGGATGCCTGCCAAGGTAAGTGGGAAGAGGGGGCCTTGGGGTCATTTATGCAAACCGTGACAAATTAACACAGAGCGAAGCCAATCCGTAGCCCAGCCGCTCGGGGCTTGGGCGTGTGGGTTTTCGGGGCCCAGAATGTCCAGGAGCCCCATGCCATGAATGATTCATTTCGTGTGCGAAAGCATACCCAGAAGCCAGCGCCGGCTGGAACGAATCGCAACTCAAACAACTTAATATCGTCGCGGTCGTCGTCGTCGTCGTCGAGTCGGTTCCGTCGATATCGATAATCGACAACCACAGCAATCATTAAACCGAGAGACCCACCCTCGAGCTCGAGCCCATCGGGCGTTAGTCATCCATCGGCGATGGGAACGATTAAAGGAAAAAAGGCAACGTCGATCGTCGATCGTCGCCCGCGATGACGATGATGACGATGGTTGGTGTGTATTGCCCTCGAGCGGGAAGAAAGCATCGCCGGTTGCACCGAAGACCGACCTTCAGTGATCGAAGGTGGTGGGTTTCGAGATTAATTTTATTGTTATCGTTATTACCTTTTACGTAGATTACAATTTATTGATTATGAAGTTATTAAATCCACTCCGATGCCGGGGCACCCTCCCCTCTCCCTCGAGTGCAACTGGGTGGAGCTGTCGCCATGTGGGGGGGGGGCGCACCAATCGATCGGTGACTTCCCCCCTTTTTTTCCCGGTCATTTAAACTTTTGCACTCGGCATAGTTTGGTGTGGTTTTTGCGTCAGCGATGCTGAGTAGTTTCACTTTTAGCATTATTTTGTGTACAAATAATGCGTAATATGGAACGAAATTGCTTAAATCACAATTTCTTAACAGCCATTAAAGTAGGCTTAGCTGAATGGTGAAGTTGAATGAACATATTGGCAAACCGTTATTGCAGAAAAAAAAGGTTCTCTTCTCTTCTGAAGTTCTGTAATTGGAAGTTGTTATTTCTTATATTTCGATGCCACTAATCATTAACTTCACTCGAAGCTTTGCAAAATGGACTACATTACTCATTATCCCCTTTTTCAAACAGGGAAGCACAAACTATAAGGTCACATTTCCTTCTAAAAAAATGTTCACTTCCGACAAGGTTCCAAAACAAAATTTCTTTCACTATCAGCGTTGTGAGTTGCCTACTTGCTAGTAGCCATAACAAGTGTTTTCGGTAACGCTTCCGTAAACACTTCTGCCAACAAGGACGGATGTCACCTAAATAACGAGATGCAACGTCATTCCGTCAACTGCCAAAAACGGATATCGACTTCCAGTACACACGGCAACCTTTCAGTGTTGAAGCAAAACCCCTAACCCCCACTCCTTGAAAAAAGGATGGCTAGCACATTTTTCTCCTTGATTTGCATCTTTTCTCCCCATCCCTCTTCCGATAAACCATTATTCGTGTTTCGTTTAACGGCTTGTGTGTTGTGTGTGCACGTTTCTGCTTTTTTGCTGGGCTTTCGTTTCGGTTGTTTTGGCTCGCAGTTCGGCACTCCGGCGACGCCAGCGGCTCTGAAAACCCCCTCTCGGTGCATCGCATGCCAGACGCCAGAAAACATAAACAAACATTCGCACGGACCCCGGTCTGCCTGTGCCGGTGGAAGAGGTTGGCAGGGAACAGACATGCTGCATGCACCATAAAATTGGCCGGCTGATTGATCGATGAGGTAGTTATGTTTTTTGGGGGTACCTTCAGTACCAGAGATGTGGCGATCGATGCGAGCTAATTAAACAGAAAGAGCCCCCCTCCCCCGTGTCCTGGTGGTGGCCTTTACGCGTTGCACGCCGTGCAGCAGCAGCAGAAACGTCGATCGTCAAATGTTTAAAGACGTTTCGGTCGATCAACCGAGGTTCTCGGTCCTCCCCCCTTCCCGTTCTGTGAGTTTTTGGCGCAAAAACAAAGAGAAACGCTCGTGGAGTAGCAGAACCGGTTCACGGTTCATCCGGATGCCAAACTCCCCTCGTTTGCCTTCACCTTTGTCACCTTTCAGTCCGTGCGATCGTTCGGTTGAGTAATCCTCGAGCTTCGAGCAGCGATCCCGGTGCCGCGTGGAATGAGGCGATCAATGAGGCGTGCAAATAGGAACGGTAACTCACGATCCCGCGATCGATCTCCGGGACCTTGGTGACCTCCGGGCAGACAGGCGTGCGCGAGCATTGATTTTCGGGTGCCCAACAGGTGCGTGGGTCGTTCGTCTGTCCGGGTGTGTAAGTTAACAAACACCGACGCCAGTGCAAACAGTGGCCACCGTTGGGCCATGCGATCGCTTTGGAAAGACAAATTCAAATCCGTAAACCTCCTCGCCAGGCGGCATTCCGGCGATTGATCGGTGCGTCAACAGCGCGGTGCGCACTGTTTGTGGTTGCGCTGCTCGCAAAGTTGTCGCGGACCGCGTTGTCCGTTCCTGTGGTCCACTCGCGAAGTGCCGTTACCTCACAACCACCGTACCACCGTACCACCGTCGGCATCGTGTGTGGTCAAGCGGACGGGCAACCGCAGGTTAAGGCTAGGTGAGTGAGCGTGTGCGCGCGCGCGCGTCATCGTGTGATGAGTAATTTGTTTTCGAAGCATTTATGTAGCGATCCGCTTCGCTCTATGTCCTGTCCTTTCCAATGATCGTTTGGTGGTCCACGACAAGGGCCGGATGCGGTCACTTATCGCGCCGAGCGAAGAAAATCGATCGAACGGTGCGTAACCTTATAGAGAGAAAGAGCGAGAGAGACAGAGTGTGCACGCGAGTAAGATCATAGATCGAGGTGCCATCCCCCCACCCGTGGATCGGTCGATCGATCAAGGGTTCGTCTATCTTGGGTGGCAAGTGATCGGAGAAAGGCGGAGAGTTTATGAAATGTACAACTTTATCATCATCATCCTGCGATCGATGCAAGGCAGCAACCGGTTCGTCCGGGACCCTCTCTGGTGCGACGGCCGTCCTCCGTCACTCACGTCCGTACTCCCCGCATATCGATAGCGGGGAGCATTAATAATAAATCAATTACAAACTAATGACTTGGCGGAATTTTTATTGAATAAAATTAATAAATGTTTTCCGTTTTCGAGCGCCCCCCCCCCCCCCCCCCCTTTTCGGTCGCATCTCACACGGGACAGCGAGAGAGAATGGGAGAGAGAAAGACAGATGATGGTGAAGATGATGATGATGATGATGCGTGATGGGAACTCTCTACGCAAAGCAAAAGGAAAGCATCTCCCCGAGGCCACGTTCCTAATCTCAAAACGGTCCACGGGGCCACCGAGCATGGATGCAGAGGAAATCCTTTCTATTTTCGATTGTTTTGACTTCATTAGCGCTAGCTCGGGGGGGTTCGAAGAGCTTCGAGCGTTCATTTGGCAAAACAACATCCATTGCATCCGTTTACGGATGGTTTATTGGTGAGGAAGTGTTTCGCGATCGCTGGAGAGCGCCATCGTTTGGAAAAGAAAATCTTAAATCATATTTGATCTAGCTTATCTTCGATCGAGACAGTCAGACAGAAATAGATTCCAATTAAAGGGGACGACTTTTTGGCCAGACAGATGCACACCGATCGGTTCATAGTGTCATGGCGATAGCCGGTTGTTACAGTTTATGACCCTTTAGATACCGTTTACCGTCGAACCGTGGTCACTCCAATCGTCTATATCATGGGAATGATCGCCACAGAAAGCATGCACACCACTTCTCCAGCTCAAAACATCAAAGTAGATAAATCAATCTGAAGCCGATCGGTCGGTTCGATCAACCATCAGAAGGGTTTGATGGAGCAGCCGCAGCAGCAGCCGCACCTTGCTGGATTGCTTTCATGCAGCCGCCAGCAGCCTGGACTGGTTGAGATGATGCAGAGCTACTACCGCCGGTCGGTTGTTTACACGTTTGAATCGAACCTTGCGCGCGATCGCGTGAGAAAAGCGTGTGGTGCGATGATGGTGATCGTATAGCATTTTTTGTTGCTAAAAATGGCCAATCGCCTCTAGACGCTGCCTCACGATGCACTTACGATCACAAACCCAGAACGTGTCAAGTGAAGCGTATGAAGCTTGATCTTAGTCCCATTACTAAGCATCACACATCGTTCGTTCGTTCTCGGCCGTCGTCGTCGCAGCTCGTATATATAAAGCAGGACAATCACACGATTTATGGCAATTCGAATGCTCCACTCCCCGTGTACCGTGTGTGTGTGTGTGTGTGTGTGTGTGTGTGTGTGTGTGTGTGTGTGTCACGATTTATTGCCCGCAAAATTGATCGATAAACCCGAGCCATTCCGTTGCCGAGGTGCTTGAGTGGCGTGTCGTGGCGCGATGAAAGCTTTCGTCAAAACAGTCGCGCCCGGGACATTACGCGCGCGCGCGGTGAGTCATTTGTCATCGATCATGTTTATTGATCCCGAAGGAAGGTGGGAGAGGGGCACCGATTGCACGGAATGCAACAAAGAGCCATTTGCGATGGTTCGAGGCTTGCTCGCCGGACCAACCACGATCCACGATCAGTCACGCATCGCTCCAGGATACCGTCGTCGTCGTTTTGGCCGCCGGTGCTTGCAACACATACGCTCGTGTGTGTGTGTGTGTGTCCAGTCTGGTGTGCACCTCGGGTGTCGCGGGATCGCGATATCACGCATCGCGAAGGGAGTGCGAGGAGTGCGGCGATAAATTCCGTAATTTATGTGGCGAAGCAGCAGCAGAACAGCGGCGCTGGCGTGCTCTTTCTTCCTCGCTCCAGCCGGATGCACCAGCAGCGAGCACGACTGTCAACACCCAGCCCTGTCCAGCGCGCACACACCACACCATGGCCACTGGCCACCGGACCACTGATCAGAATGCGAAAGGTGGCGCTGCATCTGCAGCGTTTCCTCGCTCCAACATGCCCTGCGCCGTTTTCGCGCAACGCCGCGTGAATCCGTTATGAAATTGCACATTAAAATGCAATAAAACAAAACGAGTCCCTCGCGGTGCAATGCTGCATCACACACACACACACACGGACACTCGTTTGCAAGAAACCGGTGTGTACGAACCACCGTCGCGCGGTGAAGATGTCTCCGGGAGTACGATCGTGGCGTTGTTTCGAAGGCGAAAGCCGATCGCCTCACCGTCACCACAGCGTGGTGACCACGACTCGAGGAAGATGGGATTAATCGTACCGCATCAGACAAATTGGAGCCGGCCAGCAGCAGTGCCAGGTGCTGCAGCCCCTGGTGTGTGGTTGGTTGCGGTTTGCGTTGCTGCGCGGTGAAAGCGATCGCGAATTCCATCGTCGTGCACTTTGCACCCCCCCCCCCCCCCCCCTTTTTGCATGAGGAATTTCAAGAACTATTCGGTTCGGTTCTCGGTGGCACACACACACACACACACACACACGCAGGCACACACGTTGTCGTCGTCGTGGGTGATCGTCTGGCCCCCAAAAAGGTGGCAGCGCCTCCCAGACGACACCATCTCAAACGTGTCGGTTGTTAATCGCGTGGCCCCGCTTAGGGCCTGTCACTTGCTAATGCCTTCGATCGGTTGAATGTTTTAGAGGGAAAAGTGGGGGGGGGGGGGGAATTAGAAAGAACGGCAAGTGCGGTAGGTCTATCCAACACCCAAGGAGGTCCCGGGAGAACGAGAAAACTCCGGTCACGTCTCGAGACCGGCCAAGACTCTGCTTCAGTCGGTTCGGTCTTTTCACCGTTCTTCTCGTTGTTCTTGCTGGTCATTTGATGGTTACAGACAGCTTGTGCCGCAGCCCCGTCGGAGGGAAGATCGTGAGTTGATTGAATTGTTGCGTAACCTCTGCAGCTCCACCAGATGCACTTTTCGAAAGAGTCTCTCGCCCTCTCTCTCTTTCTCGCGTTTTAATCGTGGCAGACTCTCCTGTGTAAAGCTACCAGCACCGGGATGGTGGCACAGATCGTGCCTTGGGAATTATCGGATCGAGCCGATCCTCGATCGTACGAGCGTACGAGATAAGGGAGGCAAGTTTTCCGTTCTCGTTTGTTTTCCTCCGCTCCTTCCATCAGCTTTCGAGCGAGTTCGGCGAGCAGCACAACCATGTTGTACTAATTGATTTATTCCGTTACGAGCGAGTCGAGATCAAGATCAACGCTACGCGGTATCTTCGGAATCGGTTGGATTGGTTGGACGGGATCGAAGGCTAACGGACGGGACGGCCCTTCGCTTCGAAATTGCTTTGTTGTACCACAATTATCGCTTGAGGAACGAGCGATCGGAACTCAGTTAAATCAGGGAGATGCGGGCCAAGGATTTTTACGACACGGAGCGACGGAGCGATCCTCCTGAATCGGTTATAACCGCAGCGGAACGCAACCGATTAAGGCCGGTTGCAGGTGGCACGGAGACACTTGGATTAAACTGAAACCGAAACTGACTGGCTAAACAACCGGTGCGAGGTCAGCAGCGTATTCACCAGTTTTATCATAAATTTGTAACATTTTACCTTTCGCTCGGGCCGGGTTTTCCATCGGTGCCGAACCGGTGCCAGATGATCGATAGGGCAGGGCCATAAATTGGCGCGCGCGCCCGGTGAGAGTTATAAATGCTGATCAAGCATTCAATAACTCACCGGTGCGGTGCAGCGCTGAGCGATGTTGTTCGCCCGTTGATTGGACGTTTATGAATGAATGTGCGCACAGCGCCAAGCGTTATGGTCAGAGCATTAGATAGAGAGAGAGGGTGATCCCCTCACCAGCAGCAGCATCAGCAGCATCAGCAGCATCAGCAGCAGCAGTAGGGGATTGCAGCATGATTTCTTGGACTTTATGGCACAAATAAATCACCGGCAGAGCGAGCAAACCTAACCAGGGCCCCGTCGTTGGCCGATCTTCTCCTGAAAGTAAACCTGTTCTGCAAGATGGTGGCAGGGGGGGTTCGCGATCACGGGGCAATAGATTTGTTTCGGTCACCCCCTCCGTGCGTCGAGCAAGATGCACCCCGGCTCTAATCGGTTCTGGTGCTGGTGCGGGATTGTCGGTAGAAAAAAATATGGACCTCCACCGAAACCGCACCATCAGCGATCGCGCTTGATCGCGCATATAAAAGGGGCCAGATTGCAGTGCAGCGCAGCCGGTTTGCGTCTCTCTCTCTCTCTCTCTCTCTGTCTCTCTGGGGGTTTATGAGCGACGAGGAAGTCATAAAGAAATGTTTGAAACGTATTTTAACGTTTTCCTCTCCCCCTTCTTCTCGCTGAAGCATACTAACCTAGTTCTCGGTGATCGCTAGGGGAGTGAGCAATCCTCGTCTCGAACATTTTTCAATATGCACTCTGGCCTAGTTTTGTGCCAGGCGTGTGCGCTCGCGCTCGCCCGAGAGCCATTACTCTCCGAAAAGGCCGTTACCGAAAGGCGTTTCCTGGAGGGTTGGCCGACGCTATCAGTCAATGATATTATTAATTGCTCCCAGGAGCAACTCCTCCTCCCTTTGCGGATGCTGCGGGCCTAGTGTTGCATTCCGGCGACGCTAAGCATAATCAAGATGCAAGATACCGCGCGGCGCAGGGTTTCAACGAGCAAATTAATAAAATGTCAAGCACCGTAACGCGTCTCTCTCGTCTCACCGAGGTGCGGCGAGCGAACACTACGGACGGACGGGACGGACGGGATCTCGGGACGCACGCAGATTGTCCAATTATCGCGCATGGAATTCGCGCAGAAAAAAGGGATCCTCAATCCTGCTTAGCGTCAGTCTCGGACCCCGAGGTGAGCCTCGAGAGGAAACATGAATGAAAGCGATTATGGCCCCGGTTGACCTTTCGCGAGGTTGCTTTTTCGTGTGAAAATGTGTGTTCGCAAAGAAGATGCTCCATAAATCGATGGATTACGAAGGGGAAGGGGGAGGTAGGTTAATGCGTGGCGAGGTGTCAAGCATAACATGCCCTCCTTGGTTGGTTTTTTTGATATGATAATCGGATTTCGGTGCCGCTAAATAGCTCTGCTCGACCATTATGACCTGTAAGCTGTGTGAGCTTAACGGATCCGTGACCAAGGCCACGCAGAAGCCAAGATGTTACCAAGGAAACAGGCCAAAATGGCGAAGAGCATCTCCGATTTCATCGAGTTAATGCGACCATTCCGCAGCTTTCTCGGGAGCAAGTGAATCAACGACGACGAGGACGATGACGGTTCGCCGGATGGTTCATTGCCTCCCCGTTATCGAATTCATCCCACAAATCGCAAATGCTTCTACGTGACAAATCCAGCATCGACTGCGCCGAAGACCCCCCGGAGAATCCGTGCTAAATGGCATTAATTATGTGTCTTGTTTTGTTTTTGTTTTTGTGTTTTTCGGAGGAAGGGCCACTACCAATCGCTGGGCGCGACTTTAATTAATGCTGGACCTCCCGATCCTCCCTTCCTTCGCGTGGACGTGGCCGTGGACGTGGACGAGGACGTCAAATTAAACGCATGAATTCCTCGCTGGCATCCGCAGGCCAGCAGCAGCGCTGCTCCCCGGCCACGGAGGCATTTGATTTATAGACAGGACGGGAACGAACGTGCTGCGTCTGCGAAGTGTGCGTGCTGCGGTTTGCGTTGTGCACTCCAAAATGAGGTTAAATCAACGCCAGCACCGCCGCCATGTTTACGCGCCAGGGGTACTCCAGTCAATCTGTCACTCCGAGACGACGACGACGACGACGGACTGCGTTGCGTTGCGTCGGGAGCAGCACCTTCGCACGGTCGTCGGTTGGTATTAATTTTGCGTGGTAAAACATTAATTACATGGCTAATGAACGGCGGCGGCGACTGCGGTGGTGGTAGCACACACGATCGGTGGGTTCGCGGAGTGCCCAGAACATCAAAGAGAACCTCCAATCATGGGGGATACTGGTGGTGAAAGGAGTCGTCCTTTGGGGGGTTGAAAACAGATTCTGAGCTGACAAGTCGTCGCCGGAGTTCTAAGCCTTGCAGGTGACAGATCAAAATGCAGTTCATTTGTAGGTTAGGGACGCGTCCAGGGATCGTAACGATCCATCCATAACCTCACTTAAGGGAGCAGCATGGAATTTGCATCCCTGCAAGGTTTGCTCTTTCATTACCCAGGAAAGGAAAACGGTGATGCTGGTCGATGTGCTCTTGGATGTGATCTTCAAAATGCATCATTAGTGGTCCTTTTGGTTCACCTTTTTTAGATTCCAATTCCGGTTTCCGCTTTCGCCACTTTTACCATCATGAAGATCGCCTTCACAACTGTCCTCTCTTTCGCTGTCCAAATAGAAAGAGCATGCAGCGCGCATCCCACGAAACAGACCCTCACTTTGTTTACCGACCTCGCGGGGGCCGCTTTGGCCGGAAGCAGCAGCAACAGCAACAGCAGTAACAGCAGACACACAGCCTAAGGATGCCACTGATCAGGCCTCCTGCGCGGACCCGGCTCAAGCATAACGTGTTATGCGTGTAAATATTTGCCACCGGCGCGCTGCCCGGCTTGCTATGACCCCCGCTGCCCCCTCTGCCGAGACACCGACGGGCGGCATGCATTCCCACAGCAGATCAGCTCAGCGCAGCAAATGCACATTTATAGATTACCTTCCCCCGGCGTGTCCGTAGCGCGGTTCTGGGACAGAGGCTGCGCAGAGAGGATAGGCCCCGTGGCCGGGGGTAGCCGTTTCATCTTCAACACCTTTCGGTGTGATCACCACTCACCCGAGATCGAGCAAATTACGACCATCATGATGCTGATGATGATGATGATGATGGTGATCGTACGGCTGCGTCTCGTCTCGTCTCTCGCTCTTGCTCTCTGTTGGTGCAGCTTCGCATATTTATCCAGCTGTGCCAATGCCGTACAGGATCACTGTCTAGTGTCTGCAATGTCTAGCGATGATGCATCTGCCAAGGGCTGGCTGGTTGGCTGTTTGGCTGACACTTTTGCACAAGTAATTCCATTCATAAACGATCGCCATCAAACACTGATGCCAGAGGGTCCTCCCCTTGCTTAACAAAGTGAACCCGCTACCCAGGTGAGCGGCGGTGAGATTAGATTAGAGAAGAGATGCGATTTGGGGGACACTTCACCTGCGGGATGCCGGGATGGTATTGCGCTCATAAACCGACGTCGTGAACGGTGGCTTAAGAGACACCGTGTGGGAGACGACACCGCACACACACACACACACACACACACTAGACGGTCTCTAGGCGCACCTGGGCTGCTGCTGCTCATCTCGGTTGGTTGGTTGGTGCGAAAACTGGTTATACAAATCGTAAAATTATGCCCAATCAGGCACTAGTCTCCTACTGGTTAGACGTTCAGCTCGGCTATAGGGTCTGGTCCCGGTGTCGTGGGATCGCTAGCTAGCTCATAAACATCATTCACACACACGCGAGATCTGTCGGTTTACCGGAGCTCCGCTTTTTTTTTATGGTTCGGTCGAACGATTTACACAACATTCTGATTCCGTCGGGGACCATTACTATTATTGGCCGCAGCCGCAACCGCAAGATTTGTGGTCACTCACGGCCGTTGGAGGGGAATTGATGGATTCGAACCGATCGCGGTGTCGTGGTATGGTCGGTCGGTTGCGGTTACTCGAGGAACCCGGATTGATCTCACCGTTTGAGCGCATAAAAGCCGGGAATGTGCGCGCCCCATCGCTTATCATTGAATTCATTACATGGAATCACGCAATGGCTCGCGAGTAGTAGTGCGGGCATTAGTATTCGTAGGAAACGAACTGCTATGCCACGAAATGGACTCCCTGAATACCCTGAAAGAGGGCCGCACTTTAAACGCTCTATCACCAGCGGATAGGAAATTGCATTTCCGCCATTTCTGTCACGATCACCATGGCAACCCCGATCTCCTCGACTGTCTCTCGTACTGCCCAAAGTCACGCAACCCGCACGCCAAACGCCCCTGGACCGTCTGGCTGGGACGAAAATAATGGGTCGCTTATCAAAATGGGACCACAACGTAGTGCCGAACGCGCGGACGTAGCTATCCTGTGAGCCTCCGTTCATTGCCGGTTTGCATGTCATCGACATGACGAGGGCCTTTTTACCACTTCATTCGGTTTCGGTTTCGTGCGGCCGCCATTTGCCGGGGCGATAAAGCGCGTTTCAGGAGCAAGCCAACGCCAACGGAGGAGGTCGAGCGATCAAAACCGATTCCGCCCGGTTTTTGCGGCCAGCCTAACTGCGCTTTAATTGCGCTCCAAGAACCGGAAGAGCCTGAGCCCCGTCTCCCGGGAGTCATCGGTGGTTGATGATAAGGAGCATTGCTTGTTGGAGCTGGAATTTGGAGCAGGTTTTTGTGGAGCGTGTAGGAGACGATGTATAGGTACGGTGGTGACGAAGGTGTTAGGGCTTATGACAAACAAGCTGCTAATTACTGGAAAGTGTTGGAGTGTCCACAAGGAAGAGAAGGAAGAGGTGAGTGAGATGGCAGACAGCTCGTTGGCTGCACCAAGTAGGACCATCAATCAATTCCCTTGCCTGGCAATCTGCTGCGTCGTGGTGGTGGTTTAGGTGGTGAGGTGTTGGGAAAATTAATGGAAAATTTGCTCGTGAAGTGAGTCGCGAGGACTGGACTGGACATGCGATTATGTGGATACTAGTTCTCCTCTGGCAGGTAGTCGTCATGTTTTGTTAGCGAGGCTTAGACTTCACCGTGGAACTAGATTCCATCGAGAAATTCGTATGCAAAGTATCCTTCGAAAGTTGGTGCTTCTCAGCTCCGTCGAACAAGCTATTGGTGATGTCCTCCCGAAGTTCGGACCTCCCCAAAGCGGAACCTCCGATCATTTGCATGCATTCGGCCGCGGATAATTTGTTGATTTTGGTAATTCCACAACAAACGAGCATAATGCTGGGGCATTATCGTTAATGCTCTCGCGCCCCAAAAACGAGTAAAAGACAAAAAGGAAAACACTCCCCAGCCAGTGCGACCACCAAGAAGTGGCCGGCATCTGCCGGGTAATTTCCACGAGTCCCCCTCTCTCTGCGCCAAAAAAAGACGACACGAGAGCCGAGTGTGTGTGTGTGTGCGTGTGTGTGCGTGTGTGTGCGTCCGTTCTTGGTCCATTTAAAACGAGTTTCAGGTTCAAGCGTGATCGTGTTCTTGGAGCCAGAGTTCTACGAAGCAACGAGCCAGCAAAGCGAGTCACCCAAGGAGTTCGTGAATGGCCGCAAGCGAAATGGATAAAGTCATTACGGTGCATGCATCCACTTCAACGGTTCATCCTCGTCCTCGGGGAACAGAGGAGTTCCGGGAGGAAGAGAAAGAGAGAGAGAGAGAGTTGAGGGGCACAAAAATCAATCACCTTCTTTCCGTGGCCCTTGTTCGCCATCATAATTTGCATGCCGACAGTTTGGTTCCATCCTCGTTTCCTCTCTGCCCCCCTTTGCCCTCTAGAAGGAGGCTTGACCGGTTCTAGGGACATCGGTCATCTTGTCATCCAACGCCAACCGGCTCGTCGCCGGCCGTCGCACCAAAAGATAAGAGTTCTGTCGTCCTCGAAAACGTCGAGATGATAATGATCTCGATGGGATGGAGATGCGCCTGCGTTGTGGAGTCTTTTTTTCAAAAATAATTTTCCTCTCAAGCGATCGATCGATCGATCGATTTGGGTTTTGTGGGGGGAAGAACAATCCGTTCCGCGATTCTGGCCAGGCAGTCCGCTGTGGCGTGTGTGTGTATGTGTGTGTTTACATTGGTCCAGCGAGTAATAATGGCCGGCACTTTCTTCCTCAAAAAAAGAGTGCAACGGTAAGTGAGGAACAGAGATTTAATGGAGCAGAGGGTCAACGTTTGGGTGGCCAAGGATTGCGATCCGTTGGATGATGATCCTTATCAACGCCAATTTGGTTTGCGATCATTATTTAAATAAAAAAACCCCATCATCCGGATAGAGGAGATAATAATATCAAACAGAGCTAGAGCGATAAGGGATGCTTTTTTTTGGTTTGAAACAGACCAGCAGATAAGCTTAAGATAAGTGTCCGGTCTCAGATGTTGCTCCGCTTGGTATCGATGCTGTGGTTTGGAACAAACACGCAGCATCCACGACGCAGTACATTGCATTGTCTCGCTAACGATCGCCACCAAAAAGGTGGACCCGGCACGATATCTCAAATTATCTCTTCCTTTCTTTCTCTTTCTCTCTCTCTCTCTCTCTCTCTCTCTCTCTCTCGCACTCTTCTGGAATGTCGATAACGGTTATTATATTTACTTTGAGCATATCATTAAACGACATTATAAACGACTTTTACGATGATTTATGTCGTCGCCGTCGTCATCATCATCATCATCATCCTCCTCTGTCCGTGCAATGGGGTAGGTTCTGTGTGTGGCCACGAAAAGGTGGGGAACAAATTTACTCTGGCAGGCCGGGTTGCTGCTGCAGTCCTCCGATACCAAGACATTCCTTTCTGCGAGAAAGGAATTTGGCCGCAAAAACCAGCTGGCTCCGCTGGCTGGCGGTGTTGCACCGTAATCTATATGCTAATCATTGCATCGGGGAGCACCAGGCCACACAAACGCCCAAAGCGGAGTTGGGTTGGGGTGGGTTCGGTATGGTTCCGACCGGGACCACAAGTGATTCAATAGACGAGACGAGACGAACGCCACTCTATCGCCTGGATCGCAAAGTTAGTTACGATTACCGCGTGATCGTTCCGCGGCATCGATCGGCACCAGGTAAATGGTTACTGACAGGCGCTCGCGCGATCGCGATCCTTCATTCGGCGAGAGGCGTGGTGCTGGGCACTCGAGGCCTCTCGTTCCGCGGATCGTTTTGTAATAATTCAAATTCGAACCTAGGTACCGGCACACCATCGGTGTAACGGATCAATTTATGGGTTACGAGAGAGAGAGAGAGAGACAGAGAGAGGTAACGAGATTTATCGAGGGCCTCGTTCTCAGGGCTCCATGCAAGCCCTAGAGCTATAAGTCCCTTGGTCGATGATATTTAATAGAGATGTTACCTCGACCAAGACTGCTCTTTGGATATGGGACCCACCTTTCCGGACTTTCGACGGGGATTCGACACCTCCGGTCGGTTCGGTTCGGTTTATGGCGCCGTGAGCCGTAACCACAAACCACAACAATTCCACCGACGCGTCAGTTGTGAACTTCACACGTTGTTCTGTGGGTCTCGAGTGCTCCCACCGTAGAAACAAAAAAAAACGCTCACAAGGAGACCAACTCCTTTCTTCCTTTAACATCATCCCACGGACTCCGATTGACTCATGCGACTGTTCTGGCGCTGGTCCGGGTACCGGGAGGTGGGGGTTGGCCGTTCCAGCAGTCGTCAGATCGGTGTCAATTGGTTTTTGGTGAGCCGCGATCGTACGCTTTGATTCGCCCAACCAGATCTGCGCTTCCGGTGCCACGCGGGTGCTACGCGGTGCTTTTATGACTTCATCGAGGGCGGCACGCCCGATTGATCGACGATCGATCACGATCACGATCGCGATCAGGAGCCGCCGGAGTTCTCGGTTCCCGAGGGGGCGCGGAAAGAAGCCCACCAATTTTCGTATTCGTTCCAATTGTTTCAATCCCACACACCTTCACAGACACACGGTAGCACGGTCGACCGCTACAAGGGTCCACATTGGGGTCAGGTGCGTGCGTGAGTGTGTGAGGCTGGTAGCGGGCAGTTCGCAATCGGTTATAACCGGTTACACCACTTCTCTCTCTCTCTCTCTGTGTCTTGAGAACTTTCGATTTCAGTATCGTTGCGCTTTTAATGGCGGGACTATTCGACTCTTTTCATGTTTTGTGTGCTTCAAATCGAGGTGTTTCTCCCAGTAAATCGTGAGGATTCCGTGAGTTTAGAAAACTCTACATCTCTAGTTGTGTTGTTCGGGGAGGGGCCAAGAGAGTTATGGGCCATTCTCTTCTCCTCATCTGCATTAAAAACTATTAACACCCACCCCCGAGTTGCGTAGTGACAGCTCGTGGAGACAACGACGGGCTCGTCCATAACCATAAATTATGCGACACACACACACACCCATCGCGATCGCGAATGGAAAGCGAATTCAAACATTTAATTTCCGTCAATTATGCTTCAGACTTTCCAGCGCGCGCGTTTTTTTTTTGTTGTTGTTGATAAGTGTCGTCCAGCCCACACCTACTCGTTGACAGGCACACACACACACACACACACACACAAACAAATGCCAGGCGGCCACGATAGACGATGAGGCGGAGAGCGCCCATGATGGATTAGCCACCAAATTGGGAACGAAATTCGATCGCTCGCGCGCTCGTTGCGGCGCGTCAGCGAAAGCGATAAGCGAACAGCGAGCTCCAAATCCCCGGTACGGCCGAGGTCCGTGTGTGTGCCCAGATCCAACGACAAACATTGTGGTTGTTGTGGCCAGCTACATATGCCGTATACCGTGGTGACAACCCACGCAGTTCGCCTGCACTGCACTCCAGCCTGATTTCCCTAATAAAAATTCATTCATAAACCGTCGAGCGAGCGACGACCGATCGGTTAGCATAGACTGTTGGCTGCTGCTGCGGCTGCTGTCTTATGCTGCACAAGCCCGTTTATCAATGAATCCCCCGTGGTAGACGGTTGGACGCGCGTTGGTTGGCGCGCTGGGGATTTTTTTTGCGCGCGATCGCGATCCCCTCCCGGTTCTAGCGCGTGCGTGGGACGATGTACGGGTTTTGCTCGCTTCTTTCGAAACCGTTTTCACTCGGGCTGGCGGCTGGCAGGCACACAACTGGAGGAGGCTGCTTTTGGGGAGGAGGGAAGGAGCGCTCGACGCGAGCGCTGAAGTCACACCTGCGTCCAAGGTGCCTCGGTGGCTCGGGTAGCCAGACTGGCGGACTGGGTATTGCACAACAGCGCGAGGCTCATTCATAAAAGTGTCCACAGCCAGTGGTTTTGTTTCGGGCTCGTCGGGCCGTCGGTCGCTGCACGGTGGAAGGCTATTTATTTATTTACTTTGTAAGCACCCTTTTTACTCTGCTGCCACTGCTGCTGCTGCTGCTGCTACTTGTGTGGTGCTCTTGGGCTTTTCGGGAAGCTACAGACCGGATAAGTTGAGAAGGTAGCTTCGTGACGCCCGCAAGTGGTGAGGATTTAAATTGAAAACTGGTTCTCGCGACTTTAACTTCCTCCTTCCGTACGAATTTCTGGGGCATTTGTGTGAACAGTAAGAAAGAGCCTCCTAGAATCTTGAAGAGAGTGGAGACGTGCTTCGAATTGGCAGGCAGATTAGCTGAGAAATCGCTGTAACCTCTATGCTGTGTGTGGTATATTGCTTTTACTATGGTTGTCATGCGTGGTAACTATGTTGCGTGCTTTTCAATCGTAGTAACGTTTGTGGAAAAGCTGAATGTTCCGTTGATGGTTCAGTCTTGACTCAACAGCACGCTAGTATGAGATATTAAAATTTGACGAAAAGGATTTAATCGAACATTAATGAAATTTGGATGCTGACCGCGAATATTCCAGTGGAAGAGCTCAAGCATTTTGTTTTCAAATCAGAAGAACTGAGTATTGGAAGATAGTGTTGTGCTGTAAGGATATTTTGTCTAATTCATTTCGTAATTTCCCCATCACATTTGGCTCTTTGGATCAAACTCCAATTAATCTGAAACCATCCAGCATCTCTCCATGCTCCATACACAGGGGCTGCCTGGTTCCAATGAACCAGCGAGAGAAGCATATGCGTGGGGGCCACACGAATGACCACCTCCCCTTCTGGATCGTGGATGAATAACCAAAAAGCCGAACAAGGAGCATATGGGCTGCTTCAACTCGCTCCCCAATCGTGTGCGCTCGTTCACTCTTCTCCACGAGGCACAACGTGTTGAACGCATGGACAAAAATCCCATCTTTGGATGTTTTGTATGTTTATGCACTGTTAAACATAAGTAATCTAACATTGAAGAACTTGACAAGGAATCTAATGATGATTCATAGCGCCATTGCTACAGGTGAAGTTTAATCAGAAATTCAAAAAGTATTTCAACCCAAATTTCTAAATGTAAGTACTTATCATTTAATTTATTGTTACTTACATTTAACATTTAAATTTATCATTGAAATACTTTGAATCGAAACGAAAAAGTTTCTTAATAGTGAGACTAAGAGGATAATAATTTGATGGCAAATGGTTTAGTTATTATTAGTGATTTTTTTTTATCAACATTTACCTTCCCATAAGGACATATTCCAAGTCTCAATTATTTGTCTGAGATGGAAATTTAACATCCCTCATTCCGTCGTGCTGACTAATAGCAGTTGGTTTGTGGTTTTTGTCCAACAATCCTACGGCCTCACCTGCACTGTGCGACGCTACGCATCTCCCTTCTCAGTACTCGTCGTCATCTCGTAGCCGAACCGAGAGAGCTGTTCATTCGTTCGCGCACCCTCCAAAAGGGGGGTAGGTTTCTCGGTCGACCACAAGAGACCACGAGTTTATCGCCGGTCGTGAACGTGTCTACAAGTCAGACCGCGTGCGTTCGTGGATCTGCGTCTCGGGCCGCGCCGGAATCCCGGAAGAACTCGCGAGAGATCGTCTAATCGAGACGACGACAACGACGACGACGGCTAGGTGGAATGCTCATCCGGGCGTCCTTTGTAGTGCTGTGTGCTGTGTGAGGAAACCACTTCTTCTGCGTCTTCGATCTTGCGTGGTGCGTGTGAATGATTGTAAGTTAGTGCTTTTTTGGGGGGAGAATGTCTCTCTCTCCCTCTCCCCCTGGCTAAAGCGCCCCGTGTGATGGTGATGGTTTTCTGCGAATTCACGACGAATCGCGGAATTGGTGTTTGGGCTTTTGAAGGAATCGAAGCAGAATCAGAAGCATTCCCCCTGCGACCAAGAGACATCCGAGCATTCGAGGAGGCCGGGAGCGAATATGATTTTTTGATTGATGCTCCTTCGTCTCGGCACCACTCTGGGTGGTAGTCGCGTGAGGTTGATCTGAAAGTGAAAGAATAAAAAAGAACGGAAAAGAATTTCGCGATAAAATCGGTCGCAAGGTTCCGCTGTGTTTCAACCGTTGTGATCAACCAACCCCCCTTTTTGGTGGTGTGTGTGCTTTGTTTGGTGTGCGAACGCCACAGATGAATGCGCGGTGAATGTGTGCTTAAGCCTGGCTGGCCAGCCAGCCAGCCAGCCAATCCTTTTTAATGTGTCTTCATATCTCGTGCGTGTGTGCGTGTGTGTGTGTGTGCGTTGTGCGGAAGAAGTGTATCGAAATGGAAAGGCAGCAGAAGCCACAGCAGAAGCACACCGGGCGCACACCAGGCGTATCAAGTGATTAAAGCGATTTAACCAAACAGAAAGGGGGGGGGGGTCCTCCGCCGATCTGGGAGCCAAATTGAAACATAAAACAAAAAGCCCAAAAGTAGCGGGGCTCCAAAGAGAGAGGGGGGGATAATGAAGAAAGTATCACGCCCAACACTGTTGTGGCTCTGCGTTGATTGTTTTCTGGGACCTGTGGGACCTGTGGGACCTGAGGAAGAATGAATTTATGTTCAGTGGAAGCGCAATCGGTTGCAAGAAGAGCACCGAAGAAGAGCATAATCAGCGAGAAGAGGCTGGTGGGCTGCAGAACTTGATCCTGCGCCGCATTTTGGAGCCAGCAGCTGAAGGAAGAATGCAAGGCAGGCTGACGTGTGTGATGGATTCCGTGTCCTCCCCCGGGGGGTTGCATTCCCCCCTCTCTCTTATCATGATTGCTGATGGTCATGAGAAGATTAAGAATTATTTGAAAATAATTGTCCTGCATGCCAGATGCAAGAGAAGTCATCGTCCTTTTCGACGATCCTGCTGCTCGCTCGGGCGTTGATTGATTGATATATGCTTGTCACGAGGCATTTGCCATTTGCTTATCGGAATGATGATAAACTCGAGGCTTGTTAATGCAGATCAAATGACATTTTCCACATTCGATCCAACAGCAGCAGCAACAGCGGCAGCATTGGCATCTGGAATCCACGCAAACGGGATCACATGCCCCCGGACACACACACACACGGAGCTTGTGCCACTTCATATGATTCCCGGGGCGGGGCGCTGGAAGTCCCCGGGTTATTTTTTTTTTGCCGGAAAAAATACCGAAAAAAAAACCGTACTTCGAACCCACAAGAAGCCACCCGTTCACTGCACACGACGCTTCTTCTTCCTCTTCCTCTTGGTCGTTCTGCTTCCATCTTCCGCTCGCTGGTGGGCTGAACCCTCGGGCCACCACCGCCGCCGTCGTGAAGGAGGAGGTTGAACCTTCTGGGCCCTGTGGCCTGGGCTGGGCGGCCACCGGCATTTCAGCATCTTTTGAACCGCTTAATTATGCTCGCGCCACACGCTCGCGACGAACGCCGAGGCGGCCGTGGGGCCTGTCCAAATTCGACAGTAGATTAGGCGATTGCGCGATGGATCGATGGATGTGGGGACCGTTCGCTTCGCTTCGTTTCGTTCCGTTCCGTTTGTTCGTTCGAGGATGGATAGATGGATCGATGGATGGATGGATGGATGGATGACCGAGTTTCTTACGCACACTTCACCCTCCTCCACCGTGGCACACACACACACACACACACACCGCATTGGCGCATCCAATCTCTTGTCCGGGAGCTGCGGCGTTTTCGCCGTACGCCAGCGACCGATCGGTGGAAGAAGAATAGAACCAGGAGGAGGGAGGAAGGGGGCGAAGAAGGGATGCCACCGAACCCCGCATCTTTGGGGTGTGGGCAGATATCCCCGGTATACACGACGTCACGGCGAGGGAAAAAAGGGTGCCCATTAAATCATAATACATAAATTATGTATTGTGTGGCCGAGCGCCGACCAGGGCGTGCGGTGCGTGCGTGCATGCGTCCGTGTGCATGTGTGCGATCTTGCGTCTGCCGTGGATTTGGGGAACCGTATATTTAGGTAGCGCCGCCATCCGCCAGCTTCCTGTCTCTGTCCGGTTTCTTTTTTTCTTTCCAAAAACCCAACAAATGTATTGAACGGTTGGACCAAACGTGCAGCAGTGGGATGTAGGGGGGGGGGGGGGGAGACCACAGTGAAGGCACGGTCAAGAATTGCCACCAACATTGACCAGCAAGCGACACGCAGAAACCGACGATCGATTGAATTCTGCTGGATTGAAATGTGCTGCGTTGCGCGTTGGAGTTGGATGTTGTGTTTTCGTTCCGCATACAATGTTTCCGCTGTCTGGACTGTGGGCGATGGTTGTGTATGCGAACCTCTCCCTCACAAACCAAACCATGGTTCGTGGTTCCGGTTCCGGGGTTTGCTCGGAAGTGGTCGGAAAGAAGACGAACTAGAAGGCAGCGGAGTTTGTTGTGATGCGGAGGGCGAGAGGAGCGAGCGAGAAACGAAAGAGTTGTCGTCGTCGTCGTCGTTTTTTTTATCGAGCTGTTTATTGGTTTTTGATGAAACTTCATTTACAACATCGGCGCATAACCCCCCCCCCCCCCCCCACTGACGCTGGTTGTGATGACTAAATGAAGAAAAATGTCTTCCTAACCGTCGAAACGCGATTATCACTTCATTTCCTCCCCAACCCCCCGGGGACTTTCGGGGACCCAACATTTTGTCGTGGAAGTGGGATTAATATTTCATTTTTATTTCATCCCCGAAGAGGCCACGCGGGGCGCGTATGACTCAAGATGCCTCAAGACACACTGTCCTCCAATGCGGTGGAGAGTATTCCCAGCTATTACATCGAATTAGAAGCCGAAGGTACCGCAAATGAGCGCGGGAAGGAGGATAAAATTGGTCGATGGAGGAGGAGAAGGGGAGAAGGGGGTCGAACACAAGTACACCCTCGATCGTCGGGGCGTCCGAGAGGAGTTGAGGAGGAGAAGGTGGTGGTGAAGGGGCATAGAAAAGTGCCGACAAATCACTTCCCACATTGAGCTCACCGCCGCGCGTTTGGCCTCCGGTTGCTCCTTCCTTTCCACCCCCCATCCCACCCCTCTCCCTTTTTCTTGACGGCTACTACCGGTGTGGAGAGCGCTGATGATGATGAAACATCGCCCCAAATCGTCGTCGTCTTCGTCGTGGTCGTCGTCGTGCCAAAGGCTCCCACCAGACCACCAGAGTCTGCTGGTAGAGACGCACGTTGATGCTGGCTGCTGTTGATGATGATGATGTTTTTATGTTTGATGTTTAGCCTGGTGGTAGTTGTGGTGGTGGTGGTGTGGGCAGTGGTGGTGGGCGCATATATGAGCGCACGATTTAATTAAACAAAAATCAAGTAAACAAATAGCGTGGCAGGCGAAGGACTTTGTTGCTTTCGTGGCAGCGGCGGCGACCGCTGGTGGTGGCGGTGGTGGTCTACCGCACGTAGCAAGATGCGTACGTAGCGGAGGGAAGGGGGGAGATGTTGAGTCTTGTGCGAGATGAGCCGTTCCGAGTGGGTCAGTAATTAATGTTTACAATTACGGTGGTCTTTGGCGAGCAGTTTCCGTGCCGGAGGATAGATCATTTGCGGACGACGCAACGTTGTTTAGTGTAGGGGGTGGTGTGCAATTGTGTTTGTGCGTGCCCATTGTTAGTGCGATAAGCATGAGGAGCATAATGCGGGAGGATACGCAGAGAGCGGAATGTTTAGTTGATGTAGCAGGAAAACGTAAATATCGCAGACGTATTTAGGCGAGCTCCTTGTAATTACCAAGGAGGAAAGTCTAGAAATTGCGAGTAACATCTACTTGGTCTGTACAAGTGTTGGACTCTGATGCCACCAAGTTGCTCAGAATGATGAGGAGGAATATGAATTCATTTGACAATATTCAAGATATTGGTTTTTAGTCTTATCTATTAGTTGATCTTAAAGATCCCTATATAGATCCAAAGTCATTCGTCTATGACCTAAAGAATACTCGTGATCTTCAAATTATAGCTACATATTTGATGTCCAGAGTGTATATTTGAAGAGAAGTCTGCCTTCCTTTCTGTTGCAAGGTCTACATTTGAATATTAGATGTGGATCTCCTCCATCTGAACTACGAAATCCTCATCCAGCAAGAAGCATTTCAAATGCAAATTCATATTTGAAGCACTCAGAATAGCAAAAATGGCTATTTTAGGAGATTACCACACAGACATACAACTAGACCCATATTCTAGGCCTCCAAATCGTCAACAACATGACATCATTCGCGCGATTCGGCGGACGCTCTACCGCTGCTCGCAGCAACACCAACCGTTGTGCGTCTGCGCGCGTTCTTATCGCGCACATTACCTTGGGAATACGCGTCGACCTTACAGTGTCTACTTACTTCCCTTATCATGGTCAGCTGGCGCGGTTTCTCGCCCGTATCTCTGCGCACCCCGTTACGTGGTGTCCCCTGTGTGCCCCGTTGATTGGACGTGGACGCCCCTTCTCGTCGTCGACGTCGCCCTGCTCGAGTTCTTGCAATCTCGTTTCGGGGAGAGGGTTAGGGCTTTCATCCAAATCCCACATCTAAAGGCTGTTATGTCATACGAACACGTGTGTTTGTTTTGCTAGATTTGCTGGAAAGAAGACGACCATACGGACCGTGGTGTCGTGGTGAAGTGCTTCCCAAGTCCCAAGACGACGAGTTGTTCGAAGTTCGAAAGTAATTCACCGAGAGTGTGCGCCCGCGTTTGTAGCAAGTGCGAGTGTGTGTGTGTGTGCGTGTGCGTGTGAGAGTGAACCACGAAATGGGTCACCGGTAAGGGATGGATGCACCTTCCGGATTGGCTCGATATAGAACCGGAAGATGATGGATGAACGGGAGAGAGTGCAGCAGCAGCAGCAGCAACAGCAGCATCAGCACCATCAGCAGGTCTATGCTCAGCGGAGACGATGCTGGCTGGTGCTGGGCCGCATCGTGCTTACCTTCTCCGTGCTCGGTCTGCTGACGATCGGGCTGTACATTAGCTCGAACCGGATCCACCTGTTACCGTCGACCGGCGATCCGTCGTCCACGGACGAACCGGCCATCGAGTACGCGGCCGTCCGTGCCCGGCGTGCCGTTGCCGCGTCCAGTGATGATACGGCAGCGCGGCGGTGGCTGCAAACGGCTGCTCCGGTGAACCAATCGCCACCAACTCCCACCACCCCCACTACCAACCACCGTCATCAGACGCATCGAAGGAGGAAACCTTCGTCAACCAAGTTACCAAAGAACAACGAGGCGCGTCTGTTCGAGACGTACAGCAACGAGAGTACGGACATCATCTACATCGATGGTGGATCGGGACCGCGGCCACCACCGTACAACCTTTCCAACGTATCGTACCGCGTGGAGGAACCGGTGATCCAGCACCATCCGAACGGTGACACGACGATCGAGAGCGTCGTGCACGTACGGCGCTACAAGTGCTACAAGCGGCCGCATCTGCACATAGGAGGTGAGTTGTTTTGTGGCCTGCGAGGCGCCACGCACGCCAGCAGACAGGACCGCGGCTAATTGCCTAAACAAACAATGCTGCGCCTCCAGGAAGGAAGAGAAACGCGGAAGCATTTACGTGGCATGATTTGCTGCGATGAACGATGACATCGATCGCCAATTAGGCGCAGCCGTGGGTACCGTAAAGATCATTAGGAGCGATATCATCGTGCTAATGATCGCACAAACAACACCCTGTGCGCCATTATCACGCGTTAATTAAGCCAAACAGTGCCGTTTAAGCCGTATATTTATATGATCGGTCTCCATTCTCTAAATATTGGGCCACGGGGGTGGGGGAGCGATGGTGCAAATAGACAGCCACATGTGCGTCGTGTGTGTGTGTGTGTGTGCCAGGCATAATATATTTTGCGCTCCAGATGAGACGTCCGGTTCGGTGACGATAAACAAACCATCCGCTCAAACTACAGCTTCAGGCTGGTTGTCGCGGTATGACTCGACAGACAGTTTATCGTCTGTTTGGTCGTCGTTAGTTTTGCTCGTGTTGCAATGCATTTTCCCTTCGTGTCGCCAGCCAGCCAGCCAGCCAGAGATGCATCAACACCTGGTTCAGATGGTTCAGGTTCTACCAGACCACACACCATCGCCACGACAGGAAAAGGGTTTGGCTGTGCCAATACACAGAGAGAGAGAGAGAGAGCGGTAGAGAGGGCTCGAGGGGTAGGTCATGGTTTATTTTAGACGGAACACACACACACACACACCCGCTACAACGACCAGGCTATTGGGAATGGAATCTAAACATTAGAGTTTCCAGATGGCTGGCAGAGAGGACGAGGAAAGCGACATCAACAATGTTGGACTGGAATGGTCCCCGGGGGATTCGCAACACTTCTCGGTCCCAATTCGTGACGCATCAGCTCGTCCAAATGCCGGATTCCGTGAACGAAACGAACACTATTGGGACGATGGACGAAGGTGCACCATTAACGGGTCATTGATCCCGGCACAGCCCATGTGTTGTTGCTGCTGCTGCTGCTGCCAAGAATGCTGCTGCCAGGTTCCAGTTCCGGAACCGATACGCTACCGTTTCGAATCCCTCGCACCTGCGTGTGTGTGTGTGTGCCGGTTCTTATTAAATTAGTCACGTAATCAATGATCGTCTCTCGCGGACTCTCGCGGATCCGCGAGTCCGGTGACCGCAGACCCAACCAATCACTTTGCGTTTTACGTATGCAAATCGGGGGGGCTCTCTGTTCTGTCTCGAAGTGCCATTCTTTTGGGGCCATTCGCCGCCAATGACTCCTTCACTCCTTCGCCGGTTCGTCGGTTCGGCCACAGCGAGCGAGCGAGCGGCTAGGAAATCGGTGGAGCTGTCCGCTGCCAAGGTGGAATGCCGCGAATACGAATTATCTGTATCATTTCAGAGCCCCTCGGCTGTTGAATTCCTTCTCGACTCTCGGCGTCTCGATCTCGAAGCCATAAAAATGACGTAATTTATAGGAGAAGCTTTTATCTGGTTCGCTCGTTGTTCTTTGTTGTTGTTGGAAGCGATGGTGATGGTGGTGGTGCTGCTGCTCCTTCGCATAACAAATGTGTGTCTTCGTGGCCGCACGACCGGTGACATGTGATGGATCTGTTGGCGGGCAAACCGATTTATGTGCGCTCTCGCGTTCGCGCGCGCGACGCCTCTTTCCATTACCAGCTCCCAACTCCTTGAAGCTCCAGGAAAACATCTCTTTACAAGGAATCATCGGTTCGGTTGTTATCGCGACTAGCACGAGGGAAGCACGGAAGTCATCAATAAGCAGAAGTAGCTCTATCAGTGCAACAAATTTGTCACGATCGTCAGTATGTCCGGGCGGTATACTTGGAAATTGGTTTTCTGCTCGATTTATGGATGCTTTTAATGGGTGTGCGCGTGTGGGTAATTGAAAAACGCAACGGGCTTTATGTGTATTACCCCGACGAGCTGGCGCAATGCCGATGCATCACGTCATTGACAGACGATGGAGGGAATTTGTTTTCAAAAAGGAGAGGTTGAAGAAGTATGCTAATGAGCGAAGTAAAACTCACTCGAGGATCGTTTGAGGAAACGAGATGAGAGATCACATTGAGCTACTGCTGTTGCACGATGAAAGCTGTCCAAAAAGCTGACTCCTTTCACCTCTTGGTCACCGCGAACGAACCGAAAGCATCCCCGTGAATGATGGATTCCCCAAGCGATTGCTCCCGACAGGACCGAACGACGACGACGACGGCAGCGGCAGCAATCGTTGGTTCCCACGCGCAACATCATAAACCGCTGGATGCGCCAGTGCGGAATCGGAATCACAGCGAAAGGCCTTCGGTCTGGTCTGATTGAATCTGTCAGATAACTCATAACTGGCGCTGGGAGGTTTTTTGGGGTGGGGCGCCTCGATGTTCCCTATCTGCCCATCCCATCGTGTTTGATGCAAGACAGGACTTGCACCGCCGGTCTCGCGCCGGCCGCAAGGCGGAGGTTTCAAATCGCATCAAATTAACTTTTGACTCGTCGATGCCATAATTTAGCGATCTTTATGGCGTCGCGTCGAGGGCGATGCGTTGGGACTAGCGTTGCTTGGTGCTTAACGCGTTGTCAACGCAACAACAGTCGGCGTAGACTGTTGTTCCAGCTTCGTCCCACCCGCTTTTGGGTATGTGTTTTCTCTCTCTCTCTCTCTCTCCGTGGCACGACGGTGATCGCGTAAAGCGATTACGTGAGGATCATGAGGTGGTAAGTTCGTTTTTGTGAAGTGTTGCTGCATTTCGCAGAACGCTCCGTAACATGCTGCGCTCAAATCGTGACAAATGCATCGGGGGGGTGGCAGGATGGCCACCAGATGATAAGTAAATAAACAGACGAATCGGAGTTTTTTTTGTTTTTGCTTTTTCCGAGAGGAGAGAGCAATATGTTCTCGAACATTATCGCTTCCAGTAGCCCGGGGGGCGGCTTTGGGGATTTTGGGGGAGAGCCGGAGAGTAAATCCTTTTTTATTGGCCAACGGTTTTTATGATTGTTTGTGGTTTGGAATAATAAAGTTTTATTATGTTTGGGACGGGTCTTAGCCGGGGTCGATTCCCCCAAGGGGCCGGGATCTTCTTCATCTTGCTTGGTTGCTTCTTTGCTGAATCGTTGGCTGTGGCGTTTGATGCTTTTTATGCGATGGATTACATTGGATAAGGTGAAAACATTGCAATAATATATGCTTACACTGTTCCATGGTTAATACCAGTAAGTTCATGTTGAGATAATAAGATCATGTTGAGTTTAAGATGATCATTCAGCATCGTTTGAAACAGCATCAGATCATTGCATGCAAACTAAAAGAAGATGAAACTGTTTTCCATATGGATCCCAAATAATTAAACAAATATAGGGAAATATGCACCAATGAAATGATTGAAAACATTCATGAGGATAGCATTCATATTGCTTAAGAAAACATACCGTAAGCACATAAGCAACGGTATATTCTAATACAAGCTGAAACCAGTTAACAATGTGATATTACAACAACGAGAAATAGATAAATCAGTTAACTAACATTTGAAATCTTGCTCTGGAACGCCGAACTCCTCTCTACGAAATGTAATCTACATTCGCTGCCACGGATACAGCGGCTTCGAGTCGCAACGGATCGCCGGATTCCAATGATCACGATCACCACACAAAGCCCATTCTCACCAAGGTGCGTCTCATCTAGAGGCATCTAGAGGGGATTTCTTCTCCTTTCCTCGGGCGCCACAATCGGTCTCCAGCTGCTGCTGCTGTTGCCGCGTTGACATTCGTTTTGCATACCTGAGAGCCGCATTGAACATGTCGTGCAATGTCGTGTTGCGACCACGCGTACTACATCTCTCCCGACCGCTCGCTGCATAAATGTCCCACTTTTGTGGGTGGGAGAGGAGAACACCTTCTTCATTCCCGTCTTCAGCTCCAGCCTCTCCGCCAGCCAGCTGTGTGCCGACTGAATGACACTCAATTAGCGACTTCGACATGGACCAGGTCACCTGAAAGGAGGAGGGGGGGGGACGGGCGCGAGGGCGGATAAGAGAAGAGCGAAGGAGGGATCCTTCGAGTGGTTGTGGGGGCGCAACGTCAAAGCCCTTCGAGAGCGTTGCAACTCCCGCTTGCTTACGGCCGCGGTTCGAGTGCTACAATGGAAGATCATTCTTCTGGTCCTGGACTCCGGACTGCATGGCTGGCTCGCTGGCTGGCTGGCTGGAGTGCTGGGCGGCTGGAGTGTTCGACTTTTAACGGAACTCTCGCTGCTTCTCGCGCTCTCCTCTCCTCTACGGCTGTGTGTGTAATCAAACAAACATGCCACATGCTGTCAGTGAGCGCAGCAGAAGAAGGATTGTTGGCTTATGCGGCTGTGAGGTCGCCGTCGTCGTCGTGCAAGAGGCTTTCGACGCTTGACTTATGAATGGTGCACTGCTTGGTTGGTTGGTTGGTTGGTTGGTTGGTTGAACGACGATTTGGTCGTAAAGTGAGATTCCAGAGGGAGCCCCAAACGGAAGACGATCTCGCCGACTATTTCGACAGGTCAGCGGGAGTCATGAATGAAGCATGAATGAAGAAGGGCCTCGGGGCCTCTAGAGGAGGAGTAGTCCGTATCGCCGGCGACGGGGGGGGAACTGGTTTTACTGGTCTTCCGGTACCGCGCCTACCGCCGCGCCTGTGCGTTATGTTATGTTGCCTGTGTCGGTTGATATCTGGCTGGTTGAACGTCAAAACGCGCTGTCCTCATTGTGGCCACCACTGGCCTCTGTCTCTGCATTGTCGACGGCCACCATCGGCGGATCGCACTGTTTGCATAAAGTCTATAGCCGTGGCCACACGGGGCGAAAACTCTAGCGCAAACGAAAAAATTAATGCCAAAACGGTTTCGCTTAACCCTTACACGCTGTCAAACTTTTATACGTCCGCGGACTTTTTCGCTGAACCCTTGACGCTATCGAACGCTTTATTTACGAAAATGTAGGTTCTTTTCGTATTGTTTTTGCATTTTTAATATAAATATAACAGCAACAGCAACAAAATCGTTAAAAACTGTAAAATTTATTCGGAAATCAACTTCAGCGGCCAAAACACAGATGAAAACAATACGTTTGACATTTCGGCATAAATTTTCGAGTTTTTACCCCTGCCACACGAAGCGAAAACATTTTGGCATTAATGTGCAAATTTGCGCGCAAATTTTCGCCCCGTGTGGCCACGGCTAATAGTTTATGCTTCCCTTCCGTGTGTGTGGTAATGCTCCTCTCGGGTGTGTGTGTGTGTTTGTCTCGATCGTGCACTTCCCCTACCCCCTCTGCAAGGGATGCTGCTGACCAGTGCCAGCCCCACGACTGGGTGTTGATGGAAATGAGGCCAATCGCGGGCTGTACAAAGGTCACTAACGCAGTGGCTCCGTTCGACTCTGGGACACTCACGGTCAGCCAACGGCATCCGCGACGAAGTGCCGTTGACGTTTGCGCCGTTTTGCGTACAAAAGATCGTGTCCGAATTTTTAATCCGGAATTTTATGGTCCAACTTCATGGCATGGCGCCAGCTCGATGACGCACCGAGATCCCTACCAGAACTACCATCACACCAGCGCCAAGTCGCTCCGCAACTCATCTCAACAGACGTCCACAGACGCAAAAGCGAAAGGAGAGGAAGAGGAGCCTCCTCTTTGCGTTAAGAGCGAAAGTAATATTCGCTCCAGAGACGAGGACGACACGAGGATTGCGTTGGCACAAAGTGTACCAAAGGGACCAGCCAGCCAGACTTGTGTTTCGTGTGCCCTAATTGAATTCAGATGGTCTCGCGCGTAGGAAGCGCCATTTGTGTGTGCGCGCCTTTCCACTGGCTTCGGTCTTGGAAAACGCCACCACAAAATTGGTGGCTCGCGACAGACAGATTAGAGCGGCACAGATGAAGCACAATTCCCGGACTCTGCTCTGACTTCCCGCCCGGGAAGTCCGGGACAAGTCCGGGAGAAGGCCAAGTGCCCGTCGATGGTGGTGGTAGGATTAATTGAAAATACATTTCTCTTTTGCGCTCGCCGAAAGCTGCACATTTGTACTCAACTCCCGGGCTCACCCGGCGAAAGAGGACCGATAAGAGCCGCAGGATTAAGGCAGGGACGATGCGGCGATGCGTTGTCACTTGATGATGTGTGTCCCAATCCCAATTGGCCGCTGATTCAAGTGGTTTCGGGACGGCTTGGCTTTGCGCCATTGCAGAAACAGTTCCTGGTATGAGGTTTAAAGTGATGAAGCAAGAGTCTTTACGTTGGTCAACCTCACAAACGAACCCCTTTTCTAGGGTTTGTCTTTATCGCGATTACCACGATTGCTGTCACCGTGCCGCGAACGGGGAGGAACTAATAAAGAGATCGCCGGCAAACAAAAATGTATCAAATTCCTCTCATATCTACGCGCGCGCGTGTGTGTGTGTGCGTGTGTTTGCCGACTCATAAATGGATAACGATGTTGCCGGGCTGCTCGAGCGCACGATAAGATCGCTTGGCGCTCGGTGTGGTGAAGGTCAACTCTCGGGGTGCCTGCGCCGTCGATGACCTCATAACTCTCCGTACTACCTACCGGCTGGTGGTGAGCCGGTCATCATGTTCGCTTCCCCAGGGCAACCGGTTCCCGGTTTGTTCCCTCCGGTACCCTAATTTGGTAACAACCAGCCGGCCGGCCGGCCGGCTTGATCAGCAGCAGTAGTCTTGCTAACGCACTCATACCACCCCTCATCATTACGCACACGAATTAAGCCAGTAGACTTCGCGCCGAAACGGACGCCGAAACCATTCATCTTCCAAACCTGGAGTGGAGCCTGAAGCAGCGCAGAATTGTGTCTCTGCCCCAACGATTGATACGCGCGGCATAGACGAGCACGCATACGCATAGATGCCTTCGGATGAATTTGAATTATGCTTCATCAGCCGATGATCAGCCGGACCATTTCGATCGATGCGATGCGACGACCAGAGAGAGAGAGAGAGAGAGACAAAGAAGACGAATGGAAACGAAGCGCGTCGTCCACGGCGTCGTCGTCGCACTTTAATCGATCGCGCCCGGGTGATCATTAATGTTTTTTTTTCGCGATGATTCCCCCCCCCCCCCCATTCTTTCCGGGCTGTCTATGCGAAACATTGGCGCGCTACTAGACCTTCGGTGCTCATGGGAAGCGTACGGTGCGTTAGACGAAAAACCACTTCGCGATCGCCAAGCTGTTTGTTGCGATCTTGCGAGCGCGAGATGGCGAAACCATCGTTTTCGTTTTCGCATGGATCACTTCAACCGCCAAGAATCATCTGGCGAGTGGCCGTCGCCTGCTAGAATGCTTGCGGCTTGCGTCTCGTCTTGTTTTTATGAACCTTTTTTTTTTTTTTTGCGAAAAAGACTGCGAAAAACGGCGAACCAACGAGACCTCGACACTCAAATGGTAAAGTGGGGCTAATCACGCGGCAGCACAATCTCCGGTTTGCCGAAGTCCAGCGCCACTGGACATAAAAGCTGTCAAGCGACGATGTCTACCAAATGGCTGGTCGGTCGGACACGCAGCAGCAGCAGCAGCAGCTCTGTGCCACACCGTAAACAGCGTCCTGGGCGTCGCTGTGGCGTAGCGGTAGAGATATATTGGCTGCAGATGTGTCTGATGGGTTCCATCTCCACCCCACCCCTTCCATTTATGCTTTCAACAGTTGCGAGAAGTCTTTTATGGGCGGTGCTTTGGCTGTCACCAAGCCGAGGATTTGAGCAAATGGTAGCAACATTAAGGATGTCAAATGTCAAAGCAGTTTGAGTTAAAGATTGTTTACCCTGTTTAAGGGCAGGCCAGCGGTAGGAGCTTCTTCAATCACATCAAAGCGCCTCCTTGGAGCGCCTTGAATGTGCTAATGAATGGAACGCTGGATTCATTCAACAAAAACCGCCGGGGTGTGAGAGTAATGGTCAACAAATGGTTGCTCTAGCGACAAGCAGAGGAGCCTCGGGGCTTTGCGATTGCTTCCCTCATTAGCAGAGCCTCATGCACACACACAGCCATTGCCATATTTCTCGTAATCTTGTTGCGATTACAGAATCCCTCGGCGATCGTGCCTTTCCCTTTGTACCTACGGAAAGGATAGCCTGCTCGGTGTTTGAGGTCAAATGATGTAAACAATCCCCGTCGAGGGGTTATCGTGTGTAGCAATGATGAATTACAAATAGAGGCGATCGGTGATGGATTGGCCGGGCCGGTGTAAAGTAGACCGGAAGTTCCCGGTGCCAAACAGTCCAATCCAATCGCGGGGTGCGATCGATCGCACCGATCAAGGCCGTGTTGGTGAATAAACCAGTCGCATGAGTGCAACTAGTGCGTACGGAACTAGGTTAGTATGAAAAGGTTATATTAGATTGATTTGAACCATCGTTTGATCAAGTATTGCGTCGGATAGATCAAATACGAGATTAAAAAAAAAAAGAAATTATCCATTTCCTGACAGAAGGAGCGTTTAAATCTTACCCAAGATTTTTTAAATCGTTTAAAAAGCGTTTAAATCTTACGTAAGACCGGTTTTTAGATGAGTATTCAATTGCAATTCGTCACAACGTACTATGACATCAGCAGAGGATTATCTGCATAAAAATAGACGACGGGAGTTAAAAGCAATTATCCTGATAAATTTTTTGAATAATTCTTTTCTGTAAAGCGTAATGCTAATAATTTTCTTTTAAAATCAAATCCGCAATACTCTTTTCCTCGAGCAAATCCTAGTCAAAAGATCGAACTTGATCGGCAAAAGACCAGCTATACATTGTATTTACCGACTGGAAACCAGCATTAGCTTGTAATGGATCAACTAAACCTTCAAGATAGGATCCCGCTGTTTGACAATTCAAAACACATCCCACCCCAAGAGATGATCTTCCTCGAGTTGCTGATTCACTGGCAGGGGGTTTTTTCGCTCGATTCACCCTCCGGGCACTCAATCGGATCTGCTCAACTCCGTTAATCTGATTCCGCCAACGGTCGCCATCTCGCCGATGCATCTATAACGCGGAGCGGAGTTCTTATGCACATGCCCAAACCCCTCCCTCCCCCAAGAGGAGGTCAAGAATGATGCGCCCCGGGTGCGGCAATTCGTTAGCGGAACGCCCGCTCCACCCCCTCAAACCATCTCCGCTAACACGATTAGCTTGCGGATTAATATTTTCGCGATTTGCATCCACGCCAGCCAGCCAGCTCGTGCACGATCCGCGTGGCTCTGACAAGTGGGATTGGCCGGGCCCGGGCTCGGGGTCGGGCACTGTGTCGTCGACCGACACAGTCGAGCAGCAAACGAACGGGGCATTTCCTTGGTAATTGCTCAATTTTCACTGAAACACGAGCGCCGGCAAAAAAAAAGGCAACGGTGAACGGTCCGCTGCTGCTGCGTGCTTCCCCTCCGGGAGGATCGAAGGGAAGGAGAGGGTGGCAGGGAATCCTCGGCCACCACGGTCACCGATTAGGGCCGATGCCAAGAATGAAAGCGGATCCGGGGCCCGGTTCTAGGCAAATCGTAACAAATCGAGTCGAGCGAATTACCGGGAACCATACCGGGAACGGCTGTGTCGTCGTCCGGTCCGGTCGGGTTTTGAGTAGAAGTTGAGCAAATGCCACCCCCATCACCCCACCCCTCCGGCTGCATCGGTCACCGGAGAACCTCTCGACGGTCGCACTGCCCCGTTACATGTTCCAGCTGTCGTCGTCGTCGTTGTCGTGCTGGTTGTTATAGACACACACATAATGTTAGATGAAGTTTAGCCCCAAAACAAGTAACTCGATACGGCGGCGGTCGATTGGTTTCGCGATCGCCACGGCTGGTACATGGTTCACCACGTGTTTGAACCGGACATGGATACCGACGGTCGACGCATTCCCAATGCCAGCGAGCAGCCACACTATCTCGCCGCGGTTGTCGTCGTCGTCGTCGTCGTCGCGCAGTCGCGGCAAATGGGAAAGTCACGCTTGCAGAACAACACTCGTAAAACACGGCCAGCCAGCCAGCCCGGCCTCCCAAGTCCGGCGCTGCCAGGAGGAGATGCATCGAGGAGCAAATAACAACTTCAACACCTCCCATCCCCCGCTTCGGGACGGTTCGGTTGTCGATAAATCATGCCTCTCGCGTACGATGATACCCCCCCTTCGGGATTGGAGCCCGGATCTGGAGCAACGAAACACGATTCTACGGGTCGCGATCGCCGCGCGATCGCGTTAACGTCCAAACTTAACAGTCGTCTAGCGTCGAGGATTTGAGGATGGTTTGCTTGCTTGTTTTTTTTTCCTTCTCTCTCTCTAGAGAAGGGAGAAGGGACAGCTAATTAACTAACCAAAAATGTAGTTCGATCGATCGATCGTACATTTCGTACGGGGGGATCGGTGACCGGTGAGTCAGTCTCGCCGTGGGACTCGCTTCATACGCACGGGCGTGCGCGCTCGCTCAAGACATCGAAACCTGGACATCTTTTATGGTTCTAGTTCGAGAGTTGATTGTTGCAGGATTTACGGTGTTTTTTTTTTTGGCGAGTGGTGGCGATGGGCTATTAAAGTTTAGAAAGAGGGGGCCTCTTTAGGGGCTATAGCGGCTTAGGTGAACCGTCGCCGTTTTATGAGTGGCCGTTACCGTGCTTTTAAGACACTAACGTACCACTTACGCCACCGCCATCTCTCCGGTTGCCCTGAAGGAATGTACGTGATTAGTTAGTTAACACTTGTACGGTACGTCGACGGCGCGGCAAGGCGAGAAGACTGCGAGAAGGCAAGCTTCTGGATGCTACACTTTCTATTGTTCCAGAAATTATGGTGTTAAACGATGCAGGGCAAGTATGTTGAACAGTAGGAAGCACCGGATCTTACTAGGATACCTGATCAGGTCTAGCGGTTAGGACAAGAGAAGTCTTTAAGATCTTGTTTTCATCGATCATATTACACGAAGACGCGGATGTAACACTATAGCTATACGATGTTCTACAATGTGATGCTCACATTTCGGAAATTGTAAAACACTCCCAGTGCGCCAGCAAGCTCGTTAATCTTGCTCCACTCACCACTTGCTGCTGCGATGTTTTCCTTTTGCGGGGGGTTGGGGCCCAAAAAATTAACGATCGCGATTCATATCGTGTATCAAAAAGTGTGTCTGGATTGCGTTGCAGCTCTTCCGGGACCGTTCGTTCGTTAACATTCTTCCTTGACACGCTCCAGACGAAACCGAATGTGACAGCAGATGACAAAACCCGGGGCGAAAATAAACAAATACCACATAAAACATCGCACACCGATCCCGATGGTGATGGGCTGGGGCGGACTTGGGCGATGAATACCTCCCGAAAAAAAAAAAGAAAACCTCAACCGCGGAAAGTCCCCGGAAGAGTTAAAGCACGTGGTTTCTGCCGAGTATCATAAAATGCGCTCTCCAGCAGCAGGAGCAACATGTTGCAGCGGTGCCAGGGTGGATGGGAGCAGGCAGGTTTCGCTGATGGATAATTAAGCATCACCGTGGGACGGGGTGGTGGTGGTGGTGGTGGTGGTAGAGAGCTGCCCAAAGGAACAAACAAGGTATCGTAAAACACCAGAACCGGGAACACCAGCCGGCGCACGGGAACGAGAAAAGACAACCTTTCGCATCATAAACACACTCGCATTCAAGCTGCTGCAGAGAGGATCGTCGTTTGAAGATCGCGAGCGCTGTGCCCCAGCGGTCTGTGAAAACCTCACGTGCGATGCTGGCTGCCATGCGGTCTCTCTCTCCGAGGTCTCGAATCCCATATAAACAGATGTCGGTGCTGTTCAGACATCAATCAAAGGAAGGAACAGCAGCAGCAGCAGCAGCAGCACCAGACTAGCGGACCCCGCCAGTTTGAGCCCAGGGCGCATCCTCGACTCCTCGAGCAACCTGTCCTCCTCGCACACGCGCGACTGATGGCGCTGGTCGCAACCACCACAGCGAAACGCAAACAAATGCGACAAATGCCCGCATGATCGCATGGCAAGTGGCCGACCCAGCAGCGCGACTTGGACCGCGTACCGCCAAGAGGTTCTCTTCAAATCTTGGCTTCCCCCTTGGCTGGCACGTCGGCTGGTTACAGGCAGGCAGACAGAAGATATTTATAGGATTTGGAGATTTGCGCTCTGGTGGCCCCCGAACGACGGTACACACCTAGGCTTAGAGCACCTTCGCTCCGCACCTTCGACAGCAGACAGGACCGCGCGATGCTCTCGCTTCCATCCATCCCGCTAGAGCCGGGACCGGTACTGGGAGTCTGTCTCTTCTCGAACTTGGACACACACACGCACACACACACAGAGACCGTATGACTGATTAATAGGTCCACGCTGCTACCGGTTCGCGCCCGGGGGATCGCTGACGATCGTAAATATCGTGGTCATCCCCCTAGGGATACGCTTAGGAGGGATCTTCCTTCTTCATCTTTCTTCCGAAAAAAACAAAAAAAAAAACGATCGTCGATAAATTATGAGGATCGTTATCGGTGTTACTGCTGCTGCTGATGCTGTTGCTGATCCCCCGTTTGTGCTCACCCCCCCCGCCTTCACGGTGCATCGATCTTCACCGAGGGAAATGGACTGTAAATTGCGATTATCACACCTCGCGCGATCATTCTTTTTAACGGATCGCATTTTCGGATCCTGTGACTTAGTGTTTTTATGGTGCTTTGGTATTTGTGCGTTTCAGATGTGGAGGAATGTGGACGGTGGTCACGGAGCACGGGGGACTCAAGAGCTAAATGATGGCTTTTAGCGGCTTTAGGGCACAGTCCGATCATTTGATTCGTTCCTCAACGCCCGGTGGGCATTTTGGGTATCGATCGTGGTAAGGGTGCATGTTTTGGATTACCATTCCTGACGGTCTTCGCTGACGTCTTTATTGAGGGTTTTATGGAGCGTGATGCTGTGCTGTAGTATTCGAGTAAACACGACATTCTGTCACACAGATCTTAACTGACTGACTCGAATTTTTGGGGGCGTGAATTAGCCAAGCCGGGCAGCTTAATGGTTCTTCGCATGCAATTGATCTTCATCCGATGTGAGTCACTCTATTCTGGTGTGTGAATCTGCTAGCACGTACACATACACACACACACACACACACTCACACTCGGCTCGATGTTAATACGTTCCAGTTTATAATTATATTGCATTAGTAATTCGATGATCTCACATCCCGCGGAGCTGGAATCTATTTTCGGCCACTCGTTAAACTCCTTCATTAAAGGAGCCCACCACCCTCGCAACACCCATCCGTCAACAATGGCGCTGTTTAGCCGCAGGTCGAACGGAAGGTGTTATTCGCGCACAATT
>NC_064874.1:80318556-80351056 GCF_943734745.1 Anopheles darlingi | reverse complement strand
CACCACATCACCATACATCACACTAGCAGCGAGCAGCCCGAACGGTAATTGCTTCCTTACCGTAGCCTTCCTAAGGCGACTGCAGCCTTCCTTAAACACTAAGCCCCACTGTTGCACACGTGTTTCACTCATTTACCTCAGCAGTACCTGCCCTCCGGCCACTTTGCCACCTTGCACAGGTTGTTGGCTAGCGTGCGGCACATGGATTGGCACACACGCGTTGGCTCGTGGGCTCGTGGGCGCTGTATTTTCTCTGGCATGACTCCAACCGACGAGACCGGGCTTGGGTCAGTTTGGCAGCGACAGAACGTCCGTCCAGTGGCGAATCCTTGTGCGGGTGCTCAGTGATACGCGTGTGCCTGTGACGACGCCAACAGCGCGCCACAGTGACGGGCAAACATCAGGAGCCATCGCCAAGGAGATCTGCGCCACGTCCGCTAATGGGGCACGCTAATCAGTTTATCAAACGGAGAGTGAGCGTTCACCAGCAGCAGCTGGGCGTGTTGATTGATTCCAAGTGCATCGCACCACCTCGCTGCACCGTGACCGTGACCTTCGTTTGTGTAAATTTGGGTTTCTCGCCTGAACGGTACGGAACGGAGTGCATCGTGTGTAATTAGCCAAAAAGGGTTAAAGTTAAAGTAACGTGGAAGTGCACTAGACCTAAAGAGTGGACACGTTCGATGAATACCAAACACAGTGAATCGCCTGTGAGCAGATACGGGCAACTTTGCAGCTTCCTGTTTCACCTTAAAGTGAGTAGAGCGTATCCGTGAGCATTGATCTCGCGTGACTCGATGTTCGTTAAGCACGACCAACACCTTTATCGATCGAGCCGAGCCGATCGATGTTGACTGGAAAAACATCGTGATCGTGATAGCCGGTGAAACGTGACGGATCGTTGTGATCGATCGTGATGGGGTTGACAGGGTGCATGATGCCCACCCGACAGACTTTACGGCCGTACGGATGAAGCCCACTTCCTGTCAATGACATGGCGATTGATCGCCCGATGGCCGAGTTGACGGTGGATGCTGACCGTTGAGCGTACATAGTGTGGCCTTCGGCCAGAGATGTGTTTATTACATTCATAAACGCATCGATTGGGTCAGTGATTTATCAGCAAAACAGTTACACCCGTACCGGCCGCACGGTGGCCGTTGTATGTGCATTGTTTGTTTCCGTTCCGTTTGCTCGGTAACGGCATCTTTGAGCAATGCGCTGTTAAGATGCTAGAACCGAGGCCGCGTGCCCTTCGGCATGTACAAAGTATGAGGCAGCCAATGAATTGTTGATAGTGATGCTTGGACCTGAGGCGTGGGAGATTACAGAAGCATAAAATGGCATGAATGAATGAAGTCTTCAGAGATAAGCTTATTAAACAGCCAACTTTATAAAAGGTTTACTAACTCAAATCAAACACGAACTAACAGATAACTCAAGTCAAGTAGATAAATAGTCCATCTAAGATTGAGTTAAAACAATCCTCACGGAACTTGAAGTGTTTTACAAGCATTTTTACAAAACAAAACATTCTAATCTTTACTAGGATTCAATCTGTTCCTCCATTTTTCCATCCAAATTCTTTAGCCGTGGCCACACGGAGCGAAAATTTGCGCGCAAATTTACAAGTTAATGCCAAATCGTTTACGCTTCGATATGTTTACGTGGCCGGGTTGAGGAAATTAAAATCGTTTTGTGGAAGAAAAGGATTGAACACACTAGCAATGATCACTATCTATCAATGTAAACCACAAATAGAACATATTGCGAGCCCTTCCGTTTGCAAACAGCTTTTACTCTAGGTTTTACGCTCCACGGACCTATAATCGTTTGACAGCATGTAAACGGCAAGCGTAAATGTTTTGGCATTAATTTTTTCGTTTGCGCTAGAGTTTTCGCCCCGTGTGGCCACGGCTTTTAAAATACCTTCAAAATCAACATATCTGGCATTCATAGCTGTTGGATCATAATTTCCTTACTCGTTTTGAACTTGAGCGAAGTATTGAGTTCATTATTGATAGACTAAAATCAAACTAGGTCAGATTGCAGAAATGGATTCTAAAAACCGAATAATCATAGTAGACGTTATGTAGAAACCATGAAAGATTCTATGGGTTGCTATAACGACGTTCAAATATCCACAGTAAAAATTGTATCATTTCTTCTGCTTTGTGTTGTTGCTGAGATTTTTCACAAAATTATGTGAAATTTATTTCTTGGCTGTAAGTAATTGTTCAGATTACGCCGAAAGACGAATCATAGAGAAACGAATACGCAAAGAAGAATTGCTGGATTGCATCATTGATCAATTTTGCGAATAAATATCTCGCAATTAGCCTTCCACACTCCCACAGTTTGCTGGTGCTGCTGCTGGCGCGGATAAATAGCTTCTCTATTACTCACACTGTTTGTCCTCTTCTCCTTTTTCTTCTTCTCACCTCCCTCGAAGGTCTTGATGGGATACGGTCTGTACAACTTCTTCACCGAGCACTTTGTGACCATGTTCCTGCGACGCATTTTCTATCCTCCGGTAAGTGTTCATCCCAAACCCCCACCCCCTTCCGGCCTTCCTAACTCCCTTTTTTGGGTCGTCGTAGTCGATGTCCTTGGTCAGGATGCCGACCACCGACCAATCGGTCGGTCGGTGCCATTGACACGTCGTCCTTCGTCCTGCCAAACTCATCATCATCATCAGCATCTTTTGTATCCTCACACCTACTACTAGTCCCCCGGTAGTTGGTGTGAATCCTGTGAACCGCGACACTATGTCAGATCATCTACAATGGTGGGAGTTACTCTCGTTGCTATTCGAACGAAACAACGCTGCCCGTCGTGTCCTTGGCAAGCGCATCGATTCCGATCTGTTTGGAATCAAAATCGAACAACGACAATGGAGACAACGACGAAGGCGACGGACGATGGAGACGTTGTCCCCGAACCTGCAGCAGTTCAAGCAGCAGGCCAGCAGCCCGGTGGTGGTGTAGGTGGCACAATAAGGTGGTGTCGTGTCGTGATGTCCGTGTACGGAGGGTGGCGGCATTCGGAAGCCATAGTAGTCGATCAGCGACGGACATGGCCAAATGATTTATGCCACGTTAGCTACCGCCTATAACCTGGCGCAACCTCCGTCCTTCGGCTCGGCAGGTCGGCTCACCGCGGGTGTCCTTTGTGTATGCCCCGTGCCCGGTGGCCCGCTTTCGCTTTCCCCTCCCCCCAGGTTCGTGTTCCGGTTTGTCACTTTCTTGTACCGACCGTCTTGTCGAACCAAACCCGAGTACCCGGTGCGGGTGCGGATCAAACACGATAAGCCGAATCGAACCATCGCCCGTGCCACGAATGACGCAGAAGCCATCGTTTGGTTTGCCGCGAAAGATGGCCGCAAAATGGCCACACAGCGGGCCCGACCCGAGCGGAGCGGGGAGTTTCCCATTCACAAATCAAACTTTTTCCTGAATTACACTCCGGTGCGGGGCAAGCGCGGTGTGGAGGGGTGGGCGTGGAGTGGCCACGTGCTATCGACGAATCGTCGTTTTAACCCTTGACGCAGTGGCCACCGTTGGTTGTGAGGTTTGCTGAACTAAAAAGGTCGACCCAATAAAGAAGGATTTTGCGTTGCAAAAATGAAAGGCACGAGATTCATCTGGCCAGCGTCCCGGGCAGATGTGTCGGATGAAAGCATTTGATTGTCTGCCACTCGTCGGTGGCCTGTAGAGTCAGGTCTGTAAAATGCAAATGATCGTTTAGTGCATAAACTCCACTGATGGAGATGCTAATACCAGGCGAACGGTTGGCACCTGCAGATTATTTCTGAAGTATTTCGATGAGAATTGCAGGGAATATATTATAGGGATAGAGATGTTTGTTGGAGCCTGGCGACCGTATTCGGCATCGATAGTTAAAGGAAGGAAAGTTTGTAACACATAAGCAGATTTGAGAAACCTGTTGTCGAAGAAGAAAATGAACGTTTCAATCGTGAGAACGTTAAACAAGAAGTTGAAAGATTATAGAAAAAGACACTAGCGACATGAAATAACGATGAGAACAATCTAAAATTATGAAGCAAACATTGAAATAAATGTGTTAATTTTAAAAATTCAAAACAGAAATGGTAACACAATGGCAATTATTTGAAAAAGAACGAGAAACAAGAAAAGAAAATGTATAATTAAAATAAAAGCAACGGCAAAAAACAATTGCAACAAAGAACTAAAATCCCAAACACTGTCAAGAAAGTCCATGGAACACCATACAACACCTGCAAGGTTAATCGCAAATCGCGAAACGTATAAAGCCGCTCCTCGGCACCCACATTGACCAGGAGCAAGGGCAAAATGGCATTAAAAAAAAATGGAAAGAAGCGATCAAAGTTTTGTCGTCAGGAACCGTTAAGAACATCGTTTGGCTGCTCGGTGGTTAATGTTTTACTTTCTGAAACTGCGTACGACAACAAACCACAAGCCGTCCATGCGATCCGAGGCGATGCGATGCCCAGGACCCCCGTGGACCCAACGTCGGACGGGGGTAGTGGTGGTGAAGGTGTGCAAACTGAAAACTTTCGGTCACAAACGAGCCCAAAACCCCATCGGCTTTCCGCCGCGATGCACTGATGTCATTTGGCTTGGCTTTTCGGAAGGCTTCCAGGGCGGAGGTAACATAAACAAAAGAGCGCTCGTAAGCGCCAACGACCGATGGCTGCTCCTTCTCCGTCCGTCCGTCCGTCCGTCCTCGCCGTTGGTCCGTGGTGCTATTTTTGGTCGCTCGAAAGTATTTAATTTGTTTACAACATTATTGATTAGAGGCGAATGTCCCCCCACCGTTTCGGACCGGAACGATGAATCCTTGCTGGTAATAAGATAAGACCTGCTGCTGCTGCTGCTGCTGCTGTTGCTGCTGGGGACTCTTCTCGCTGGAACAGCCAGCGATTGGCGTGCGGTGGCTTTTGCTGCGGAACGACAACCCGGCCGGCGTTCGGCGTTCGGCGTTCGGCGTTCGGCGTTCGGCGTTTGATTTCAAGTTGCGGAACAACAACTTTCCTTTTCCGAAACGCCGTCTGCTGCGGGGCTTAGCACCAAAAACAAAAAACAAAACGCAACATCGACCACCACAACCACCACTAGGCCGGATCTCTATCAGACCGGGAGCAATTAATCTGCCTTTTACGTTCATTAATCACATCTGCTCTCGATCGGCTTCGGCCATCGGTTTCGGTGATGGCAGCTCATCTTGCCCACCAACCGGAGGGCAATAAGACCTTCTTCCGTATCGGCAGCGTGCACCTCGCTGGCTTTGGCCAATACTTCCTGACCGGATCAGGGGGCCGGCACGCGATCGATCGCTTGCCAATGATGATGATGATGATGATGTTGCATCGCGAAATCTGTTGCTTTACTCAGCCAGCAAGCAGTGAAATCGAAAGTTTTCGCACAAATCACGAAAGTATCCGATTATTGAATCTGTTGTCGGATCCGTGGTTTTTGGTGGCGACAACGCGCATGCATTGACACCGTGGCGACCGGGGTCGTGGTCGTGGCCGGTCGGACAGAGTTTTTGCAAGTCTGCACTCCTCTCGGTTGGAATACAGCGCGCAGTAGCTTCGCGCGCGTTCTGTTTTGCATTATTCCTGAGAATTGATCTCGCTCCAAGATAGAAACTAAGAGAACCTGACCTGATGGTAGGTAGGTTGCTGGTTGCTCCCTGCTGTGATGAAAGCCCCACGCCTTGGCCTTCACCGGCCGAGCTCCCCGGTGCAGGAAGAGCAATAAAAACAGGCAAACGGTCGCGGCGCAGGAAGCAGTACGGCGAGACGACAATAAAGTTCGAACTGCGATTGCTACTTTACGATGGGAGAGTGTCAGGAAGAACTACGAAGAAAAAAAAAACGCGCGTCACACAAATCAAGAGCGAAGGAATTTGCTCGCTTATTAACGACGGTGATCCATCCGTGGTGGACCGTGGGGTTCAAGTCGGAGGGTTCAAGTCACTAATCCTAGAATCAGTCCATGTACGGCAACTCGGCTCGGTGGACTCGGCTCGCGCCGTGAACCTTTGGCTCTACGAACGCCAGTGTGCCGGTGTGACTGTGTGTTATACAGCTCCGCTAATGACATTCCCATTGCGAGTGTCCAAACTTGGAGTCCGAGATGGCCGCCCGAGAGCCGGCCGAGAGACGGTGCTCTAGCTACTTGGAGGAGAAGGAAAAAGGGAGGTAGTGGTTCCGCCTAGTCATCTTTCATGAAGCTCGCGGACATCGCGGACATCGGGCAGCAGCAGCATCTTCCGCGGGGCGCGAGCAAAGTGTTAATGACCTTCGCCATGACAGTATTGGCGTGCGAGTATTTATTACCGTTGTCATGCCCGGTCTGGTGTACATGGCGTGAGACTCGGCATCGCAAGAAGCCTTGGCCTTAGCATCTTGCGCGTCGTGATCCCTCAGCACCCAGCACACGTTCTGCCTTACTTGGGCCACTTGGGGCGACTTCCGACTAACGCAATGAAGGCACAAGTCAAGCCGTAAACCGGCGTACGTCACATTCTTGTGTGCGTTTTCGGTAGCTGCAGCTGTAGCTGTAGCAGGTCGTCTACAGTTAGAACTTGTAGGAACATGCAAGGCACTTCCAAGTTGCAAGGAGCTTCCATCCAGTTGCACTCGAATCGATGCACCACTAGCAGCAGTCCGGGGTGGAGGTTACAAGGGACGGGCACGTGTTTTTTTTTTCCCCCGGGAGGTGACCTGACATCTAAATCAAGTCCACCTGGTCTGGCCTGGCCTGGCGACTGGTACCAGGAAGGGCCTTGAGATGACCTATAAGGCTTCCGTAAACCATACTCAGCAACACGCGACCAACAAGAATCGCGGGGCAGTAGTGTGGCCGCACGTTCCTATCCAGTCAGTTCTCGTCATCTGCTTCATACACCTTGGTCCCGTGTCCTGTTCTCATTTTCCAACGGCCTAATTTGATTATCGGGGGCGCTACATCCTACCGCACGGCACGTTCCAGTCCGGATGTGGTCCGGAGTGTGCAGCAGCAGTAGCAACATCAGCAGTAGGCACTGCTTTTTTTTGCTCCATGTCATTTGTCTTCCATTTTCCACCCAAAGTGCACACCGGCCGGGGAGTTGGCGCTGACCGTGGCACGTTGGGATTACGCCGTGTCACCCCGTTCGCCGCTCGAGTGCACGAGTAGTTGTCACGGGGAGCACTTAATGGCGCAGCAGGAGAACAGGAGAACCTACCTTTACCCTCTAGCTGGCTAATCTGGCGAGCTGGTTGCCGCGATTTTTAACTTTAATCGGATTGACGCAATCGAGAGAACGGTGAGCCAAGGAGCTTTAAATTGTCCACCGCGGGGTGGGGGAGGGGCACGGGGTGGGGGTCATCTAATCTACTTTTGATTCGGCATCACGATGATTGTTTGTGTGAGGCGGGCCCGGAATACCGGAACCCATTGACCGGCTGCATGATATTTGCGTCATCGCAGGATTCTCAGCATTCATCATTCGATTGTTTGGGGCGTATTGGGGCGCGTGCCGATCATCAACACCACCCCCACCACTCAGCATGTCCAAATGGTCAGGCACTAACGGAAGCAAACATCACGAACTATGCTAATCCTGTTTGATGCCAGGGGATTGGCCACGCGGAACCAACAACCACTGGCTGATGAAGGACTGGCGCTCGTGCTGGTGCACGTTATGTACACTGGTGTACCTCCCCACGTCCGTGATCCGTGCTAGCGCTTGAGACCCCGAAAAACAACAACAGCACATGCCGTGTGTAGTGCCTCGTGAGCGTGTTATGCTGGCGCATAAATGGCGCCACCACCGACCGACCGACCAACAGACCGGTGGATCATCATCGTCTTGAGCGCCAAAAGTTTTGGTCAAACAGCGCGTGGCAAGTGTCGTGGCCGTGTGACACGTGGGAATGACGAATGGGCGCGCGCGCCATGTTGGGGCGGGAGGCGGGTGGTTGGTTGGTTTTTTTTCGGGGGAAGGAATGACTTCGGTATACCTCGGAACGGGGGGAAGGTGAAGGTTGGTTTGGAAAGGCCGTCGGTCGAGAATGTCAAAAATGGACATACGACACGCCGGAAGCATGTTTCACCGGCATGTTGTTCACACTGGCACAGGGTTACATGGTTTTCTTTGGATCGCTCTATCTCTCTCTCACACTCGTTCTCTGTCTAACCCTTTGGTACCGAGGTTGTCTGAGGTCGGTGTTTGAATTTCATTTTTCTTTTCTACTGTTTTTGGATAAATAAACAATACTTTTGAAGAGTAGTTTGGGACCCCAAAGTGGGGTGATCTGATCGGAACTCGGTTGGTACTCGAGGCGTGGTAGATCTGTCAACTACCGGCTACTGATTGTTTGAACAAAGTGAAGAAAGTAACGAAAAGAGTGCCGTTCAAACGTGAACTTACTGCTAGATTGGCTTCTGTTGCCGTTGGAGTGTCCTGCAACTTGCTTGGTGAAGTATTCCCGTGCACGGATGCCATTCGTCGAAGTTTGTCTTTGAGAAAAGTTTCTCAGACCAGGTTTTTCTTCTTTTGGGTTCTTATTGCAGACTGCAGGGCGAATGAAGTAAGTTCGAGCCCGACATCGTCTCTCATGGGAATTTTAAATTTTCTTCACTCTATAAAACTGTGAAATTAAATGATAATAAGATAAAGAAAGTCAAGATACACAATGGCACGTAATGAAGGCGGTATTTAGATTTAAGACAGAGATTAGCTAACATAAAGAAAAAGATAACTAGCTACTAAGGAAATAATGGATTGTGTGACAAGATGGATTATTTTATGGTTTGTCATACTAGTTAAAGACTTTTTGTTTAATGACACAAAGACGTCTCGGCTCCAAAAACCCACGCGTAGCTCTGGAACAGAGACAATGGAAAATCCGTATCCGTAATGGTTTCTTGAGTTCAAAGGACAAAATGGTAGCTGACATGGAATTCCCAATGACTGGAATAACTCATCGAGATAGTTATACGTTCAATATTCATTTTGTTTCTCTTAAAGATCAATTTAATTAGTAGAACAACATCTTGCAGATATTTTGTTTAAATCTCTAATTCTTTAAATCACATAAATAATGTAAAGTTATCAAAAAACCAATCAAAAAACCCTTCGAAAATATAAAAAAAAACAATGAAATCCTCTTCCCAACAATGGAGCATACCACTGTACGGCTGAGCATCTGGTATCGCTTCGCATTCGGGTTTTATTTAACGCAGCAACCCCGTGAGCGCAAACGAGAGAACCGCGTACGCACCGCGAACGCGAAGTCCGAACGTGTATCAACAGAGTGTCATTGTCCCCTTATCCCCCCCGACACCCTTCATCACCCAATCTTTCCTTCTCTCTCTTTTTCTATTTCTCTCACCCTGGCGGCTAACGACTCTCTCTCCCTGGGCGCAGCATGTGGTGGCCCACCAAAACATGATTCATACACAGCAGCAGCAGCAGCATAAAGCCTGCCTCGGCCTGTCCGTACCATGCTCCAAACAGGAATTCTCTTTGTTTGTACAATCTCACCTCAACGATCGAGTCTCTCTCTCTTTCTGTCTGTCTGTTCGGGTTTCGCTCTCTCTCTCGCTCTCGCTCTCGCTATGGTGCACCCCTTCTTTATCTCGTGTGTCGTCGTCCTGCTGCATGCACAGACGCACACGACTCTCAACCCCGTGCCGCCCATAACGAGACCGCGCGCCTCCATCGCACCAGCCCCTTCCCTTGTCTGCATCACCCCCTTAGCATGCACCCCCCACTGAGCACCGGTGAGAGAGAGAGAGGTAGAGATCGAGAGAGAGCGAGCGTCTCGTGGCGTACGACGCGCAACGCGCTGGTTCCGACGGGCCACGGTGCGCTCGGTTCTCTCAGTTCCCAGAACGCCAGCCAACGGAACAGGTCGGGATCGTCCCTGTTTGAGAGTCCTCGTCGACCGCGCGCATCGCATACCCAGCAGCTCGCATTCGACGCAGGTCTACCTCGGAGTATCCCGTTTCTTTTCCGTTCCGTCCGTCGTCCGGTGTTGTGCTGCCTGTCTACCAACGCGAATTGTTGGAAGCAAGAAAAGCAACCCAAGAGGAGGAGCAACCCAAGAGGAAAGTGTATTTGTGTGCGAGTGTGTGCCCCTGCCAGCCAGCATCCTTTTGAAGCGAACTCCAAGCGTGTTCCGTTTGAAAGCGCGTCTCAAAGGAAGCATACACACACACACACTCCCGGAAGGCACAGAGAGGAGAAGCAAAAAAAAAAGCATAGGAGGAGCATCATCAGACCCCAAGGCCTCCCAAGCCATTTAAAACAAATCAAAAAACGGCGGCCCTCACGTCCCGGACAGCAAACCACTAACGCCAGTCAGCAGCAGCACGCGCCCAGAGGAGAGAAGAGCACCCGGCAGCAGCAAATTGTGCAATCGCAGCAACCACAACATAGCAGCGAGCGCGCGCGGAGTTGGCGAAATTTGCAGAACAGAGTGCAGAGCAGCAGAGTTGCCTTTGCGCTTTTGCCGTTTTGGCTGTCCGCTGTGTTTTCGGTTCGGTGTGTGCGATTCTCTCGCGCTTGGCGCTTGGCTTGTTGTGTGCTGTTCGAGGCGCCCCCGCCACTCCCCCGACTTGTTGGAGGAAGGCCACAGCATAGAAAAGCATAGCAGCAGCAGCGCGAGGTCGTGTTGTTTAGTGGTGCAATTTTTTTTCGCGCGCCCGCGCGTGTGTGTGTGTACGTTCCGTGTGTGTGTGTGTCTTGTGATCCGTGTTGTGGGTCGTGAAGAGGGTGGAGACGCGCCACCCACGAAGATTGCTAAATCATAATTACCGCTCGAAGCGAGCGAATCCGCGGTTTCTGTTCTGTCCCTGTTCCCGTGTGTGCTGCAGCCACTGCATTTTGCAGCCGTTCAGTGCCGTAAGTGCGTTTGTGTGTGTGTGCGCCCCTGTACGGTGTGCATGCGTGTGTCACGTCTATTGCAAGGAAGCGAGAAGCGATTGTGACCTCCCGCCCGGAAGTGGTAGTTCCAGAAGCAGAAGAAACCAACCAAGCCACGAAGAATCGGTCTCGAATGCACCAAGCGAACGTTTGTGGAGGTGTGAAGAGCAGTGAGCAGTGAGCAGGACGCGGAAAACGGAAATCGCAATCCCAGGCCCAGAGCCTGCTATTCAGAACCATTCCATAATAAGGTAAGCATGCGGATGCTGTGAGATTGTGTCGAGCAGAGAGTGATGCTGTGAGTGATGGACACCATTATTCAAGGATGCCATGGCGATGGCTCCTGGTGGCCTGGTGGAGATCCTTTTTCCTGGGGGCCAGCAGCCATCCAAGCGAGATCCATCGCGTTGGCAGACGGCCAAACGTTGCGCTTAACGAACGAGGGAGCCAGGGGGGGGTGGGGGGATGGAAGGAAAAGCAGACGCCACCCCATCAGAGCCTGGAACGGACGTCCATTTTGGATTTCATCGAGACCAGGACCGGAAATCGCACTTTCCGTTTGGGGTGGGAAGGGGGAGGTGAAGAGGATTAAAGAGATGGAGTGGGGTTGGGGGATGCTGGTGGTGGAGTGGCGCATAATGGAAAGCAAAAGTGTTCCCAATTCCCGAGTAACACACACACGCACTGGTCATTCGGATGTACGCACACACATACTACGCGATTGGGGTGCGTAAAAAAACAACGGGGCAACTCTTCCTGGAAGTATCCTGTTGTGACTGCTGCTGCTGCTGGGGGGAGGCACACACACACACACACACACACATACACGAATTCTCTATTTAGCGTTGCAACAAAGAGCCTTCTATGCGAATGGGGGGGATGGATTCCTGTGTGGCACTAACACACCGACAGACGTCTTTCATCCTGACGTTTCACCAACACCAACAGCGCGGATGCTGCATGCGATGGTAGTGGTGTGCCTTTGGGATGAAAACAAAAACCCCAGCATCCTTTATCCAACACAAACGGTTGCTGGTGGTGGTGGTGGTGGTGGTGTGATCGTGTGTGTGAGTGTGTGTGGTCGATTACAATCCGGAAAGCCCCTCGCTGGGGCACCTCACAGCATCCTTTGTTGAGCCATCGCTAGCTAGCTCCTCGGTTCCAAGAACATCAATATTATCCTGACAGGATCCCCCCACACGTCACGAGACTGACTGGCGGGAACGAGCCGGAACGAGAGCGCGTCGTCATGGCTACGACTCTCTGTCTCTGTTTCTTCGCGCATCGCAAGGATCTTCGTCTGCAGTGGCCGTAGCTGGAGGGAGCAGTTTCATCCTTGCGATGCTTTTATCGTATACCATGTTGTTCGGTTGCCACTCGCCAGTTCGCATTCCCCCTCGAAATGGTTTATCGATTTTCTCGCTTCTCTTTCTCGCTTGTCTCGCTCTCGTCTAGCGCCGAGAGCTCTCTTCCTGGAGATGCTGGAAAAGGTCCTACTGCAGACACACCTCGTAAGGTCGATCTTCTTCATTATTTAGCCAGCGCTAATGACCTTTAACACGCTCAGTAATTGCATACTCAGTTCAGCTACTCAGTTTTTTGGGCAGAGCTAATTGCGCGAATTCCGCAAAATCCTGTGGCCACACACACCCACAACCAACGTTGGTAGCGTTGGTCAGCGGTGTGCGCGACCTTTGAGCCTTTTGGTGTGGCACGCGGTTTTGCGGAGTGGCGGGTCGCGACCTCAGCGACCGAATATTGTCGCTAATTAAAAGCAGCAAAAGTTGGCGACGAAACGGGCAGCGAACCGTGAAGGTAGTGGTGGTGGCTAGTGAAAGGGACACGGAAGCCAATCGATCGCTCGCTCGCTCGCTCGCTCGCTCGGTAGCTCGTTGGTTGGTGATGCGTTAATGCCGCAGTCACCGCGGTGGCCGCCGCCATTATCATCCGTCCGTCGCGCAGATTGCACTCGCGATCCTCCGGCGATGGCCCTCCATGGGATGAATAATGCAAAAGGGTTTCGCGGGCGGGCGTCTTACACGTGCGAAAGGAGGGTGTTGAGTGGTTTTAACCCACCACCACCCTCCCAGCCTGGCACCCCCCGACAAAAGAGACAATCGATTACGACCGCGCATCCATCTTCAAGGCTCCCCGGCTACCGTGACGAACGATGCGAGTGTTCCATCGAGCGTCCGGAGCCGATTTTTTTTGAAGTTATTAGATTAAATGGTCTAGTACGCCACCCCGTCGCACCCCCTCTTCTTTCCATTCCCTCTCTTTAACCGACAAAAAGTAAAAGAACCCCGAAAGGAAATTGGTTTCGTCTGGGCCACTGTGCTGTTTGCCCGGACTGCTGTCCGCCAGACCGACCTTTTTGTGAACGATTTGTGATTGATTTGAATGCTTACGGAGGGAGGGGGTCTCCCCCCTACTAGACGGAGGCGTAGACTCCCGGTGTGATTGATAACGATTTCGGTGACTGGAAACGATTTGTTTTCACCGTTTTCGCCCACTTGTGACGCAAAGGGGGGGGGGGGGGGGGGGGAGCATTTATGTTTGGGGTTGAAGCTCGACCCAGAAACCGCACCGAAAGTACGCCAAGCATTTACAACCCAAGCATTCCCAAGGGAAGAGGGTGGCCAAGTGGGGGTTCTGACTGCTACTCGGGGCCCGTCTCTCCTCACCATTCCCCTCATTCTAAGTCCAAGTCTCTAATCGCTCTGATTCTGTTCTGTTTTGAGTTTCGTTTTTTTTGGGCTACTATTTAACCAGGGACCAGTAGTGGCGGGGATGATGAAGGGGGGGGAGTTTGAGTTGTAGGGGTTGGCAAACTTTCACTAGGTAAAAGCCGATTGCCGACGATGTCGATGACGACGACGACGACGACGACGACGGGTTCACGGTTTCAACAAACAATCGTAAACCATATCGACCACGACGAAGCAGAAGCAGAGCAGCACAGGGGCCGGAGGGGGGGTTTCAGGGATATCAGCTGTAGTGTGGTGTATGAGAGAGAGAGATAAGAAGAGAGAGAGAGAGACCGAAAGAGAGAGTGAGAGAGAGAGGAGAGCTACTATTAATTGCAGGCAACGCGCGTGACGCGCGCGTCCTCGTCGAGGGTCGAGGGACAACAACGGGTTAACAAAAAGCATAAACAAACGCGTGCGAAGCATAAGAAATGGAAAAAGGGTCGAGCGGGAAAACACAGGGGGAAAGAAGGAAGCGGAAAAACCAACATACGCGCCCCACGGGCCGAGCACAACCACCCACGGGGGGAAATCGAAATGGTTTGCTTCCATCGGTAGACCAACCCCCGCACACTGTGTGTGTATGTGTGTGTGTGTGTGTCGGTGCGTGATGATTGTAATGAATGTAATAAATTTTTTATTTATTTCCACCACCGCGCCCCCCCCCCCCCAACCCCAAAGGCCCCACCCACCCTTACACTGGAGGAAAATGCAAACTTTGGGTTCGGTTTGAAAATTCGTTTTCCAGTTCCAGTCGCTTCCTTCCTTTTCTTTCCTTCTCCTTCTCCGTGTGGTGTGGTGCCCGCGGTTTAAGCCCCTCTCATCCGGACCGGTGCGCACACCCTTCATGACCGGAAATCACCCCACATTTCACCCCTTTTCCCTCCACGCTACTCCACCGACGCTTGGTTGCAGTGACAACGCCGGGCACTATAACCGGGGAAAGGGGGCTGTCCCCATGGTCGCTCCGTGGCTGTCACAGCAACCAGCATATGCTTGGGGGAGGGGGAGGGGGCGCTTGGTCTGGTGCGTTGAGCCCTTTTCGTTGTTTCCTGTCTGTGTGTGTGCTTGTGTGTGCCCGAGGCTTGGTGACACTGTGTTTGTGACGCATTGTTGTGCATTTTTCCGCAAGTTTCCGGCATTTCAAACGTTGCCCCAAACCAAACGATTTGTCGCTCTCGGTGCGGTGCGGTGTCGCGGAAAATCCATCCGGAAAAGCGCCCAGCCGAAGCCAAACCAAGCCACATACACAGACATTTGTCGCCGTTGTTTGGTGATCAATTAGTTGTCTAACTATCTTGTTATACAATTTACTCGATGGCGGCGGCGGCGGCGACGACAACGACGGTGGTGGTGGCGGCAGGTGGTTTGTTTGTGGGGGGGGGAGGGGGGTTGCCCGGAAGGAAGCGTAGTAGTCATCGTGCACGATATGAACACCCCCTGCTCTTCCTCGGGTCCTGTCTTCGGATTCGGATTCGGTCCTAGCGGCTCCATAAATTACGGCCAATTACTAATGCAATTCTGTGGTTTTGGCCGCCGCCGTGAATCGTTTACGGAATCCACGGGGAGGGGGCCCGGTCCGTTGCCTTGGTGGTGGTGGTGGTGGTGGTGGTGAAGGTAGTTACGAAGGAATTTCAACCCCTGGCGTCCGGGGCGTTATGGTTCTTCGAGGTTCTTCATTTAGTCATAACCGCGCGATAAGCGATCTCCGACCGGGAACGGACGGAAAGAAGTAGGAAAAAAAAACCTTCGTTTTTGGAACAATTTGTGTTTACGCGCCACCTGGTGGTGGTGACGCGGAACGTGCACGACGTTCCTTGGTTTTTTCGGTGGCGAGTTTTTGGTGGAACGGTTGCTGCTAAGGTGCATCGTTTTTGGCGTTCCCATTTTTTTTTTTTTGGGGGGGTTGGTTGAGTCTCCGACAAACAAAAAAAAATGAATGCGACAAATTGTTGGCAAGCTTCATTTGTCATGAGGAGGCCTTTTGTGGGGACGGAGGTGCACCGTGGCCAGCTAGCGATCAATCTCAATCAACATCTTCCAGCCGAACCTCCCCTTAAAGGGTGACTGAAAAATGGTCGACAATTTGTTATACCTCCTCCTACGGTCCGTCCGTGGCCGGTTTTTGAGGTGCATCTCGAGAGCCGTACCGTCGATCGATCGATCGCCTAACGTTGATTTCGTTATCAATTGGAGCAAGGTTTTACACACACACACGCACACACACACAAACTACATAGTGAGCGGCTAGACAACTATTACACCGCGGTGGATGATGCAATGGAAATTGACTTTTCTTTCTCTCCGGCGCACACAGCCACACACACACACGCATGTCGCACGCCAGTAGAGACCGCGGAGATAAGGAGGCGAGTGTCATGAGAGGTGGGTGGTTGCAACAGACTCGCCTCACTCCCGCTCCCGTAGAGGGGTGCGGTAATGTGTGTGGAAGTGCTTTTCGGGTCATTTTCGCTCTCGAAAGAGAGTTGATTGGCCACCGATCATTGACTTTTCGACACCCCCCACCCCCGGTCGGCGTGAATTCAATCCACCCCCAAAAACCACAAAAAAAAATGACGAAAAATTGTTGGCTGCGGGAACATCATCGTTATTATCACCATCATCATTGTTGATCGGTGGAGTGGTTGTGCAATAGGTGCTGGAGGTGTGCAACCGACGCCATCGTTGGTTGTTTGTTGATTTCTCTCGAACGCATATCGAGGCATGCAGCGCAGCATGATTCTTTCACATATTTTTTTGTTCCGGATCGACTTCTGGGGGAAAAGAGAGAAATTCCTCTTCCCTTTTTTTTCACCTCCAGGGGTGGCGCGCTTGTCTGCTTGTCTCTGGTGGTGGTGGTAGTAATAGTGCGTTGAGCGGCGCGATGCGCTTCCCCGCGGACAAAACGACCGTTTAATGGAGTTAGCGAGCTGGAACAACATCCCATACAGGCCTCTGCTTGAGGGTGTCGCGTGTTCTGTCATCCATGCATCCCTCTTCGGGGCGAGGGGTAGAGGAGGAGAGGAGAACCTTTCTCCCACGCCACCCACTATAGTCCCGGGTGAGAGAAGCGGGCGGAAGAATGAAAGTTTAGCCCGTAGCGGCCACACCATCGCTCGTAATGATTGCTCGGCGATGGCTACCAGCGACCACCACACCCTCCCAGCCCAGGCACCCAGCCCCGGCACCGCTTATCGAGCCCACAAAACAATGTGTTCCATTGCTTTGAACCGTGCTACCACCCCTCAACATTCTCTCTCTCCCTTCGTATCATTCTCGTTGCTATCAAGGGATGGAGGGGAGAGGGTCACCAAAGCATAACCGAAAGCGCCGCGCCGCTGCTGCTGCTGCTGCTGCTGCTGCTGGTACGCATCGAGAGTGTGTGTTTTTTTTCGCGGCACACAAAAAAGGGTGTCGCCTTTGTGTCCGCCCGGCATCTAATGGGTCTCTTGCGTATCGGGCCGATGTCAAAGCCCTCTGCTGCTCCAACAACACACGGAAACATCGGCAATAGAAACATTGTTTTCCCTCCCATTCGAGATCCCGTTATGGGCACCCTTCCCCCCCACCCCCGGACTTTTCCGGACATTTCCTTGTCTACCGCCGTGTGGAGCGTGTGTTGCAGGCATGGCATCGGTCCGGTGTCCGAAGTGACCCTAATCGTGGCCAACAACAGTAATTACATTCCAGTAGTGCCGCCGTTTGTTCATCGCGTTGATTTTTGTGCTCGATTCTCTTCTCTTCTCGGGCATCTTCTCGGTCCGGTGGCATCCTGTCGGTGGCGCCCGCCGTGACACAGTTAGGAGTCGAGGCCACACCGAAGCCAAAGCAATCACTTTCTCGCGTCTGCCAGCATTAGCAGTTCTCGTTCGTCGCTGTTGGAGTCGCAGCTCGTGGCTTCAGCTTCACTTTCCGTTATAAATATTGATCCTCTCCTCACGGGAATGTGATGTCCATCCGCTAATACCGCTGGCTGGTGGAAAGTGACCGGCTTTTCCGCGGTTATGTGTAGAACACCCCCCCCTTTGTGGTGGATGGCTTTTACCGCGCGTCTACAGAGCCTTGCGCGCTCTCGACCAACGAAAACTGTTGTGCAACGCTTCGTTTCACCTTCACGGGCGGGGATTAAGAGGGCAGAGAGAGGAGGTGGGGGATTGATAAAAACCTCCCAACCCAACGAAAGTCATGTTGCGACCTAACGCAACTGCCACGCCACGCCACACCACGCCACACACCATGTGCGCGGCCCGTGTATAGTGTATGTGCATTACTAATTTTAGATTTCGCTTTCAAAAACATGACCTCCCCTCCGGGGGAGAGGGGTAAGGGTAAGGGAGAGTGAACCCCCCGCTGGTGTGTGTGTGTGTCTCTCTCGAGCTGCCGGAGACGGATGGTTGCGTAGGAAGTTGACGATTTATTCGTAACAAGCGGTGCGGCGACGAAGCGATAAATTTGCTTCCACAGTGTCCACGGCGCGAAGGGATGAGGGGGCCTGGGGGGGGGGTTGTAACCGTCCTGATGCAGCCGACCGACCGTCGACCTGCCAGTGCATCGGTGCAATGGTGACGCTGCACGCATTGCATTGCCATTGGTCTAGCTGGTGGGTCTGGAATTGCGCTAATTCGCAATCGCCGCAAGTGACGAAGAGTCTCTTTCCGGGATGTGAGTGCGCTAGTGCGTTTGGGGAGGTGCCGAGCTCAACAGACTTATCGCCTCGCGGAACTGTCGACTGATGATTGGTCTGTGTGGGAATGTGATGGATTAGTTCAACGGCAGACGGTCTCGACGGGAACTCGGTGACGGAGGAGGAGCGCCCAGTTGCCAATTAGTAAATGCAGTACCAACACTTTACTAGGGACCGGGATGACATCGATAGCGCTTGACTTGGAGCTCCTCGTCAGAGGAGATTGTGGTCTGCGGCAGTAGAGTTCAAGGCCCTCGTCTCGATGCACTCGAGCAACTGGAGGATTTCCTGGTATGCAGACTCCATTACGCTTGATTGATAGTGGATAAGAAGGGCCTTGAACTCGTTGGAATGTTCTCAAGGAACGTCAGAGCTTGAGGTTTTAGCAAAAGATGCAACGGAACGGATGCAGATGCAGTCCCAAATGGACCTGTGAGCCCTCCATCAGTATCTTCGAGTTCAATGTCCAAGTCCAAGTCCAAAACAATTTGCAAATGCCACCGCACAAGTTCTTTGTGGTACTTGGTTACAGCTCTCTGATTCCTCCTCTATGTGCACCAAGTTCAACCTCCTCTTTGCACAGAATTCTGCAGACTATCTGCCGATAAGAAGTCTAGACGCTTAGGAAGCTTTGGAGCTCCTCACGTAAGTTCGCACCACCATTGATCGAGGGAAGCCTTATGCGAAGAGATATAGAACCCTTCCATGGAGTGGCCTTTGGGAGTCAGTACCGACCGCTACAAAGGCCCGAAGGCCACCTGTTGATCCTCAAATGGGGGCAAGGTTGTTGGGTCTTTGGTCGGGGTTTCATTTCGGGTACTGGCGGATCGCTGCATAACTGCATTCCTTCTCCAGTCTGTACCAGTCAGTGCTGCGTGTGTGCCTGTGTGTTTAATATGTTTCACCGGAGCCATCACCCTCCTTCCCTTCCAACTCAAGGAAAATGAGTGACCATGGCATCGCATGGCTATCTGCTAGGGCGTGCGATGAGCGTGGAAAGCGTTTCCTTCTTGCTTCACTCACCGGTATTGCCACACACAAGCGCACGCACCGACGTCCATCACGCGAACGATGGACGCGAATGGGTTTTGCAGGAAAAGCACGCTCTACCTCCCACCGACACCCCTTCCCCTCCACCTCCCATCGTTCAATTATCGACCCATCGACGTCCGTCAGGGGGGGCGGGGAGGGGGAGGGTTTTTCTTTCGCTTCGCACCTCCAAACGACCTTCTTTCATCGCTTGACTAACCACACCGGACTCGCCGTTGGCTGGCTCATCACCTCCTCCCTCCCGTCACACCCACTTATCCGACCGACGGAAAGGGTTTCTTCTTCGTCTGGGCGTACGAAACTCTCTTGTGGGAGGTGTCTGTGTGTGTGCGCCTTGGTCGCGATTTCACTATTTCGCGTGCTAATTGTCCAAGACGCACTGATGCCTTTACCTAACACGTGCCCACGAAGGAGCAGGCAGGGACGGAGGGAGGGTGGTACTAGTACTGGTACTGGTGGTGCGCTTTCCACTCGCTTAAGACCTCGTTTCGCACCGTGGCGTGCTCTTGTTTGTTGTTTATTGTTTTTTGTTTTTGCAAAAAAAAAGCTCCCAAACGATGTCGACGACGAAAAACCGGTGAAGCAAGCCCCGTCGCCATCACGCGCGCACTCTTGGGTGATGACCATCACCACCATCACCACCAGCGGCTGGATGATGCAATTTGGCGCAGATAGCAACCACAGCAGCAGCAGCAGCAGCAGCAGCAATAGTTGGAGTTGTGGCCCAGGTTATGGGGCAGTAAAATTAGATCATCGGCGAGTGTCGTAGGGGGTGTCGTGATGTCCCGCCGTGCGCGCGGTTTGTTTTGTCAGACGATCGACAACCATCGAATCCTAGAGAGGGAGAGAAGGGAAGTCACACAGTTTGTCGGGGTAGCGCTATGGCTAAGATTAAACTTGAGCACTCCACATCGGAATCGTGCCATTCTCATGGTGCTGATGCTGCTGCTGCTGTTGCTGCTGCACCTGGTGATGCTCTGGCGAATCACGATCATCTCCTCATCAACAAGAGGACGTAGCTAGATGGCTAGCGCCGTGATGTTAAACAAACACTTCTGGTGTGGTTGTGCACACACGCGTGCGACTGCTCATCGGCATCAAGTGTCTGTCTGTTGAGAAGCGACCTGAGAGGCGAGGATGATGATGATGATGATGGTGATGTAAGGTCTCTCTAATCTAAATTTACTTTCCATCGAAAATGCCCGCTCGAGGGCAGCAGCAGGCAGGGCACGGCGACGATGGCGCTGGGGCGCTTGTTGACCGACCGATCAAATTGGAGTTGGCTTTCACCAACCCCCGGCCCTTGGGTTCCAGTCCAGAGTCCAGTACGTCCAGGATATCGCACTCCGGACGTGCAGACAGGCAAACAGTATCAACTTTCCCGAAGCGCGCACACACACACACGCACACAGGACCTGTGAATCAGAGATGGGCCGCGGGAGTGTTATCGTCCGGGGTTGTGTGCCTTTCGCCATCATGGCGTCGCCTGTGGAGACTGAGCCGCCATCGAATGTCATCGTAATCGCCGATGACAGCCGACACATCGATTGCGCGAATACGTGGCGTGTTGGTGTACACCGTGACCGTCCCCAGAAAACAGGTCAGGGATTTTCGGTGAGGCTAGTATCATCGTCGTCGTCGTTAGTATCGATGCCAAGCGCCATGCGGGGCAGTTACTGCATCAAATCAGCAAACGGAACCATCGCCAACAGAACTGGTACGCTAACAGAGCTAGTTGCCCTGCCATTTGGCTAATTTTAGAAGTCCCTCCTCCCGCCTCGGCACAACGTTCTGGTCCAATGCTATATACAAGTTGGAGTACGTTGTAGTAAAGAAAGGCACGACAGTGCGGCACGTTATGGTGTCGATACTTGGAAATCAGAACCCCTTTCCTAGTGGCGGAATTCATTCACAAAAGTCCGAACCAAGAGTCAAGTTGGATGCAATAAAGTACGTCGAGCTATATCGCGAGTTCACCTCTCAAAAGTTCGCCCGGGTCCACCTGGTCTGGGTCATACTGCATCATATTGAGGAAGCGGTAGTACTACTTACGTCCAATTGTGTGTCGCTTCAGAAATGGAGCTGAACTTGATCCACGAACAGACTCTCCCCACACGCAACCTTGACGCAAGTGCTGGCCGGCTCGGTGACCACTTGTCCCCCGGTACTTAAACCGAATTACACCGCATCCCCACCCCACAATCCCGGCCTTCGTTTTAAACACTATATGCGGCAGACAAATCAAATATTGACCAGCCCTGGACTGGACTTCGCCTTCATAACGTGTGTGTGTTTGTGTGGGGGGAGATGTACTGGTTTGAACTTTTGCCGGTCGATGGTCGCACACAACAGAAAAAGGGGGTAAAAGGAATTCGTTGAGACCGAGGATCTCTGGGCAGTGCGTGTTTGCTACGAGGGCTTTTGAGAGGTGGCGTCCTCGGACCCCACAGCACCTTTTGGAAGCTTACACCTACTCGCGGGGTCAGAAACTTCTTGTCTCGCCTTTTTCCATGAGGAAAAAAAGATGCAGACACACGCACGCACGCACGCACAGACACACAGTATTACTCTCACTGGAGCTGGAGTGTCGAGTGTGGCGAGTTCTCCCACGACCCCTGGTAAAGGTGGTGCTGGTGATTCGACCGTCTCGCCAAGTCATGGATCATTAATTGACCGATTGACGTACGAGGCCGCCGACATTACTTTCCGTTGCTTCTACTTCTGCTGGCTAGTGAGCAATCTTCTAGTGAGCGAAAGGAAGTTGAAAAATTTAAATAATACAACCCCCCTCCATCCACTCATCCGCCCATCCTTCGCCACTGATTTGGCCACCAACTTCAGCCCTCGGGATGCTCCCGAAAAACTTCAACTTCCACTCCGGCTCCGACTCCGGCTGTTGTTGGGATGATTGGGATCGAGGGAGAAGGCTTAAAGGTTGCGTCCGGTCGATAGCGTCCGGCAGTAGCAGCAGCAGCAGCAGCAGTAGAACATGACGAAGTAGATAGGAGAGGAAGGAGACACACAAAGAAGAGAATGAAAAGCCTGGGTTGGGTCCGAAACGCGATCGTTCAAGTCGATGCTGATTCATGGCCGGATAGAGAGCAAGGTCTCGGAAAGTGGTGCGAGCGCGGGCGCGATGTTAGTCCACGCGCGCCGAGACCGAGAGAAGAGCCTTTTGTGGCCGTCGACGTCGTCGGGAGCCATCGATCGTCGGGATCGTCCGGCGCGTTGTTCTTCTGGTGGTGGGCCGGACACCCGGACCGTGAACCTGAGGTTATTGATCCTCGCCTCGCGTTCGTTCTCGTTCTCTACAACGTTCTCGGCGGGAGCGGCGGGGACTGAACCGGTTACGATCATTAAAATAACAATGGCTGGGCTCTCTTCATCCATCCATCCCCAGACACACACACACATACAGCATGGCGGCCTTTGCTGTGGCACTGCTCGCCGGACCGGATAGTCGACCCTCCTCCCGGGGGTTTTGGGTGAATCCGAACAAACGCCGTACGCAAGCACACACGCACGCACACATACAGCTGGTGTTCCGTGTGTGTTTGTGTCTCTCTATCAGATTTCGGAGAACTGATCTACGGGATGCAGATCTAGGCGAGAAAAGGGTTCGGCGTTGCTACACGCTCTGCTGTCTCTGTTGATGGTGATGAGGATGCTGCGTTGTTATTGCCTTGGAACCAATAACATCCCGCCATTGATCGCTCGTTTGCGATTGCGTGTGACACTCGCAATGGCCGGACCTTCCGGGTTCGCGATAAGAGTGTGCGAGCGCTGCTGGCAGTGTTTGTTTGCCTCTCTAGCAGCAGCAGCAGCACCAGCAGCAGCGAGAGTGTCTACTAATTGAGGATGATTGGTGATGTCAAACATTTTGAATTATTAATGTGTGGCTGGTGCTACTGCTACTGAGTCTGCGTGTGCACCGTCGTGAGCAGCGCAGGTTTAACGACCGGACCACAGGATGAACTCTGCACCTTCCCCCTGTGGTCTGCGTGGGAGCGCGGCGGTTCATCAAACGGCGGCAAGGTTGCTGGCTGCTGCAGACGGCCATCGTTTGGAAGGACGGTGATCGCTCCTCGATCGAGGAGCTCGAGACTGTCAGTGAGTGTCGAACAGTGAGCAGCGCGTGAACAGTAAGAGTGAGAGTGAGCTAATTAGCACATTCGATAAGCTGTTGATGTTGAGTGATAACAGTGGCGCCTAGTCTCTGTGTGTGCGTTGTTGATGCGGTGGTTGTGCTGTAGCCCTTATGCCTCTATGGACCTCGGTCCTAGCGTGCGATAAGCGTCATTAGGCGTAGCGTGGCTATTGGTTTCACCTTCGGATCAATTCGGAGCGATAAAAGGTGTGAGGTGGTGCGTGAAAGTGATCCACACCAAAGATGGCACACACGTACACGGGGACGGGGGGATCGGTGATCGGAGCAAACAACAACAATCACGGATCAGTGCCTTTTGGTCTTGGTCGGCCTGGTGGTCATGATCGATTGGTTTTCCGATGAAAAGGGATCACGCAGCGTGCGTGCGTGTGAGGTGATGATGCTCCTCCAAGCCCCAAATAGACCCAAATGAAAGGAAAGTTGATTGGTTTTTGAAGATAGAGACTTTGTAGTCGCTCTCTGGGCTGGTCGGAATCATCGAAAAGGAAAACATCCGCGCCCCGTTTTCGTGGATGCGTCAATGAAAGTGGCTTCGGTTCGGAACGGAACGGTCTTAAGGTCGAATCTCTCGCGGATTTCGATTTCTTACTCGATTGAACAATGGCCGGGGGTACGTTTAAGCGTCGTAACAACATCCTGGCGTGGCGGCGGTGGGCGAGGCTTACGTGGCCTCTCGTTGCGGATACGTTGCAGGAAGCGGCTATCCACCGTAAACCACTTCAGGTTTGTGTGCAGTGCTGCTGCCGCTGCCGCACCTTCAAGTATCATTGCTCTCAGGGCCAAGCCCTGGCGCGCTCTTCAACAGCGTTTCATCTTTGTACTGGCACACCCGTTTTCCCCCGCCCCCACCGTACCAAACCAGTAGTCTGCAGTATCTGCGCTAGGAAAGCACTGCATCGGACTGCACCGAGAGACTCTATTTTCTCTAGGGTCTGGGACCGAGTCTGAGACTCCGAATGTAAATAGAAGCGTGGAAGCTGTCTGTGTTTGTGTATGTGGACAAGGTGTGGCGAGCTCTCTCTCTCTCTCTCACACTCTCTCTACGTGACGCCTTCCTGGGCTTCTGTTTAGTGGAGAGGAGGAAGGAAACTTGGGTCCCGGGCGAGGGATAAGGTCGGTCGTCGGCGCACTCGTCGTCTGTTCGAGGGGCAGCTCATAGAGTGCAACTCGTTTTTCAAGTTCTTGGCTCAAGCTTGGCTTGTTAGGTTTACCCTTCCTTTGCTTGCTCTACCCGCCCCGCCCCGCCCCGCCCTACCACTCATCTATGCGGTCTCGGACCGTCATGGCCATGGCTATCCGAAGGCGATTTGCTGGATGCTGGAGAAGGAGCACAACTCCGGAGACGGAGCGATAGAGAGAGAGAGAGAGAAAAGGAGATAGAGAGAGAGATCCACGGGGAACCCTTACTTTCACGGCCTTTTCACCGATTTCGAGGAAATGAAGGATGCTCCCTCCGCCTCTTAGCCTGTTTGTGTGTGTGTGTGTGTGTGTGTGTGTGCGCGTTTGCGTGATTGACCGTATAGGGGAGGCTGGAACCAGGTGCCACACTGACGGGGGAAGGTTTCGCTGTTAGACAGCCTTCGTTGTCGTCGTCGTTGGTGCCTCCGTCTTTCTCTCCGTCGCTTCCCTGTTAGGTACAGTTATGTTTTGCCCGAGGCAACCTCGTCCAGATATGGTTCCAGCCACCAGCAAACCATAGACCGGTTGTTGGTTTGCGGGGTTGGTGCGCCTGAAACTCCCCGCAGGAGACCGCAACGACCCGGTGTCCGGAGCCTCTTCTTTTGCTTTTCTTGTGTTTGCTCCTTTCCGATCACCAAGAGAAAGAGTGTCCTCCTCCTCCTGCTCCTCGATGCTGCCGTGGGGCTTTCTGCGCAACAACCGTGCGTGTGTGTGTGTGTGTGGAACCATCTCCTGGCTCCTGGTACGCACGCACGGCAAGGCACGGCAAGACAAGGTGAAATCTAATCTCGTCCGCCAAGGTGTCGGTTGATTGCTATAACGCGAGCGCGTTTATGTGCGTCTCGACCAACTACCGATAGTAGTGGTGCTGATGGTGGTTCGTTCGGAGTCCATGAAGTCTGTTGTTGGATGGACAAATAGCGGGAAATTAGGTTATCGCGATAGTGTGGCTGCGCTACAATGTACCGCGATGTATGCATGTTGGTTCATCGCGAGATGGTGGAGCTGATACTGCGCCGCGCCGATGCTCCCCGCGATGAACTCCCCAAGATAGTGGTCCTCCCCAAGGGTGGTGCATGCCCTTTGTATCCTTCGAGCATCTGGGATGATCCCTCCGGTGAACGGCAAAGACCATGAACCCGATTTCGGTTCGAACCCAAAGGAGTTGGTTTTTAGAGAGGAGACGCCACAATGACTCACACAGGTTGTGTACAGGGCGGCAAAGTTTGAAGGCAACACACCGAGAGAGAGAGAGAGAGACCTTGCTCCCGATAACGGTGCAAACCTTGGGGATCGACCGCATTTTGGGCGCTCGACATACGAGTATCGACAGCCACTTAACGCACCGTCGTGTAGTGTTCCTCTCTCTCTCTATCTCTTTGTCTGTGTCATGGTCACTGTGATGTGTTGCTGAACTCCATCCCCGGGGCGGGGGGGGGGGGGGTGGAGACAGTCCCGGAGAAGGACAGTTTGCAGTGACGCTACGCCGCTACTCTAAAGTGTCTGGAGCATGGCGTTCGACGTTCAATGTCCCTCGATCGGGTCTGTTGAGATGTAGAGATATTGTGTAGATGAGATCGAGCAACGATAGAGTTGGAAGCAACCCCCATGGCCGTGCATCTTTGTTGCAGACTCACATATCTCTCTCTCGCTCTCTCTCTCTCTCTCTGTCTCCGCCTTCAATGAGGACTGTGTGCCCTGTCGGCGGCTTCCGCAGTTAAAGCAGCATGTTTATTGCCGCACTCAAGAAATCACTTGCAGCAATTAGACGCCGGCCAATCGTTAAAGGCTCCTATTGCCTTTCATTAACATTAGCAGCAACAGCAACAGAAATGGCAACGGTGCATTGCGTGCTTCGTGTGGTGCAAATAATCAATTAACACTGGACACTGGACACTGGACACTGGACACTGGACACTGGACTGGACTGGGCCGTTGACAGAGCAGCGCAGTAAATTAACAAAGATTAAACCGGAGCACAGGAAACGGTGGTTCTGGCCCTGGTACTCGCGCTCGCGGGCTATTGTGGCAAATGTGGCATACTAAACAGTTTCGTCGGAATGTGCTGTGCTGTGCCATTTCCAATAGCCGATGCATCTCTTCTCCTCACACTGGTTGATGCTGCTGCTGCCGTTGATGCCGGTTTTGCAGTGTTTGCAGTGTTGGTGTAGCATCATCATAACCGGTTTTTTTATTTCTTTCAAACGGATAGCACCGCAGATCGAGCGAGCGATCGTTTGTATGCGAGTTCTCTCTGTTAGGGTTCTCAAACAGCGCAGGAGCGCAACCGAAAAGGAGGTTAGACAGACAGAAAATAGAACCTCGAGGGCCCATCTACACCGCGTCCTTAGCGTCTAATTACCGTCGCGCGTTTGCTGGGTTAAGGGAGACACCGATGACGATGGCTGATGGCCGCGCGAGTGTCCATTCAATCTGGTGCCCGTTGCTTGAGAAATTAGCGCCAATTAGCCAAAGCCGCACCGGTCCCACTCCGTAATATGATTCCCCGACGCCCGACTTATGACGAAAGATGCGACGTTGATGATGATGATGGCGAGCGCGAGACACACGCGGGGGGGGCTCTGTTGCCACAGCCAATTAACATCTTGGCATCATGATTTGTTCCACGGTTTAGCGATGAATCAGGCGCATGCCTGCCGTGATTCTGGGTAGCCGAGCCGGAACACCGGAACTTCCGGGGCCCGCTATCGTGTCGCTGAATCACGATTAAACGGTGTAATTCCACCCTCGCTATGGAATGCATCCAGGGAATGATATCCAACGCACAACAGGTCGCTTATCTCGAGCAGGTGCGTCGTGCGCTGTGTCGAAACATCGCATCGGTGTTGAAAGACCAGAGGTTCCTCCGATTCGGAACCATCGGATCATCGAGGGCTAAACGAGGTGTCCCCTGACCAGCCCTTATAACAACCCCCTCGCCACCTTGTCTGATTATGGTTTGATTTTGAGGTGTAGGCCACCCCGAAACTAGCAAGAGAAAGAGAGATAAAGATAGAGAGAGAGAGAGAGAGAGAGAGAGAGAGAGAGAGAGAGAGAGAGAGAGTAGTGCTATTAATAGTAGACCATTTCGTACATCCGTACAACACTCGCGTAACGCCCAACTCCCCGTTTGCCGCTCGGGCAGCGCCTCGGTCCATTTTGGCGAAGGAGGAGAATCCGTCGGTTGGCGCGGTTGCGTTTGGGGCCGGTTTTTGGGCCAGAAATAGATTTTCAATGTTACACGCACCAGACGCGCCCCGACGAAGCCGCAAGTTACGCGAGTTGTACACGCGCGCTGTCGAACCTCGCGTCTGAGCGTGTCGTCGGTTGTTGTTGTTACTGTGGATCATCAGCTAGCCAGCCAGCCGTCATCGTCGTCGTCATCATCATCTCGTTCGTCAGACGTCAGTAGTGCGTGTGAGTGTGTGTGTCTGTGTGTGTGTTTTCCAAAAGTTGTGATCTGCCTGGCAACAACCGGGCGCCGATCCACTACTACTCGGAAGCTCGCAGTCACAGTCAAAACAGTACAAGGTCCAGTGGGGGAGGGCAGATCAATAGTCGCTCTCTGTTGGCATACCATCCGCAAGATGCTGTGCTGTGTTGTCGCAGGAGTATTGACTAGTGCGTTCGGGGAAATCGGAGGACGAGCATGAATCAGTGCGTGATGTTTGACGACATAACTATTGACTCACACAAACCGAGAAGCGCAGATGCTCGTTAATTGACTCTCGATGCTCACTGAGGTCTTCTGAGTATTTCGAGGGCTTGTCGAGTGAGTCAGCGTAGAGAGTGATGATGCGTAAGGGAGGCAGGGTCTCTGTAAGTAGGACACGATGCGACGCGGCATCATCAGTATGGTGGCTGTTGTTGCCCAACATCTCGCATTTGCAGCATTGCAACACGCCGTCGCCGTAACCTCCAAATGGTACTATCCGGCCCAACCTCTGGCTCATTCTGAGTCTCGTTTTCGGTTTACTCGACGATGACGACGACGACGACGATGGCGACCTTCTTTGCCCAAAATGCAAAATCGTCTAGCGGGTGGTGGTGGTATCGATTTGCGCCTTCCAATTGGGGGGTGGGAGGGGACGCAATTGACAGCAGCTGAGCAGAGGGCCCACCGAGAACCCCTTCTCCCTCTCCCCCTCTTTTAGAACGTGTTTTTTGGCAGGCCACGAAAGTGCATTCACCAAAATCGCTCCACGAGTCGCGTTCTTGGAGGGACGTTTTCTTCCCCCCTTTTGGGTCTTCCTGTCGCACTACCGGTGCAATACTGTACCGGAGCTGTTAAAGGTGTTTGGGGGGACGGGGGCACCATTTCAGAAATCGGGGAATTGTGATGACGACGAGCACGACGACGACGCCAAGACAGCCCGAAAAACGCGCTCCTCCAAAGTGGTGCATAACGAATGGCGTTTTGTGTTCCTTGAAAGGCGCGGAATAGGTGTCTGGGTCATTCTTGTAGGGTGCAGAAAACCCCTCCCCTTCCGCCCCCCGGGGGGTGCAAAGAGAAATGCAGAACAGCGTGTCCTAGGAACCCGGCAGCGGCAGGAATTGTTTTTGCTGGCGAATGAAATTGTTTTGTTTTAAATTATTTAAAGAACTGCTTATTTGCACCGCGACAGACGTCCGTTTATATGGTTCCCCCCTCCTCGGTAAGAAGCCTGTCCAGACCAGGGCTAGGAAAACGCTCGTTTGATGCCATCATCATCATCGAGGTAACATGAACCTGTGCATCAGAAACATATAGTATTTCCTTGGATTCAATGTTTGATACGTGAACAGGACAGAAATCATTATTCATTTCAGTCATGATCATCATCACTACCCCATCTCGAGGTATCCAATAGACCCAAATTAATTACTAAAACAAACTCCTTGGTGGGTTAATTATTCATGGTGCAGCATGAAAGTGGAAAAGGTGAAAAAACCTCAAGCAAAAGCGCGAAGTAAAATATTGCACTAATTCTTCTCATTTGCATTGCCAATTGCTTTCGCGTCAGTGGCGTCAAGAGTGCCGCAGCGAATCCTTTTCCGCGTAACGAGGAAGAACGGAAACAGGATCTCGGAATCCAGGTTGTTCGCTTCCGTAAGATGCCGGGACCGGAAATTGCGACGAAAATGAAATACGAAAAGTTGTGTTTCGTGTTTAACTTGCGTTGGGTTCCGTTTGGGTGGGGGGGGGGGGGGGGTTTGGGAAAATAATCCCTCCTCCTTCTGCTCCTCCTCTGCCTTCTCCGAGGAAGAGCAGCACACAAACAACACACTAACACCTGCCACGCACGGTACCCGCGTGTTGCCTTGCTTTTATTTAAGGAATCGGCCCATGGTGGCACATAAATTTTGGTAGCTGTGTAAAGGAAGAGAGTGGTAGAGAGATAGGGAGCGGACGGGCGATTGTTTTTGTGCGATGCTTTGAAGAGCGCGCGCGCTCGTGTTCGTCCTTCGAGAGGTGCGCGCCGGCCGAAAATGACGACAAATTTGCGAGGAACGTAAATGAAAACGAAAATGAAAAGTGCGTCGAGGCGCTCCACGTCCCAGTCACTTGGGAGCCGCTCGTGTGGGCAACGATAGGACGAAACGAGAGGCACGTCAAGGGTTGGGGAACCTCCGATCTTTCTCTTCCTTTCTGGCAGCAACAGTAATTTGTGGTTGATCCCGTACAATGAAAATGAAGACACGCGAGTGCGTCTGTCTGGTGGGCTGGTGGTGGAACGACGTATGACGATTTCTTGGGAAATGTTTTCCTTGCTTCCTTGCTACTGACTGAGACTGGGATGATAATTATGGGGTTCCGGGGACCATCGCATCGTTTGCATTACACAAAGGGGTTCACGAGCGGGCAGTTGACAAACGTATACTCCGAATGCGGCGTAAAGAAGAGGCGTCTTGCTCTGTCACTTTGACAGATGATAAGAAAAGGCACATCTGAACGTGTCAAAGGGTACGGTTTTTGTTCGGAATTTTCCATGGGCAATACCCGAGAACTGTCGCCTCCATCATGTGTGTGTGTGTGTTTTGCTGGAGTGATTATGCCAAGTGTCACACGCGAAGTAGCAATAGCAAAGGTGTCAGCCCTAAATATGATTAGTTTCATTTGGCACTCGAAGAGACATCAGCCGTGGCCACACGGGGCGAAAATTTGCGCGCAAATTTGCACATTAATGCCAAAATGTTTTCGCTTCGTGTGGCAGGGGTAAAAACCCGAAAATTTATGCCGAAATGTCAAACGTATTGTTTTCATCTGTGTTTTGGCCGCTGAAGTTGATTTCCGAATAAATTTTGCAGTTTTTAACGATATTGTTGCTGTTGCTGTTATATTTATATTAAAAATGCAAAAACAATACGAAAAGAACCTACATTTTCGTAAATAAAGCGTTCGATAGCGTCAAGGGTTCAGCGAAAAAGTCCGCGGACGTATAAAAGTTTGACAGCGTGTAAGGGTTAAGCGAAACCGTTTTGACATTAATTTTTTCGTTTGCGCTAGAGTTTTCGCCCCGTGTGGCCACGGCTATCCAATTGCTGCAAGGTGACTACTGCACCCCTCGATGGACTTGACGCTTTTGTGACGAGAAAGCCCCCGGGGGGCCTCATACAGAGACTGTGGCCGGCCATACTCCCATTTACAAGCCCTGTGTGCACGCTCCAGCTGGATGCGCAACTGGAGCACAGAATGGCAACCGGCACCCCGGACCCCGGACCCGGGCAGTTACTCATTGGGCGCGCATAAACCCATAAAAAAAGCGTTCCTCATCCTCGCAGGCGGTGTCCATAAAAAATAAACCGACGACTGACGATGAACGGTGAATAATGAATTGGTCGAACGCTCCGAGTCTCTCACATCAGGCACGTGAAGCGCATCCTCTTATCGGTCTTCCGGCGCAACAGCAACAGCAGCAGCTTAGCGTGCTCTTGTCGTGGCTCATGTGCGCCCAAGTGGCATAAAGCATGTGGGGCTCGCTCGGTGGTCTGATAGAGCAATCCCGGTGCACAACACATAACACAACACAACACAACACAATGCAAAGCATTATGCACGCGCAAAAGGGCGGCACTGGCCATACACAACAGACACTACTTTCTATCAGCCCAACTCCAGCGCACACACTCAATTGATCTAGTTCTGATGATGCTGTTGCTGTTGCTGCTGCTGCTGCTGCTGATGCTGCTGCTGCTGCTGGGGTGCTGATTGGATTAAGTGTAATTGAGCGTTGCCCTGCTTACGCTGCTGGACCGCACACTCGGAGTGAAAGGAGAGGGCTGGCCACTTCCTGGACTCTGGACTGTGGCCGGCCGGCGATTTGCGTCATTTTTTCGGCGTGAATCTCGGACCTCAGACCTCAGACCAGGTCCAAGAATACCCAAGGGCCATCACTAGTCGCGCGAGTACGGATGTGTGTGTGGCGAGAGGCCATGACCATAAATAGTAATATTTACATAAGCCACATAATGGAGGGTGGAGGAGGCAATCGTCTTTTGCCTGTGTGTGTGTGTGTGTGTGTGGATTACGGCCACACGGTTGACGGCACGTTGCCGATGATGATGCCACCGGAAGTTCATTGGAAACGTGACTTGGATCGGTGAAAACTCCCTCGAAGAGGTGACTGAGGGGGCATCGGTTTTTGGTGCAAGACCTCCCCCGGACTGCGCGCTCGCCGTTACCGACGTTTTCCTGTTTCCGATCACTTTTCGACGTCCAGAAGGTCGATAGCGTCGCGTCTTCCGCTTGCTCATTCCTTCCGTTGGTCG
>NC_064874.1:80293556-80313556 GCF_943734745.1 Anopheles darlingi | reverse complement strand
GAGCGTGCTTCACATTCCTGAATTTGCTTGCTATGGTACGGCCAGGAGTAGGAGGTGTGGTAGAGGCAGGGGCGGGGTATCAGAACCGGCAAGACCCTCGCTCGTGCGCTCGCTGTCTATATGCTGATGAGGAAGAGAGTATTGCCTTTTGAATAAATAAGCAAACAGACACTTCGTGGGGCAAAGTTTGTGCGAACTCTGATGTTTGTGCGCCGCGGATGAAAGTGAATTCGCTGACACATGCGCGATTTCTGGAGGTTGGGTGGAGGTGATGGTGGTGCAGCTCCGACGACGACGACGACAGATGAAGAGTTTATTAAAAACAAATGGTTTGTTGCGGCGAAACGTCACTTTTCCGTTTTCGAGCCAAACTGGTGGCCGTTAACGTTCGTTAAATTCAAATCCGGCGACGCACTCTTCGACATCCAAACCCCCTCCCCGGGCTCGTAACGGCGACCGCGAGGAAGGACATAAAAAAAGTCACGTGAAGCTTAAGATGCGTGACGGATGCTCATCCATAAAGCCTCGCGCCTAGCATCCGCCCGAGACCGAGAATGTGTTCTCATGCCACGACGGCCGAACGAACGAGGAGAGGATGATGGACGTGCCGTACGTGGGGCTCGGATGTTGTTCTTCCATTCCAGGACCTTATGCTCGGTACTACACACACACACACACTTTTCGTTCACCGGAATAAGCAATCACCCAACGCGGCAAGGGCACGCATAATGTACGTGCGTGTGTGTGTGTGATATGTTTTTATCATGAGCCAATCCTCCCCCGGTCCCCGACGAGAGACGTGCATAAAGTCGCCTGAGAGATTGTGCCAATTGCGTTGCGGGCTTCCGAGATCCGGGCATGATGCTCGCTCTCTGGCAACCGTTACGAGGCGGACTTCGAGGCGCGGTAGTTCCCAATTTGTGTGCCTCGATGCGAAATTGAATTGGCTGACCGTGCGGAAAATGGTGCAGAGAGAGAAAGAGAGAGCAATCGCCTCGCCACACCACAGAAATCATTCTAATTTTAGGGGGGGCAGAACCAAGCAGCACTAACAAGCAACCAAAGACACACAAAAAAGACAACCTCGAGGAAAAGCTCATCGGGAAAATCATATAATTGGCCGCGTGAGCGGAGCCGAGGGAGGGGGGTGGGGGTGTGTGGTCCGTCTTCAATGTGTTTTGTTGTTGTTGTTGTTTGTTGTGGCGGAACAAAAATCAATTTGCTCGGCTCCTCGGCGACAGAATTTGCAGCCCAAAGACGAAGACGCCAAGAAAGAGGGGCTTTGGCCCTGAATTCGATGGCAAGCCGTTTGTCTATTCCCCGGCACCACGCGCGTGAACCGGGAAGAAGGCGTTCAGAAAATCGGAAATTGAGCTGCTCTGTTTACCAACGCATACATGACAAGCCCCCCCCCCCCCCCCCCTCCTTACTCACATGATGGCGGAATCGCGGAAGTGATTGGCGAATCGCATCGCGACGACGACGACGACGACGACGGCGCGCGCAAAATTAGACAACGAGACGCGACGTCGACGTTGATGGTGGGCAGCTAAAAATAATCGACCGAAGCGCGTTTGCGAAGAAACGGATATTGTGAAGTGGGTGGTAGAGGACGGGAGAGGTTGCTTTTTGGAGGTCTCGATGCACGTCACTGAGAAACTGCAACTTTCAGGTTCCGGTTTACACCCGGGAAGTGCTGCAAGATGGGGTCAATAGGGTAATACCCAACACGTCACGTGCGTGATGTGCGTGTGTGTCTTGGTGTATATAACTGGGAATACAACGGTCAATTGAGATCCTAGTCCTGAAGGCGATCACTCCAGGTTTTCTCGGTAATGTCCAGCGGATGCTGCGAAGAACGATCTCAATGTGCATCGAGGAAATCAATTTTCCTTCGCAAATCCCACCATGGAATAACATCGCGCGCAACCAACACTTTCCTTCCTTCCTTTCCTCGATTCCGTAACGATTTTCCTTTCGCGAGAGCACACAACGCATTGACCGTCGCCCACGGTGCAGCGCATCATCGGTGGCAGGTTTTTCCCGCCCGGGGGGCCCACCGGACACACACACGCAGAGACGCACCTCTTCTTCTTCCCCACCGTGGACCGTATCTGCATCTGGACCGGTAGCCTTGGGCACCCCCTTCCTGGGTTGCAGATAATTGAAAGGTTTCCAGCGTTTTGCTTTCTTGGATTTAATTTAAAAGCTTTTCCTGCCCTTCGTCGTCTTTTCCTTTTTTCCCTGTTTTCAATAACCAATTTGACGTCTCCCTTTTCCTTTTGCTCCGCGATGCCGAGATGGTGGTGGTGCAGAGATGGCGTTGGCTGGTGTGGAAAGCGTAACCAATTTTCCTTCCAACCTCGTAATATATCTATTACGCGGTAACCTGGTCCGCAGCCGCAGCCGCTGCCGGCCGCCATCGAGCCGTTCGGTGCATCGCTTGCATCGCATGCGGCCTGCCGGTTTCGAGGGCCTGACGTGCCCCGGGACTGACGTGGCGCGGAGTTGTTTAGATGGATAATAATGTGAAACGTAAACTACGGTAAACGCGGAACAATTTCATCATCACGCGTGGGGCCGGTACGACGGTGCGTGTGTTTGTATGTTATGCCGCTGGATGCATCTCCGTGTGATGATGGAGTCCAGATGATGGTCAGATTGCATTTGGCCCGCCACTACATCTGTTTACTCCAGCGGCGGCGTGCAGTGCACCACCAAAGCACAAACACCAACAATCATACTCCCCCACCCCCCGGGAAAAAAGGGTATCTGCCAGGGCAGTTTGGAGTTTACCCCTTTTTGGCCTCCGACATCCGGCAACAGATCGGAGATCAAATCGACAAATGGACAAACAAATGCACGCGCGCCCGCTCGCTCGCTGTCGTCCTCTGTCTGTGGCTCTGTGGAGATTGAGAAAACTATTTTTAAAACGCACTCGCACATGACGGAGACCATGGAGAGCTCTCAGTGGAGTGGACAAGAAGACAGTGGCATCGGGGGGGAAGGGAGGAAAATAATGAACGGAGTGTCCTGTTCCGAATGGGGAATCGAGGAAGGAATTTTGGCATCGATCTCCGTTCCCGCAGACGCAGATGCAGGCGGCCGAGGCGTGATGATTGATTCGACAGAGCGTCTAGCGCGAACGCGTTGTTGACGCAAAAGTTTCCGCGAGGAGCAGTAGTAGTAGTGGTAGTAGTTGATTGCTTCATCGCTCGTTAACCACTTAAGTAAGTGGCAGGGCTAATGGAGAAGGAGATTTGCTTTGGCGCAGTATGAGCGAATGCAAAATGCATCTCTCTTGCTTCCACTCCACCAAACATCCGCCAAGAATTTGGCTGTTACAAGAGGGCCGACGGTTTGTGTGTGGCGTGTTTTGCGTTGGCTCCAGTCCAGGAAATGCACCATTCCAATGCACCATCGCAGGGAAAACCCAAGGGAAACTATAATCCAAACAACGATCCTTCTTCGTCTTCCGAGGGCTGCCTTCGATCGATTGAGATCGAGAAATGGCTTCCAGAGGGGTTGATGGAAAACATCTCTTCGTCCGCTGGAATGCAACTCGCATCGTCGTTCTCGTACCGCTGGTGTACTGATGAAGCTTCTTCTCCTCTCGTCTCTCTTCCAGATAACCGCATAACGTCCATCCATCGATCGCGGTTGCATCCCGACAGTAGACGACTCGTTCTCTCTCACTCGCTAGTTGTGTGACCATTTGGAAGGATCAGCAGCAGCAGCAGCAGTAGTCGTCGCCAGCGTCGAGGGAAGCCAAACCATTCCCGGGGAACCAGTTCTAGGGAGGACTAGAACGGCGCGAGAACCTGTCCAGGCAGCAGCACTCGAATGGACTCACAACTGACCAAGTTTGTCGCCGTCGCCGTCGTCGTCGCTGTGGATTGTCGTCGCGCCTAAGTTCGCGTTCCGCCGTGGTGGACCACCAAGCTCTAGCACTAGCAATCTGCATCGGCACACTGGGTAGTTGCGAGCGGATCCTAAGCTAGTCGTAGAACGACGTATAGAACGACGAAGTCACCACTAAGCCAGCCACTAGTTTTCGTTTCGTTAAATTATTATTTGTGTATTACGCTGTGTGTGTGTGCGCTACGTGTGCGTGTGTGTGCTTAGAAGTGATTGACAACCAGGTGTGTGCGCACCTACACGCACGTTCCAGAAGAGACAGAAGATAAATAGATAGAACGTTATAGAAGAGAGCGAGAGAGAGGGAAAGCGCAAGAATCGAAACCCACAGATATATCCAGGTGGAGGAGTAATATAGTCGTCCCGGGCACCAGAAGAGAACCGTCGACCGGTGAACCAGACGCAAACCAGACACAAACACACAAACACAATCATGTTGGATCGTGGACCAGTAAGTAGTGGGCATTGATTAGTCGCTTAAGTCTTTTAACAAAAAATGCAAATTGATTCCGTGCCGCTCCTCCTTCTCCTCCTTCTCCGCTCGCCCTTATCCGGAGCCTTGGAACGGCCACACTACTTTTAGTTGAAAGTGAAACTGTGTAGCGATGGCGATTCGCTTGGAGCGTGGTGCGCGCGCGCGCGGGTGGCTTTATATGGTTCGTGGCTAACCAGATCGCCATTGAAGCGATCGAGCGATCGAGCGAATGGGGTTTCGGGAGTTCGGAAATTGAAACATTCGAATCTCTATTCTCGCACCATTATCACCCCGGGGAATGATGTTGTGCCGGGGCGGCTCCACTTTTGGAAGCGCTGGAAACATGAACATTTTCAAACACAAACGGTAAACGGCCGGATTTCGGATCAGATCTCCTTTCGGGAGGGGGACCGTTAAAGGGGAAGGGGGGCCTGTGTTGCGTTCCATTTGTGCGAAGCGAAAGAAATCGAGGATCAATGCAAATGTCCATTCACTCGCATCACATGCGATCGCTTCTCATTCGCGCGATGCAATGGCAATTACCTGTGCGGTGTGTGTGTGTGTGTCCGCCCCCGCCCCCCTGGTCCAATCTACCTGGCCAACCGGAGCAAACCCTGGAGTGGTTGGTCAATCATTTATCATGCTTGCACGACGACGGTAAGCGAAGTGCTTTCGCCATTCAACGAATGCCAAGCGTTGTGAAAACGGTTGCTGCAGCACTCCACGGAAAAAACCAACGGCTCTCGGAGCATACTTTTCCTATTCGAAGCAATTAAAAAGGCCGGCCCCTGGAGAGCGGGGTGGTGGTCTCGGTGCAACGGTTCGAAGAGTGAAAAATGAGCTTCTAATTTCACTGACACTGGGCCACCGAGCAACCGCGTGCGGCCACGCTCTCGGTGGTCGGTCCCGTTGGTTCCGCGCTGCATCGAGCTGCATCGAGCGCTGCACCTGAACTGCACCGAGAAGAGATAGCAGGAGAGAGAGAGCGTAAGAGAGAGAGAGAGAGGGGTGAAGAGTTATGTTTCGATTATTTCCACTTTCCACAACGATCGGACATGCATCCGGATATGCATTCGCTGGTGCTGCTGCTGCTGCTGCTGCTGCACGTGCCCGTGAGTGGCTCGGTCGTCTGGCAGGCTTAATTTGGCATCTCGACCTTCCTGGCATCCCCTAGGCATCCAGTACTCGGTGGGTCTGGGGTGTGCATGCATGCATGCAGCAGTTCCGGACAGTCCGATGCAACGCGCGCATCGATGCATCGATCCCAAACAACACCCCAAAAACCTCGACAGCCCCTGCCGGAACATCGTTCCGGAACTGCCAAAAAAGGAAACGCCAAAAAGGGGGCCACACTCCGAGTGGCAACGATTGATTTTTTCGGTTCTCCTTGAAATACAAATTGGCGGAAGGTCGACCATTTGCTTGCTTCGGGTGCTGCTCCGTCGATTACGACTACGACCCGAAATTACGTTTTCCGAGTTTTCCGGGTTTCGGCCCTTTTCGTGACCACACAGTGCACCCATGTGTGTGTGTGTGTGTGTGTGTGTGTGCGCGCGGGATCCAATTTTGGAAGAACATGTTGTTTTACGAGCGGCGGGAAAACATTAATAACTCCTCGGTCTCGGCCTCGGCCTCGGCCACCCCTTTACCTAGACCCGGGCAGCATCTGTTTGCGAAACGCCCGTCATGATGGCGGCCGTCGAAGAGTGAGCGATGAGAGTGAATGGTCGATCACCGATGGTCGGTGATGATGATGATGATGGTGATGATGATGAGCTGCGTTCGTCCTCCACCCCGTCCTACTAGATATGCATCGAGCCATGCCTGTCATCGTGCTGGTGGTTGGATGGATTCTGAATCCCGAAATCAAAACGGAGCGAGAGGTGATGAAAGGCGATGATCAGGTTTATGGTTATTGACTGACCGGTCGGTCGAACAACCGAGCCGAGCCGAGTGGGTTTTTAGTGTCGAACCATGTGCACCGCTTTTGTGCGTAAGGTGATGGCCCCGCAACCCTCTCCCCCTCCACCTCCCTTTCCCCTGATTTTTGGGGAGGAATTTATTTTTGGCTTTGGACGTCAAATGGACGATCCAATATGTCTTTAACGACACATGTCGTCGCACACGAAGCACGTTTTGGAGAGGGGCTCGGGCCAATCAAAATGATTTCAATTAATTGGACGATCGACGTCATGGACTATGGACTATGGAATCCAATTTCTTCCACCCCACCCCAACTACACTTTGCCTTTTGGGTTAGAGGAGATGAATTTGATCAACTATTGGATTCACAAAGGAATCGAGCGCTTTAGGTCACAGCCAAAGGCAGATGATGCTGCTGTTGGGCCATGTGAGCAGCATGTTTATGTTGGATGTCGATCATGCTTCCGTAAACAAACACCACCACCACCATTGCCTAGATAGGGCTCTAGGAGAACTATTTGCCTTTGTTCATCATCCGCAGTCCAAGTCCTATATTACTACATGCAAGTCAACCGCCTTGTCCTGTTGTGACAAGCACGGCATAAAGACAAGCACGGCGAGAGGTAAAATCGTTCCGAATGACGCATTCCTCTTGCGCATTTTACGCATTGCTTGGAGAAGTGTAATCGGACTTTACGTTCCTGTCCCGAGCAAGATTGCTATCTGGTAATAACCGTTTCGACTGCACGCGTCCGCTCTAGAGGACAAAGGCTGCATACAAAGGAGCGCTAGCGTGGAGCTCTTTGCATCTGTTACGGGCTGGAACCGCAAACAGCTGATTGGAGAGAGACCGCCTCCCCCTCCCCCCAAATCCTGTTCCAGGCAAGGCGCTTACCCTCCCCCCTGTGCCACCCGCAGACGAAACTATCGAATTCCAGAACGCCAACAAAACCCGTTCGTCGTCGTTGTACGTACTGGGCGCCGCCGCGATCATGGAATGTGCGAATCGGCCTCGGCCAGAACGCTGATCTCGAGAGCGGCAGAGGCCACTTGCGAATTCACTTTCAATCCCACTCGAAGTGGCTAAGTGTGTGTGTGTGTGTGAGTGTGCGTTCGGTGGAGGCCGGAAACCACAGCCCGCGATCGCGTGCACGTGGCACGAAACACTAGATCTCCGGACGAGGTTGAGTGGTCGTCCGGCGCGGGCCTCTCGCGACCACGGTCGAGTGAAATCAGGAGTGTGTTTTTTGTCCGTTTCCGCGTCGCAGCAGCAGCAGCGAGAACGGAAGCTGCTTGTTGTGCTCGAGTTGTGGCCTCCTTCTCATCATCATCATCATCGGTTACTGATAACAAGGCTCGAGCGCGGCGGTTGATGGTTAATGCGCAAACGATGACTCTCCTCTACGTCCGTGGATCATCCCCGGGCTCCCGGAACGGAACGTCAAGATATTGCGCGTCCAATCCATTCCAATCCATGTCTCCGGAACCCTTCCTGGGACCCTTCCTGGGGGGAGTCCTTCGGTGTAGCTATCGGATTTGCGGTCAGCAAAGTCGATCCACCACCATTAGGCCATTACACTATCCCGTTTCGAAAGCACTGAACCATTGTCGATGTTCGTCGTCGTCGTCGGAAAGAGGCCAACGTACTCCCATCGCCTGACCGACCGAGGTCACCGCCGGTGGAGGGAGGATCAATTCACTTGTGCCGTGTGTGTTGAGTATTGCCCCTCCGGTTGATTGACTTTGCTCGCTGGCGACATTCGAAGACATTCCCCGCGATAAGACGACGAAGTTCGTCCCGGGGTCCCCAGGGACGGAGGTCTCGGCGAAGACAACGAACGACAGAGCCCGGGGCCTCGGATCGGGAAGATTTCCGGCACCGCGCGACGTGTAGATAACCTCTGTGACACATTGCCGAGTCCCCGTATGGCATCGAACTTGTGCCGTTCTGGAGAGAAGGGATTGCGGGCAATTACGACGACGATGATGATGATGATGATGACGATGATGTGCCTAGTACAAATCGAACGCATTTATGAGCGAGATCGCTCGGTCGGCGGACGGTTCAATCGCGGTGATAGCATGGTTGAGGGTTGCCAGATGTTTAAGTCTCGCTAATTCGTGCGTGAGAAGAAGTCTAGCGTAGGTTCTGGGTGGTCCGGTGACACGAGTCTCGCTTATCAGTGTTCAGAGTATTGTAGTAGCTTCTTAGCTTCTCGTTGATAGTGGATTGTTTGGGACGTTGCGTGTCAGTGTATTGTGTGGAAGTTATTAGTACTCGATACTCCAATCGCCAATCTACTCGAAGTGACTCCATTTCTTCGTCAACTTCCACTGTGGAGTAGTTGGAAAAAATCTGTTCTGGTTATCTCGGTGAGTCTCGGCGAGCACTTTCGCGACCACTCACTTGAACTCGCTACTCCTCGTTATCTGCTGCAACTGCAACAACTCCTCCTCCCCCTAATCAACTCGATTAGCCTTCAGCTCACTTCACAAACAAACAAACAAACAAACAAAGATCCGGTGACGACGTGCAGTAGAGTGCAGTGGGAATTATAACAAAGAACGTCTGCTCTTACTTCTCAATTAAAGCCCGAGCACGTCGCACCCCGTCCCCTCGGCGGGACACGACGGTGCAGCCAGGTGTGTGTCTAGACCCCCACAACCCCCACGGGAAGGGTGCGCCATCGCCATGTGCTCCCTGGAATCATTAAGCGATTATGCTAATCAAGCTGCTGCTGCGTCAGACACACACCCCAAACGTGCACCGACGATGTGCATTCTTTCGACAGCTTCTCTCGGGGGTGGGGGCTACTGACTGCCGGATATCATCAACCGCCGTTCTGTTCGTCCGAAAAAAGTAATTAAAATTGCAATCGGCTGCAGTGGCGCACCGATTTCGGTCTCATCCTCGATGGGAAGCCGGTTGCTACTGAGTCGTGACTCAAGTTCCCCGTCCACCCCTTTTGGATTATGTCTGACCGCGAACACCAATCGACTACCCGATAAGCCCCACGTTGGCCCATGGGACGTCGATTGCAGTATGTTTGTGTGTGAGGGTGGAGAGCGTTGCGATCTCTGTCACTTCGAGTATCTAACACGTTACGGTCTGGTCCGTTATCATGACCATGCGAGTGACCATGTGAAGGGGAGGCCAGCGTCAGTGCTGCACGAACCACGAGTCTGGAGCGTCTGTTTGCGGAGTTGTCTGCTTTCCGTCGACGTCACCATCGCGTAGATCGCGGTTTAGCGTCCCTTTTTTCGAGGGGGCCAATGTGTGTGTGCATTGTGGTCACTTTCAGTAGCAGTGGTGCATCTGCAAAGTGTCGAAAAAAGAAGTGGCAGCACGGTGCTGCCAGTGCTGGCATTAGTCCGGGCAGTCTGGGCAGGGAAAGGTCCCAGAAAGTGCGTGCAGAAGCAATCGCAATCGGCTGGCCGCTCCGATAACAGCAGTTGTCGTCGTCGTCGGTTCCGATAACGCCGCGAGTAACGGACGCCACGCGCGTCAGTTATCACCATCATCATCATCATTGTGCTTTGTTTGTGTTGGCGAAAGTGTCAATTTGACGTTGCTCCGGTCCGGTCTCTGGGGTCTGTGACTCAATGGTTCGTGCGCGGTGGCTAACACTTGCGATCGAATGCCGCAGTGATGTCGTCGAGGCGACGACCGACGTTGCGCAAGATGCTACCGGCCAGCTGGCTGTGCGTCTTTCCGCAGAAGCACTACCCGGCCAGAAGTCGCACGGAACTCAACGGCGTCGTCGTCAACGGCGACGCCGACGACGCGGACCATCATTATGGGCATGTGCGGGAGAAGCCACACAAACCGCTCCTTCCGAAGGTGGTCACTACCGTTGCCATCATTATCGTTCTTCGTTCTTCGTTCTTCATTTCCATTTCCATCATCAACACTAACCTTCTTGTTGTGCAGACACCTTTTAATACTAATCCACGTCTTTGTTTCGTTTCTCTGCGCGTAGGTACAGCTGGAGAGCGACAAGATCCGGCGGGAGCGGAGCGATACCACGACGCACCTGTTCGATTCGCGGCCCGAGCTGGCTAGCCTGAGCGGTACGCGGAACGCGTTCCGTGGCGGTCGTAGCACCATGATCGACGCCCACGGCAATGCGCTGCCACCGCTCAGCCCACCCTCTAGCAACAACAACTCGACGACCGAGTTGGAATCCGACAAACCGACACTACCAATGACGCCCGCAAGTAAGTATCTGGATCGATGTCCTCTGTCCAACGCACCGTGACGGCGTTAGTGGTATGTGGCCCCCGGCGTATGTATGGCCACTAATTTGGTTACTATTTGGGGATGGAGTTGGGGGACTGTAATGCTGATACACACCGTGCTACTCCCGTGATAAGCTTGTTGTTGTTGCTGTGGTGGGACATTTGTGGTTAATAAGGTTTTCCTGGAAAAGTTACTCAGTCTACGCCGTCAATGTGTGTGTGTGTGTAACAGCTTAATAATTTGTTGCCGTTTGCCGATAATGAGCCCTTTGCAGGGCGTCAGATATCTTGCACCCGAGTTGTTGATAAGACTTTTTCTGCGAATCTTCAAACGATAAAAGGTGTGCTGACTAGGTCCTAAATTGTGTTCAACATCATTAGATGGAACCGATTTTTGGGCGCAGGCCCCAATACTAGTGACTTCTAGCAACGCTTTTTCCATCTATACTAACGTCCTTAACGAACTTCTTCGAAACCCCCGAGGAAGTTCGTGCTGCGTAACCGCAACAACAGGCACTGGCAATGTGTTCCATCGTTCTCTCGACCTCGACCAGGCGCTCGCCAGCTTCAGTAGCAGCTGCGTTGCCGGTGGTGTGCTAACCGATAACGACATTCGCTAAAAAGGTGGAAAATCGAATCACGAGAATCACGGCGGTTCGGCGGGCTGACTCGTAATACCCAATCAGAAGGTGCTTAGAAGCCCAGGACTAGGGCCAGGGTCTTATTCGGCGACCGCAAACACACACACACACACACCGCGAGCAGCAGCCACGGCCACCACCACCGTTGTCACGTTGGTTCGTCGAAATCAATTCAATTATTATGTTATGGATTCCGTCCCGGACTACTTCCCGGTCGAGTCGATCTATGGGACTTGTGCAGGACTTCCTCCCTTTTTTCGGGACTCCTGGTTTTTGCTTTTCCTTTGGTGGGCCTCGCAAAATAAATCAAGAATCGGCATTCTTTCGTCCCAGCACGAAGCCCCAGACGACGACGGTGACATTGTTGATGGCGGGGCGGTGTCGGTATCGGTGGCGCATTTGCGGGAACGCACCGATCGACCGACCGACGCGCCCGGTGGGAGTACATGTTGCGTGTCATGCGCGGGGCTCACCCTTAATACCCTGTGGAGGGAGGAAGGAAGGGAGGTCTTCTCGTACAGGTGATTAGTGTGTCGTATTGGAGAGTTCTGGGTACCATCACCGTGAGGGGTCGTTGGACCATGGCGTAGCATGGCATTTCCCCGTTCCGGGTGGGTCTCCTCCTCCTTCTCCTCCTTCTCCTTGGGTCTTATGATACGCGAGCGACGCGAGTCTGGTGTCTGGTTTGGTTGGCCCATCCCCCGGGGGGCGAGGAGGTGTAGGTGGATTGGTATTTGCATGCGGCACATGATATGCCTCCCCCCCCCTCTCTCCACCGCCTTGTGAAACCGGAAATGTTGCGGCTAAATTCAATTCAAACCTGCCTTGCCTTCTTGCGACTAACATTGTTACTGCCGCATTGATGGGTCTATAGGTGTGTGTGTGTGTGTGTGCCCGGCTCCCAAACCCCAAATGTTGCCCCCGGCGGGCAACGAACGAACGTTCCATATCGTTTGCGACCGGCTGCTTTTATCGGTGACATTACATTGTAAGGGGTACATTGATGCGGCACCCGAAAAACCATGGCAGCAGCGGGCAATTATGTTAAAAAGGGCCACGTCAATCCCCTGGATGGCCCCCTGGATGGGGTTTTTGGTGGACGTGACAGCGAAGCACGTTTGAGCTGCACTTTTTATATGCTCGTTTGCAGTAAAAGTAATGCTCAATTGCATCGTTTACTGCCGTGGTATTGGATTGGTTGTGGGATTGGAATTCTATTAGCTGGTTGACTATTTCTATTATATCTGCTTGTCATGTTACCTCGTAGCGGCTTTGAGGACTAAATTTCGGAAGGCTCTCTACGTACGTACGCCACCTGGAACATATGTGCGGGCTTTTCCTCGACTCATCATCCAGTTGATCCGGGGGCTTTCGCGTCGGCGAGAATGTTTATGTGAACCGCCACGCGAGAGAGGAAAACTCAGTACCAAGGTCACGCTACTCCGGTAGCCGAGGAGATGCAAATGATAGCAAACCATTAGGAGGAGGTGCTAACCTTCCGAGGCAGAAGAGAGCGTTCCAGTTGTGTGAGATGACGCAGCGAATCTCTCCATCGTGAACCATTTTCCTCTGCATACGTCATAGCCTTTTGACCTTTTCGAGGAGCGGAAGAAGCGCATACATCGCTGCCAGCTGAAGGTCACCAAATTACACACACACACACACACACGCGGACACCGGTAGACAGACAACAGGGCATACAGGATAAAGTTTTTCTTTAGTTTTCCTCGACTAACCTGCTCGCTTGCGTCATGAGTTCCACTGTTCCGGTCTCATCAGCGTCATCAGCGTGTAGGTGAGTCAGCGGAAGGCCGCTGTTTGGGGAGGACGCGATGCCCAAGGGTGTCAGAGTGCCAAATCAGCACTGACACAGCACGAACGCGGACAGCAACAACACGACTGTACGACTGTAAGCCATCATTTGCTTGCGGTTTTTGTGCTGTGCGATGGCACGTTGGCACGCGGTTAGCTTTGTACTCTTATCCTTGTACCCTGTGTGTGTGTGCGGGCATGTGGACGGCAGCACTTGCTGTGTCGGCAATCAGCATAAGCTCCTTCCACAGCCCACTAACCGGCCATTCGGTCTGGCTCACGTGCCTTCACCGGGTGTGAATAATAAATATCGGGTACACACGAACCGCGAACCGTGGCGTGGCGTGGCGTGGCTTGTGCGATACGTTATGCACTCCAGGGTCCATCCGTCCGAATGTACATCTCTATTATCCCCACTGGTAGGGTGTCTCTGCCCTGGCCAGGAGCGCGTATGAAGCGCGGCCTCCGGTTTCATACGTTATGCAGTATTACGACGACGTTCCGGGCCGGCATTGGGCAAACAAACCGGCAATAAGGTGTTAATTTAATATTTCCTGTAGACCACAACCTCTAGAAGAAGGAAAAGAGAAGAGGGACCGGGGGTCTGCAGTTCCGTTTCCGCGTCACGCAACGCTGCGAGTTCCACAAATGACTAACTCCTCGTCTATATTCTTCTTCACGCTCTTTCTCTGTCTCACCAGGAGCCTGGGATCAGTATGGACACCAGATGACGGACTACGAGAAGCAGGAGATCGAAAAGTATAAGGAGATCTACTATCTCGGTCTGGATGCACGCAAGATCCACGGCAAGGCGGGACTCGGAGCCAATCTGGGCTTCGACGATGAGAATGGTTGCTATCAGAAGGTAAGTCTGCGAACCTCACTTCGTGTACTTTCGTGGAAACTAATTCAGCATTCTCTGCTTCAGATCGTCCACGACCACATCTGCTACCGGTACGAGATCCTGGAGATCATCGGTAAGGGCAGCTTCGGCCAGGTGATCCGGGCGCTCGACCACAAGACCAAGCAGTACGTCGCGATCAAGATCATCCGCAACAAGAAGCGCTTCCACCATCAGGCCCTGGTCGAGGTGCGGATACTGGACGAGCTGCGCAAGAAGGATGCCGACGGTAGCCACAACGTCATCCACATGCTCGATTACTTTTACTTCCGCAACCATCTCTGCATCACCTTCGAGCTTATGAGGTAACTATCAACTATCCGCTCGCCCGCGATGTTCGGTCTGAGGTCCAATTTCAATGTCAAATGTCGTCGTCGTCGTCGTCGTCGTCTTGTGCACCACAACACAAGCCTCCAGCTGATTGAGCAATATGGTGCTCGCTGGCGCACGGCAATGCTTCAGGTCCCCGTTTTGCTTTGCTTGTGGCCACTTTCGTCATACTGGCACGGGGCCGTCAGTCTGGCGTACAATTTTTGGCCACGAACCGAACCCGGCGACCATAAATCTTTCTACGCCGATAGCTAAATGGGGTGCAATTTGGAGACTATTAGTGGGAACATGCACAAGTCGCCCGGGGATCCTTCCTGGCAAGATTTATACATTTCTCCTCGCGCACCACCACCCTCACCACCAACGGTGGTTGCGTGTCGCTAGGGACGTTTCTTGGTATCACCTCACGTTCTAGTTTGGGCCTTGGGCGTCGGTCGGATTTTCGTCATGAGACTATTTCGTTCGCGAGAAAAGTTTTAGCGAAACCAATTCTCATTTTCCGCACATCTCGCCGAGACGCACGCTAGCTGCATCGTAATTTTCGACGACGGGAAAAGAGCTTTTCAATTTAAAGCATTTTCCAGTGGCCCCATGGCTTTTGGCAACCCTACGCCGGGTATTGATTTAACGATCGATTGTGGTGCGAGTGGCGAAGGTTGTTCCAAATCTCAAAATTCGCCCACGGGACGAATTTCCACTCCAGACTCGGAAATGGCCTCCGACAAATGTCGAATGTCAGCAAAATTGGCTCAAACGCACCAAACGCCTTGAGCGTATTCCACTTCCTTCCACCAGCCTTAATCCGATTAGTTCCGGCATATGATTCCATGCATATTTGCGTCTCACGTAACAGCCACCAGCCGAGCCAGGCGGTTGGTAACTTTCCCATGTTTTCCTCTTCCTTTTCACTTTCTCGTCTTTTTTTCGCACGGCTCCTTGGCTGGAGGACCTAGGAGAGACGGCGTACGATTGAGTTTCATTTACGAACTTGCTTGCTCCGGAATCCTGAATGGTGTGGATCGTGGTAGTAACGTTGGGCGCTACTCGCGTACTACATCGCGCGTACCGATGGTCTAGGGGGAGGACGGGCGTAGTATGACTAAAAATAATCGGCCAACGAAACAACCGAAAACCCAAATCCAATAGATGGTTCCCTTCCTACCCCCCGTACCTTGGCCTCTCGTCCTTCCAAATTCTGCGATCGCGACGATGTTTTCCTTTTGTGGCTTTTCTCCCCGTTTCTTGTCGTCCGTTTTTTTCTCCGTTTTTTCGCGTGCCGCTTGGTGCACGTGGTCCGTCCGAACCCCCCAAAACAAAAAGGCTTTGGCACTCGGTAATCCTTTGCACAGCGCGGAACGACGAATGAACGACGTCAAACCGCAGGGCGCGCGTGTGGTGCAGAACAATTGAGGCATTCCAACGAATCGTTGACTACCGGAGGCATATCTACCCCCGGCGAGGGGGGTTCGATGTTTCACTCCGTTGTCATTACAACGGAACCTCACCCGCGTGTTCCTCATGCCGCCCTCCTTGCTGCCTTGCCTGCCAATTATGAGCGACATGTCAGCATCGCTCCCGTTGATAGTTGATGCGCGCGATAACGGGGTTCGTTGTGGTCGCGGAGGAAGCAAGCAAGCGAGCAAGCACGCGGACGGAATGGTTTGTTTTAATTAAATATCTTCGATTCCGATCGGTATTCAACGGGAAAAAGGGGAGGTTGACAATGCGGGCAGAACGGGTTCAGCATAGGAAGCGGACTATCTGATGCTGATATGCAAAACAAATCTCCGATTTGCCGATAACCTGCCTCTGCTAAGTTCTACGCAGTGCAGCAGCACTGTTGTTGAGCATTTTTGGGCGTTTTGCGGGGCCTGTGACGCACGCAATGTGTCTTCCTGCAGATCGATAAGCACGATGCTGCTTCCTGGGTTAACCAGCAGAGAAAGAGAAGGCCACCAGCAAACATATTCAATTTCGTTCCATTTCGGCAACGGAAAGAGCAACTTAATGTCGTTTCGGATGCGTTAGACGTTTGGTGCTTTACGCTCCTTCCTTCGTCTCGTGGATGGGGCATGGCGATTGGGGACAACGAAATTAGATCCGGGCGCCACTAGCTGCCCAGTGTTTGAGGAGAAGACGCTTGCTTATGCGACCGGCATTCTATTTGCAATCCTAATGAAGATCCACGCGATAGAGGAAAGCATAACAGAGGGAGAGAAAGGCAGAGCCGCCACCCCGCTAGGCGGAACACAATTATGAACTATTCGCTTCTAATTAACTCAAATAATATAGTGAGGCCATCTTCATGGCCGTTGTTGTTGTTGTGGTTGTGGTTGTGGTAGTGGTGTGCTGAGAAGGAGGGTCCTAAAAGTTCGTAACTCACTTAACACGCAGCGTCTGATGGCATCCATATCTCACAGGACCTGTCTCATGGAAAAGCTCATGGAACCAAACTACGCATCTACCGGAGGGCGGGGGAGGGAGGGACCTTCGGACAGGAGCGTTGGTTCGATACGATACCGAAGAGCTGAGGGACGGTGGCAGAGATCGGCTTATCGGGTGGCTCTGCGCCTCTCGAGCAGAAAGTTTACGCTTTACGACACCGGTTTTAGGGGAATGGGAAGGAGAGAAGAACATGGTACATGCGTTCAGAGGGCGAGGGCACTGGATGAAAAGTTTTAACCTTCACGAGGAACGCAACCACCACCACGAAACGCGCCAAAAGTTGGCCGCAGCCGTATTTAGTCCCGGGCCTGGGGTGGAGTTCGCCAAATGAAAAATCACTTCATTGTTGGCCAAAACTTTGGCTTCTGTGTCGAGCTTTTGGCGTAGTTGGCTGATGTCGTTTGGCGGTGGCCGATGTCAATGCATGATTTCTGCTTCTTTTTCTTCTTGTTGTTGGCGACCAGCAGGACTATCATCGTTAGGCTCGCATGACGAAGCGAACATTAGGCCGAGACCGCGTCATCGTGCGATTAGACGTGGGAATCAACCAACAAAACGTGTGTCTGTGTGTGTGTGTGCATGAGCTTTCTGGCGGTCTGGTAGCTATAAATGGATCACCGGGTGGGGCGGTGCTTTCTTGTGGTTTCCATTCGTCTCTACATAAAGTAGCCAGACAGCCGCGATTAACCTCAATGTGTCCTGTATGGTCTCCAATCACCAGGCTGTTTGAATCGGTCATCCATCCCGCAAATCCTTGTCTGCGTCATCACTGGCGGGTTGTGCAAGGATCGTAATTATGGGCACGTGGACAATGCTCCTCCTGCTGCGTACACAGCCACGTGCCTTAGCGTGTAAGCAAACGATCAGCACAACATACACACACATGATATTCGCTGACAATTTGAAGTTTATCACGCAAACTCCTATCACCCCTTGGTGCGTGCGGATAGTGGATCTGTGGAGCGAAAAAAAAAAAAACAAACACTAAAAGGTCATCCCCTGGTCTATGAGGTCCCCGATTGCGGAGGAATGTACACGAAGTGCATCTCCGCTTTTTGCATGTGCATGTTGCAGCAAATTAGCTGCAGTAAAAGTTTTGTGGAAAGCATGCGCCTTCGGTATCAGGTTTGGATTGGTTCTATACTGTAGAGCACTGTGGCAGAATGGTGCCCCCATACCAAGCCTTACCAAGGTTACTCTCCAAGTAACTAACGAGGACCGCGGTCTCAATGCCAAACAAATTTGTCGTTTTTGTCATCCTCGTTACTGAGACAACACGGGGGCCCTGAGCCCATTCTTCCCGCAGGATAATTTAAAGTAAGTAAGTTATGACCTGGAACGTGGAGGAGGAGGTCCTGATGAGAGGTGCCCATCGGTTGCTCGCTTTATCAATTGCGCTTTGTTGGATCATTATCCTCACCCTCCCAGCCCACGGTTCGACTTGGATTTGGAGTCGCAATCGTTGCCAATTAGGCGCTGGCGACATCATCCTTTCGGGTCGCAGCAGGTCGTTGGTCGTTGGTAAACAAATAACAAACCCACAACAAGGCACAGTGCCCCGTTATCAGGATGCCCGATCCATTAAAAGCCATTTAAAGCCTCTATCTTTCAGGTGGATAGGGGGTGGGAAAAAGAAATTAAAAACAATCGGCAGCAGTAATTGGCTTACTGGAGTTGAACATACTGTCACCGGACATGCACACCGGACGTCGTCTTCGTCATCGTCGTCGTCATCGCCAAATCTGGCCAAGCATTTGATGTTCACTGCAATTCCGTCGTCGTCGTCGTCGACGAGCGCCAAAAACTTTAAACATTTGTTGCCAACCAACCGAAGCTCCGATAGTTGTTGTTGGTGGTGGTGGTGCCCACCATTCCAGGACGGAGGGAGTTTGTTTGTTCCGCAACCGGCAACTCGGGCCGGGCCTGTGTGCCACACGCGCGGCAGCACGCACGTCGCCGGTGACGCTTGACTTTTCCGCTTAATGGTCGTCGTCGTCGTTGTCGTAGTGAACGAAATGTCCTTTCGGCATGCCATCCACCGGGACCGGGCAGGGCTAATTGATGTTCCCTCCGTTTACCTCAACTATAACGGTCCATTCTTTATCCGGTTTTTCCGCTTCTTCCTCCTCCTTGCAGCCTGAACCTATACGAGTTGATCAAGAAGAACAACTACCAGGGCTTCAGCCTCAGCCTGATCCGGCGGTTCTGCAACTCGATCGTCAAGTGCTTGCGGTTCCTCGACGAGCTCAACATCATACACTGTGATCTGAAACCGGTAAGTGTGTTCCTCTGGAGTCCGTTTCTTGAATCCATTTCGTTACTAACACCTCGATCCTGTCACTCTGTCTGTCTGTCTGTCCGGTTTGTAGGAGAATGTGCTGCTGAAGCAGCGCGGTAGCAGCTCGATAAAGGTCATCGATTTCGGCAGCAGCTGCTTCTCGGACCGTACCGTCTACACCTACATCCAGTCCCGGTTCTACCGGTCGCCGGAAGTGATCCTGGGTTACCCGTACGGCAAATCGATCGATATGTGGAGCTTAGGTAAGTACACACTCACACACGCACACATGCGAGAATACCGTCATCCTCCACTGACAACAACCCCTGACGAGACCGAGCGAGGGTTGCGCGTTGGGATGAGAAAATGAATTTTAGATGAGCCCCCGAAGTACACGACGACGACAACGACGACGACGACGACGGACACATTCACCGGTTTTTCACTCTTTCTGTCCCTCCCTCCCTTCTCTCTGTCTCTCTTCTACTATCTCTTTCCCTTCGTCCTTTGACCTCGACTAATCGGATAGTGTTGGAGTGAAAATGAATATTTAAACAAATGTTCAATCAGCGACACACGACGAACGGAACACCGACACGGCCTCTGCTGTCTTTTGTCTGTGTTTGTTTTTTTTTTTTGGGGGGAAGGGTGGAAAACGGAGTCCTCTCGGTGAATTTTCGCTGCCCCGTTTTCACGGCCTTGGACGACCGTCCCATATCGATGTGAATGTGATGATGGATGACCGATCACCAAATCGTCGTCGTCCTTGTTATGGTTGTTTATCGTGATTGGATCCCACCCCGCATTATGTGCGTATGTGCCGTTTGTCGTGGAAAAGTGAATCAATTAAAGCGTTTTAATTGCCTGTTTGTGTACGCCCGACGGGCATGGAATTTTAATTTTACGAATACGAACCCCCTCGGAAAATTTTCAGCCTTGGTGGCAATGGAGGCGCATGGTTTGTCGCTTGTCGCTTGTTTCGAAGGAAATTTGCGTAATAAATTGCCGTGAAAATGCTGGAAACCACACGGCACTAAA
>NC_064874.1:80258556-80288556 GCF_943734745.1 Anopheles darlingi | reverse complement strand
TCCTTTCTCGCGTACCACCATCTCGTCTCTTCGGCGCGCGCATTTGCATAAACATACTCTCGCGTCTCATAGTGTCCCGCTGCTGTGTGCATCGAATCGTCTAATTGTTATTCTCTTCTCCTGCTTGCAGCAACCGATCTCGAAACGGCACAACAGCAATACTCACTACACCGGCCTCTGAACAGTGTCCGGAAGGCGACGGCGCTGGTGAATGCGAACCACAGCAGCAGTAACCACATCAACAACAACAACAACAACAGTGGCAGCAACAATCACCACCATCAGCATCACAGCAGCAGCACGCAGACAATAAATGCCGCGTCCAAGTACGCCTCATCGACCTCGTCCGCCCATCACCATCATCATCATCATCACCATCAGACGGCCAGTGGTTCGATGCCGCACTCGCAAAGCACGGGCGACGTGTCGGCCATCTTTGGCCGCGCATGACATGAGACGTTGGCGCGGGCGAAGGATACGAGCAAGATCATTAGCCTCATCTGAAGGGCACTGTAGTAGTGGGCGAGCGATCAGACAGATCGATCGGCACTGAAACAGGCCGCTGTTCCATCCTCATCATCATTATCACTCTCTAACTAACGGAACAACGTTCGGCGACATCGAGGATGCCGAGGCCGATGCTGAGGCGGCGAGTCATTCATAATCCGCTAGAATAAGGAACGCTAGGACGGGATAGCAGTGTTCGATTAGAGAAAAGACATCGGTTTTGGTACGCGGTGATGCTGACCGTGGTGGTGTGTTCTACCATCCAGCGGATGTGCTGTATGTGCTGTAGTAGTTGTAGTAGTAATAGGACCTCAGAGGCACGTTGCCACGTTGCGCGCGAGGAGATCCCCCCTTTTGACTGTGAGAAACATTACATAAAACAGAAAGCATATATATATATACATACATTACTACGAATTAGGGTATGAGGGCAGATGAGATGCAGGCGGTCGGAGTGCAGGCCAGAGTTATCTTTAGGACACGGAACAGGGACTAATACTGGACCATATAGAGGAGTGTCCTTCCGCTCCTCTCTAGTAGACTGGTGGAGTGTATGTGTATGTGCGTGTGTGTACAGTAGTCAAACTTCCCCTTTGTCTGCCGCTAGGGACTACCAGATAAGTCTTTCTTCCCGTGGTGCTCTAGCTAGCTATAACCCGCGAGAACGTCGTCTTCATTAGCCTCCTCGATCCGATTAGGTGAGAGGATAGCTCCTAGGCTATAGAGAAAGAGTGCAAGAGCTATAGACCGAGATGTATCTTTATATATATATATACACACACACACACAAACAGACACAGAAAGACATGCATACATGCTGAACACACGGACAGGTGCGACATGCGGAACTATATATTTATTATGATTAATGGATCATTGAAGGCGGCATGGCACTCTTGCGAGGCCATCTCCTCATCTCAACCGGCAACTGTCGTCGTCGTGTTCGTTTGTAGTAAGATCGGAACAAGCACCAACCATCGGGATCTACCAGGGGTGATACTTGCTACTGTTGCGAGTCTGGAGGCCAGGATCAATAGGCGAAGACGATGAAGATAAGAAGGAGGATGTAAGAAAAGTAGCAGCAGTTTAACCGAGCTCAGCAACAAAAAAAAACAGAAGAAGAAGAGAACCGGAACAAAATGCTAGTGACTAATCATTAAAGTGTAAGTAACATCTTCTCCCCTCATTAGTTATCCTTTTTCCTCCACACGGTTGGCTGTGCGACAGCTGCTGGTGCTGCTGGTGCGCATGTATCGCGGTTCTTTCCATGCAAAGGACCATGTCAGGGCTGATAGCTGGTAGGGATCGTGTCGCGGACAGATCGAGAGTTTAGAGTTAGAGTCTCAGCGGATTCATTTGGCGATCGCGGCGGCATTGTATAGAGTTTCGGAGCAGCAGATAGCCAGGCTAGGCGGCGCGTGTATTGTGTTATATAGCCAACAATAATTATCTGTATAACGTTCTGACGTCCGATGAAGAGAGCGAGAGAGAGAGATTGAATAAAGCAAGCAAATCATTTAATCAAAACCCGCTACCAACTTACAACCGATGAGTTCAGTGTGTGGATTCAGTGCGGAAGAGCTTGCCGCCTCTTCTCAATCCAGCAACAATCTTAAATTTAAACCTAGTAAGGGAGCTCCTGTATGGCAGTGGAAGGCAAGCGATAAAGAAGCCGAATCCGGTGACTTTCTCAGGCAGGGGATCGATGCATTCAGGGCGGGGTTAGCATCGTATTTGGGAGACGTGTGTAACCGTGTGGGAGGGCGTGGATGTGTGTGACCGCATCCCGGAATCGCCCCGTGAAGGTGTATCTTAGCGTATATCGTAAGCAGTAAATGAAACAAAAAAGGCAAAAAATAAAGTTTTAAACTCATTAATCCGTACACAAATGAATTAAGCACAACTGATTTCGGATAGTTGTAAGGATCTCTGGGTGGCGTTTCGAATTGCGAAACCGATTGAAACGATCGTTTCTGACAGATTCAGTCGGAACAGTGATTATTAATATTTATTGCTGCATAATTGAATATCACACGGAGCGATACGAACGTGCCTATTTGGTTATCATTTAATGTTTGTTAACGATTACAGGAATACGCGGAAACCCACGGTGAGCTGAGCTGAGCGCTAGCGCTAGTAGAAAGTTGTGTTCCGGCTGAATGCACCGCACAGACGGAACTCTTGTGGCATCAGAATCGCTCTGGAGGGATTGGAGAATAGAAACAACATGAAACAACGTCTCACTAACAGAAGGAAGGTGAACACTCAACTTACCTCAAGAATTGTGGCGTTCCGGGGCCTTTGCTAACGGTGTTGCCACACAGCCGCAGCGTAAACTGCTTCTCCACTGGATCCGGCAGCGACTAGCGTTTGAACAGAGAAAGGTATAAGAGTCATTCTTCAGAACCTTATACACCGGTTGAAAGGCTTACCACATTTCCTGCTCCTGCGGTTCCCGGCTGCTCGGATGGTGTTCCCGCGCTGCCTTGCTGGTTCGCGGCACGCTTCGCCTCGGCGAACATCGCCAGCATTTTCGCCGCGATTTCACTGCCAGCGCCATCTAGCAGCTCACTCTCGTTCCCAAGCAACAAGCTTTCGATGAGCTTCTCGTCCGTCGATTCGCCCGCCGCCGCTTCGACCGGCAAACTTTCGTCCGTTTCGAACAGTTTCAGGCGCAGACTTCTCACCTGTTCTACACAGCACTCCAGCTGCATCAATTCCCCCAGTAACAGCTCGTATTTGGTTTGGGAATTAACACGCGTCGAAGGACCACCACCACCGGAACTGGAACTACTTCCCGTGGACCAGTTTTCCCGGGACAGTCGGCAACAGGTCGTCGTTAGCTTGTCAATCGTTTCACCGTACCGTGGAATGGCACCACGATCAGGTGTGGCCGCTTGTCGGACCGTCAAGAGCGCCACGTGAAACAGCGTAGCCATGGTGTGCTGTGCGATTTGTCCGATCGTGCGCGACTCCAGAAAATGAAGAACCTTCTCCGCTTCCTTCGTATCATCGAACAGACGCTTCTGACGACGGGCTGGCACGGGGCGGGCACTGTCCCACACCGTACGCCAGGTATTACCCGGAATGAGCATCCGGGGGCTGAGGTGGCCACGGCGACCGAACGGATCCTGCTCATCGATCGGTTCATCTTCGATCCAATCCCGTGGGCTGTACCAGCGGATAAAATCCTCGAGCTGTGCGGTCGGATTGGCCGCCTTGAATGCTTCCGCATCCGAGAGCAACGAAGCGCTCATCATCTGCGTCCGTAGCTCACTGTCCGGTCCGAGCTTGAGCAGCACTTCGGCATCATCTTCCAGCTGATCCTCCGTCTTGGGGACGGGTTCTTGCGTGACGGGGATGTAGAGCGGTTCATCGGAACCGACCAGCAGCATCTTGCCTAGTCGGGACAACCGCCCGACCGGTTCACCGCTGGCAGCAGCAGCAGCCGCCGCCGCCGCCGCAGCCGCTCGTTCCTGCTCTTCTTCATCACAATCGAAGAACTCTTCATCGGAGTCACCTCCTGCCGTACCGGTACCGGCGCCCGATAGGCCAGAGGTCGGGGCCCCCGAGGTCATCGAAAATGGCAGTCCCCCTTCCCGCAGCGTGCGCCGCTCCATGCAAACGTTCAGCATCTGCAGCTTCTGGTGCAGCAAACAGGTTCGCGAGTCCGGAAATCCTCCAGCAACACTAGTTTGATAAGTCAGCCAGAGATGGAGAAAGAGAAAAAAAAAAGATCGATAAGAACGCTGGTCAGAGATGAGGCGAAAGGCAGAAAACAACAAACAGAATGGAGGATCCCCGGCGATGATGATGGAGGCTCTTAATTGTGCTCTCGTCTCTCGATCGACAGCTGGCAAGCGTCCGCGTTCGATCCGAATCCGAATCCGTCTTCCCCATCCTCGAAAGGAAAGGAAGAAAACAAAAGCCTCGCGAGCACGCACGCAGACGCCGATAAGAAGGTGGTACCCCCAAGATGCGAAGGCGCCCGAAAAACCAATGGTGAAAACGTGGCTTCACGTCGCGTCTTCTTCCACCGGTTCGGCCGCGGGTGTGGAAAACAAACAACTTTCAAGGAACAATCATATTAGGTGATTATGCATTTTAAAGATAGACCCCCAGATTACGGTACAGGGCAGCGTTCCGGCGAGCATACGGTGGATGATCATGGAGAATCGTGGATCGTGACTCCAGAAAGAGAGAGTGAGAGAGAGAACGAGAACGAACGGGCGCGAGACGATAGAGGACGTAAGATAATGGACGCGGATTCTTGGCTGGTTGGTCAAGCACGAGCTCGCCAGAGCCTAGGCCGGAGCAGAATGGATGATCTTCCATGGCTGGAAGCAGTCGCGCAGATTGTTCTTCTTCTGTTGGCCATTGCGCAATGGGACCTCTTGGGGCGACCGAAACCGTTGCTGGTGGTGGTAGTGGTGGTGATGATGGGCTAGTACCCCGGGATTGCTATTGTTTGCCCAGTAGAGGCGCGTTGGTATTTACGGAATGTTTAGGAAAGTCCGGAGATATTCCGTTGGGCGCATGTTTTGGGACGCTTCGAGTGTTTTTATTTTGATCCGCTGTGAATTCGGACATTCATCGTCGATCGGAATGCCAGGAGCAAACAGCAACTTGATGTGGTTGAATCGGATCCATCGTTAGATCCGTTAATCTAAGAACGAATCAGACAGAATGAGAGAGCTACTACGACAGATCGAAGTCAGAGTACAAATTGTATCCTCTGTGTGTGAAGAATTCATAGAGACCTGTTCAGAGGTCCAGAACTCTCTGTTCAAACGGTGTTCAAGGTTAATACTTGAAGTTATACAAATTGTTCGGACATTCTGATCTCATAAAGAGCCTAAGTAGCTGCCGTGTAACTTTTTCTTTTCCACATTCCAGACCTTCGTTTCCAATCATTCTTATCAAACACGTTAATCGCTATCCGCTTATAAAACACTCAAGTACCAACACTACCGATTCCCATAAAATTGTGTCACCTTTGCACCGACGGTAGCAACCTACCCATGGAAGAAAGAGTGCCGTTTGACACGTCGTTGATGCACGTTTGACACAGAATTGTCTGAGCCATCTCCCGCTGCTGCCTTCTTCACCAAAAGGGCTCACGCGAGATGTCTTCTTCGCACCGTGCAATTATCAACCTTTGCATCAATATTCAGCGTCATCGCGTTGAGCTTTGAACTCAGAGAACACGCAACGCAACGCCAAAGGACCGGCAGCGAACGAACGGTAGATAGAAGGTCCCTTGGTTGAACATTTCTAACGGATCCCGGAAGGGAGGGGAACCCCTTGGAAGGGCCTCGATAAAGGCGCCGGTAAAGGTGAGAAACTAATAGAGAAACACCTTGAGCCAAACAACGAACGGCGCGCCTCGGGCACCCTGGGCTGGTGTTGATAGAAATGCGTGCGTTATAGCTCGTAAGCCCCTCTCGGGGAGGGGCGAACTGATGGCAAGTTTTGCAAGACGGACGCAGGTGCACAGAAGGAAGGAAGGAAGGAAGGAAAACATTTTCAAGTTCACTTCAAGCGCGAACTGCGCGCGGCTTCTTCGAGCATCCCCGGGCATAATACGAGAAGTGGCAGCCAGCCAGCCAACAGTTCAGCGACCTGGTAAGTGGGCTGCATCCCAGTAACGTAGTAACGTTCTGGGTGGTTTATGGTGGGAAAATGTGGATATTCGATCGCGTGGGGGAATTTTCGAAACCCCATAACATGCCAACCAGTCATTAACGCATGCTGAGTAGCAGATAGTCTAGCAGGCTGCGGCGTTATTAACGAGGAAGTAAAGTGACAGAAGCAGCATCTCACAGCGCAATCATCGTCGTCGTCCTAACTACGCAAATGAGAAAAACCAATTTACTCTCCATCCGAGTAGTTGCCAGGAAGGTGTTTGAAAATGATTTCCAAATGTGCTTCTCTATAAAAGGTAAAACAAGTTGGTAACACCCCGTGTGCGGGGTAACAGCAGTTGCGTAGCAGAATGTACAACCAGAAGAGAAGTCGTCCTAACGCAAGAGCAGCAAGATGCTGCCAAGCTACTCTCGCTAGCAAGTGGCGAAGAAACAAAGAACGAAACATAAAAACCGCCAAGCTAACCAAAGCATGCTAAGGAGACGATTAAGAGTGAGGTAAAAGCGGGTAAGTAATAATGAGAGGACGACAACCATGCCAGATTGCTAAGCAGCAGCAGCAGCGAGCAGAACCTCCTCCTGTGGTTGCCAAAAGTGTGTATCTCTCCCTACAGAGCGCTGTAGTAATTTACAAACCACCGCACACGAACATACACACAAATACTGGCTAGCGGCTGCATCGTCGTCATTTTTCACCCAACCATTTTGCATCGTGCCTCAGGAGTTAAGACCAAACAGACCGACAAACCAGACCGGCACCCAGCAGCCCGGTGGGGTGTTCGGTTGGTCTGTTATGTTGTTCCGCTCATTTGCGTCAGCTGGCACTACATAGCCGCGTGGTGGTTGTGGCATGGAATCACTTCCTTCCGACCGACCGAACAACCAACCAACCGGCCGGCCAGCCGGTCGGCAGCCCATTCAGTTGATTTCCATTGGCATCACTGTCTGGAGGAGGCAAATAGATTCGATGGAACGCTGGTGCTGTGGTTACTGAGATGTCTTACTAACTGACAGACACTCTGTGTGTGTGTGTGCGCGCGTGCTGTGCTGTCAATTAAAAACCAATAAGGACGACCAGGCCTACTGCAGACCGGAGAGCCTGGTTGCTAAGGGACAAAACTGAGGCTCGCTCGCATCAAATGAGACTTGATGGTGAGCTGCTTGAAGTGTGATTGGTCCTTACTGACGGCACACGAATGTTCATTTGACGTGTCCCTTTTTTTAGGTTAAGAATTAGAAGTATATAAATGATCATGAGCATTCCGAGATCTCGAGAAGGACAAGTACATCAAAAACAATGATGATAATGATGTTCCGTCCTCCGACTGGTTTTACCTTCATCAAGTTAATAGAATGCTCAAACATGTACAAATACAAAACGAAATTCGTAATTAATGAGAGCAAGAGAGGATAAACGGCTTATTAAAGACCCGCTGTTAATGCACCCGTTTGGAAGATATTTAAAAAGACATTTTCCCAATCCAACTCAATCCCGAGAACGAGCGGCGTAGGCGAGTCGCGAAATCCCCAGCCCAAATTTCCGGGCCATGCCATCCTAATTCATCACTCATGTTCTTGCGTGCGCCCCCGCGAGACTTTTCCTCGTCTAATTTTTCCCCAAAAAGCCCCCCCGCGCAGCGCATCAAGAAACATCATCTTCGCGTGAACCCTTGTCAATGCGATGCGAGCGTGCGAGCGCAAACGAGCGGTACGAAGAGGTAGAACGACACGCCAGAAGGTGTGCGCACCGCATTTCCGGAACACCCGGACTAGATTAGCATAATTTTTGTTGCGTCTCTTTTCCCTTTTTTCGTCTTCTGTCTTTTTTTTTGTGTGTTGCTTCTTTTCGTTTTCTGTCATCCCTTATCTTATGCTGGTCTCTGTCGTCTCTGTGTTCGCGAGTGTTTCTCGCTTCTCTGTTCTGTCTGTGTTGTTGGGAGAGAGGGGACGCGACGCGAGCACCCCGAGCTTAATCTTAGGTGGTTCAAAAACCTTCTGGCCACCCTTGACGGATGCACGTACGTGATGAGAAATGTAAAAATGGTCGGTGGTCGGCCCCGCAGTGGTAACGGCAGCCACCATTACTAATTTTGTTTATTTTTAGCCCGAACCGGAGCCGGAGCTTTAAAACCCCCTCGCACGGATCCCTCCAGCGGAGTGTCGGTGGTGCAGCGGTAAGCACACTTCCGCCTTGGGTGTGGCCGCCCTCAGTAGATTGTAGAACGGAAGCAACGTCAAAATTCCGGAAGTCGAAGGTGAAGCCATCAACTAATCGGTACAGAACGTCTTTTCTTAGCATCTGACTTCTAACTTGGTGGCTCTTAATGGTGACGTTGTCGTCGTGTCGTCTGTGGGCGTGTTCGAAGGAAAGGCTCACGGGCTTGACGTCATCGTATTTGCTGGCCACATGCACCATAAGCAGCAGAAGTAGCGTCAGATGTAGCGGCATCTACTACGGCTGCTGCTTCCAACAACTTCCTTCTCTAGACCAACAGCACCACCACCACCGTAACCGAAGCCTACTTGACTAATGGAACGTGAATGATTTATTGACCTTTTGCGTAAACGTCGCGTGGTGGCGGAGCGCAAGGACCGCCAACTTCTGCCGCTGTGCACGGCACGCTACACGGCCCTGGAAGATTTTATTCATCTTCCAGGCAGGAGCAGGACGATGTTATCTGACGATGTGGCCGGGAGGCCGGCCGCGCGCAATAGCTGCCAATCCCGGTGACACGTTTCGCACGCTCGCGACAGTAATTTATTTGATCATCCAGGCTCGCAACTCCACTATACACATCCTCGTCCTCAAGGCCACCTTTGATGGACCGGCTCGAACCTGCTGGCTCGAGCGATCGAGCGTGTAACATGTAAATCGAGTATGCTATGGACCGATTGTATCCACCTAGCGATGAGCCACACGAAACAATATTGGCCGCACCGGCACCCGGTCCTAAGGCCGGTCCCCCCATTAATCAGCTGGATCATCAGAATGGTTGGCGCTGCGATGGCGGCAGCGATGGCGAAGGTGAACGATTTACGACAGGCATTTGACATATGTGTCAATCCGCGGATCATCCAGACCCCGTGACCCACCCCGCGCCCGCCGTTATTCTTTTTTGCTGCGCCCTATATTCTGTTCTTGACGTAATTAATGATTCGTGACTTTTGCTACTCTCTATGACCGGTAGCGAAGTTTCTGGAGGCTTACGGTCACCCGCTGGATTCGTGCTGTCCACGGGACCGTTTTAAGGATGATCTCGAACTTCGCTTCTCGAGAGAGGACGAGCTCCAGGACGATTAATGCAATCAATTTCGGTGATAGGCGCGCGTCGTCGTCCGCCAACCCCCCACCGGCCATGCTCTCGTTGGCGCACTTTCTCCGGCTTGCTGCTGACGCCTGTTTTATGTAGATTTCGCTGACTCCCGGCTGGAAGGAATTTCAAATTAAAGCCTCCATGCGAAGTGCGAAGTCCCGAACGCGATCTCGTGCTACGTGCACCACCCTCTGGCCGGAATATTATGGCGGAAACGGTGGTTCATAAGCGCCAGCGGACAAGAAGTTCAACCTCATTAATTTGTGATTTAATGTAGTAATGAAAAATTTATTGGTTCGCTTCGGAAATCTGCAACCAACCGCCGCGTTGCGAAGGGGAAGGGAGAGGAAGAACAACAGAGTGAAAAAGAGGGGGGGGGGAGCCATAGAAGCCGGAAGAGGGGCTGCGTGCTGATACGGGGGGCTTCCGGCTATTGCGTGTCTCTCACACCACGTGGCTCGCGCGGGACGCTGCGTCATGATCATGAACACTCCCCGGAGTGTTGTGATTCATCGCTACGAACGAGAGCAATTTCCGACAGTGAACTATACCGTGGATGTTCATTCCCTTTCGATACCGGGATGACGTTTGCACCGGAATTTCCGCAACTTCCGACAACCGAAGCCGGATTCGATGAAAGTGTTGAGCAGTTCAATGACACTGCGTTCGTAGAAGCAGGATGACGAGTATGTGGCAAGAAATTTTGGACAAACCATGGTATGGTGACAAAAACTACTTAATTACTAAAGCTATCAAACGGCATTAAAATTCATCTAAGCACCCTAACCTCACTGTTTGGCTCTCGTCCAATAAGCGTCAAGTACCGTTGCCGAGCGATACGGAATACGGTTGCTAGATGTTAATCGTCTTGCCTCACAGAATAGAAAAACGGCAGTACACAAGGAAGCCTGTCTACCGAGCCAGCGTTGGCCACGGACGGGCCGCCACGAGATTGCAAGATTAAACCTCGGCACGCCAGACGCAAAGACGGGGCGGGGGTGTAATGCACAAACAATAGTAATTATGAAGTTTGTAGTACAACCCTCTCTATCACGCCTTATCTCGCTCTCGCTCTCTCTGTTGCAGCAACCGAAGAAAGCTGGCCAAAATGAAGATGCAAACCTGGTCGGTCTGGGGAGCGCAAAAAAAAACGGCGAGAGCAAAACTGCACAACAAGCGATCGTCTCTGGCCCAGTTTTCCTCCCAGTGAAACACCAGGCTTTTGTTGTTGTTGTTGCTGTTGTGCAGTACCATCAAACACTTTTCTCCCGGTGCGAAACAATATTTACCGATTCGCCACCAACCACGACGGCGACGACGATGACGACGACTCCCGACAGAGTCTTCTGCGTCCGTCTCGCGCGTGGCCAACCTAGACGAGGTGCATAGCCAAACGGGCCCCCCTCCGGGGAGGGGTGAGGTTAGCCAGACCGGCATGGGATGGGGAATTTATAGAGAGAAAAAAAAATCCAAAAAAGAAACAGTTATGCGCCTACTTCGCACCGCCATTCGTGCTTTACCTCAACAGTAACTCAAACACGAACACCTCGTGAGGCGTGAGTGACGCCGAACGTGAGAACCGCGAGCCCGAAAGGCGAGCCGGCTTGCTAGGATGCGGCGACACCATCATCATCATCAGCATCGCAGCTGCTTTGCGTAAACAGAGAGGCTGGAAAATGAGTTGCAGGAAAAGCGCCACCGCTGGAGAGCGAAAGCGACGCTCTGAAAAGTCCGGTGTATGTGAGAGAGGGAGAAAATGACGAGGAGATTGAGAATTTCTACCTCGCCGCGAGAGCGCACGGCCACAGGATATAGCTCCAAGGAGCGGCTGGAAAAGCAAACCAATGCAGAGCAGAGTGCAACCAAACGTGTGTCCTGCGCGAAGACCGTTGTCGTCGTCGTCGTCGTTGTCGTCGTTGGTCGTGCTCGTGTCGGCCACACAGAGAACGGCAGAGAACGGCAGAGAACAGTCGAACGTGAATCTCCGCGAAAGAGCGTGAACGGTGCGCGCGCGAGTTTTCCTGCGACCGGTCACCACCGTCACTGGCGCATTCGCAGCGGAAAAGCGCTGCGGAAAAGCGCCCATCCAATCCTGGGGTTTCCACATTCCAGAGACGGGGGCCCAAATAGTGATAAGATGGTGTTTCGGTTCGAGAAGCTTTTCGAGGTGATCGGTGCACCAACAACGGAGCAGCAGCAGCAGCAGCAACAGCACCATCATTCTACCGGCCGGGCGGACGAACTGGAAATGCAGAAAAGATCGCAAGCGATCGTACCACAGCTCGTCGTCGCCGACGTCGACGACGAGGACGGTGCCACCGAGAGCGAAGAAGAAGGCTTCGGACGACGAGCGCCCGCGAGCGAGCGGCGATCATCGCGTACGAAGTGAGCTGGAAAAAAGATGCTGGGACCGCGTGTGTTCATCGAGCACCGTAAGGGGTGAAGCCGAAGAAGAAGTGTGGTGCCCGCGCTCCGATCTCCACGAACATAATATTCCCCACGCGGTCGGTGGCCAAACCAAGCAACCACCACCAACCGTATCTCTCTTCGTCTTCGTGCGCCGGTGCCTCACGGTCACGATCTTCTCTCGTTCGGGGGCTAGGTTGGTGTTGGACCAGCCAGCCAGCCAGTGTCAGTCAGTCAGTCACCTGCGATCGGTTGAGCCAGCACAGTCCCGCGCTTAAGCCAACCACCTGCCTGCCTGCCTATGCTGCTGCTGGGCGTGATCGAGTGATCTCCGTGTGTGAAACCTGGAACGCGCGTGTGCGTGTGTTGGTGGGCTTAAGATAGTTCGCCGCTCGCGTCAGTGTTGGTGTGAGTGAGTAGCTAGTAGCAGTGTGGAGCAGTCCGGTAACATAACGCCAGCAGGTGAAGAAAAGGGGGGGAGGGGTGAAGCAAAAGGGGGAGACGCGAGAGCACGGGGCGCAGAGAAACGGGAACGTTGGCCTGCTTGAGCGACGCAACGGGACCTCTTCTTGCTCTAGCTGCGCCGTTCGCTGCTTGTGGCCAGTTGAAGTTGTTTTGCAGCCGTTATCGCTTCACCAGAAGACGTTGGTTCCGGACTCCCTGGACGGCGGATCTGAACTCCGGAATATCCGGAAATCGATCCAAAGATCATCCAACAGATTCGGCATCAAAGCGATTGTGTGACACACAGACACACAACATTCCGTCGTCACCGTGCCTGCCGTGACCTATCTCTGTCCGAAAGGCGAAGAAGAAGCGTTCGAAAGTGCCGTTAGATTCCATTCTTGGGCGTCCGCGCGACATCCGCGTACCATCCGCGACTGGATTGCGTCAACCGACCGACCGACCGATCGCTTCTTAAGCATTCTTCGCACGAAACTTTCCCCCCGGCGCGATCGCGATTGACCCGATTCTCCCGGCATCGCACCGCACGCGCGCTTCAATCATGTGTGTGGCGGCCAACGGCGAGGGCGACGCGTAAATATTTCGTGAGAACGAGAAAGGGCGAGTGTGCGATCCGGGGGCACATGCGGATTGGGGTAATTGTGTCGGGAATTGTTTCTAAGTGAAGTCAATCAGTGCGTGCGTGCAGTAAACAGTGGGACGGATCCCCAGCACAAGCAGCAGTAGCAGTAACAGCAGGAGTTGTGTTCGGTTCTGTTCGTTCCGTAGTGCTTCGGTACGTCGCGGTCCGTGAAGTTGAAGTTTCTCCTGTTCCCGTTCCTGTTGTGGTGTGTTGCGGTTTCGTGAAGAAGATCCCACAGGGTACAGGTGGCCAGAAAAGGGAGGCAGAAAAGAAGTGATACAGCAACAGCAGCAGCAACACATCGAAACGTATCGCGCCTCAGTTCAATTACTATAACCAACCAACAAGTGATTAACCTTTTAACTTTCGTGTGACGAGTAAGTGATCAAAGCGTGAGATCAAAACGCAGTGCAGCGAAGCAGCAATTGGAGTTTTGTGTGTGTGTGGCAGCAGCCCTCCTCGTCACCAGACAGGTGTAGGTGTCCCTCTTTTTTTACAGTACAACATTAGCAGTTAAGGCATTAAGTGTTGAGTTGCAATTTGAAACGGAATTTTGAAAAGTGCATCAGCATCAGCTTCAGTATTTGGTAGCCCGGGTTCGAGAAGGTTATACCGTTGGCTGTCAGCTATCGGGGAGAGTCCTGCTCAGTGCTGCAGTCCTTCGAGGGAGCGTCAGAGATTGACCTCACCGACCGCGGGTACTCACAGAGCGTGTGTGAGTGCGAGTGGTCCTTAGCCCTTCTTAGCGACTGATAGATCGTCCTTTGAAGGGGGGGGTCCGAAATCTGAACGATCAGAATCCTCAAATAGTCCTCCATTGACCGTCGAGGCGACTAGAACTAGGTCGCTGAAGCCACTAGAGATACTGCAACTGCAACTGCTTTTCAAATGCTAAATGAGTTGACAGCTGCATACCGCGAGACTCCAGGGAACAGGAGTTCCCGTTAATAGGAGGCACCACTTGAACAGACAACCTGTCGGCCAACTATTGGGAGCGCAGAGAGATGACCGCATTGAACTCTCCCCCAGGTTCCTTGCAGAACCGGTACACAAACTGCATTCATTTCGCGCGATTTGCGCGATCCTCGATTACTCATCCCGAGCAGACAAGGGACCGCAATTTGCATCGACCGCGGCCAGGACCGTGGCTTCATGTCTCCATGAGATAAGCGGAATTCTATCCTCCGGTTCAATCGGTTTTGAGATCGCGTGCAACCGGTTTAGAGCGGGAGCTGGTGGGACTCAACGGTGTCCAAGCAAATGTACCGGGGGGCTCATCAACACCGGTATCCGGACATGCAGCCACCAGCTGCTGCTCACTGCACATGCTGATCCACATGACAGGCCAAGCACCGTAATAATCAATTTCGTCTCACTTCCTTCTCCCCGATGCTGACTCTCCTCCTGCCGCCTTCTGGATTCTGGTCCGGATGGATGGAAAACTAATTCCGCATCCGCAGCGCGCGCATCGAAGCGGGATTAATCACACACACACAAAACGCGCAACATTGACGCAACGTCTGGCGCGTCTTCTGCAGCTCGATGTTGCAGCTGCTGCTGATAGCGGGAAGCGTTCCCGTTTCAAGCCCCATATTATGCCCGATTTCCAGCAGTAAAGGGAGGCCCCTTTTGGTACTATGCTGTCTTGTATTGCGCTACAAGAGGCTTCGACAACAACGACGACGACGAAGAGACCGAGTTCTGAGGATACGTTTACGCCTTCCTCGTTCCGCCTTTCTGGCCGATGGTCTGCGGGGAAATGAAATTTTCCGAAAACCGATCGAACGGTTACGGAATATCAAAACAGGGAAAGGCCCGCCCACAGGACTGGAGACGCTGGTGGGGGGGGGGGGGGGAATCCGGGTGGTCGCGAACCGCAATATGTGCCGCCGCGAAATCGTTCATGCGATTTTCCCCGATGCCAAACGGTGTCTCGGTGTGCAAACCGGAAGTAACCCCTTTCTGGGCCAACCTGTACCCAATACTTGCCACCGGAGGGAGTTTGTGGACACCAGAAAGGGGGGTTTATCGGTCCTTTGCCCTCTTGTTGGATGAGCTCAGCTGCGAAAGGAGCTGCTGCTCAGAGTTGAACCGCATGAACCATCCATGAACCTCTATATTTTCCCGATATTTCCACACCCTCCAACGGGGGAGAGGACACCTCGACACACATTCCTTTTTTATCGTCGCAACGCATCAATCATCGGCTAAGGGACAACGACAGCATACACATACACATATGTATCGCGTTGAATATGCTCGCGAGCTTTTATGAGCTTTCGCTGCTCAATATATCGCCGCCTAGACCATTCCCCCGACTCCAGAAATGTACGGAGGACACTTGTCCCTCCCACCCACCCCACCCCAGGGGAAACCGGGAACGGAAGGATGATAAAACCGACCCACGGTCGGCATTAGGTTCATAAAACCGAAATTCTTTTACGTCGCTTGGGACTAGAGACCCTCTTTTTAGGGGGGAAGGGAGAAGGGAGGTGAGCATAAACAGTTTAGCGGTAAGCGACGAGGCGCACCCCATTAGCCGGAGGTGCCGCGATCCGGATCGGAGTAAACATAAATATTGATTAAGCAAAGGGCAGAGCAGCAAGGGGAGGAAACCTGAGGAAGAATATGCTGAGGATGGTAGCAGGTAGAAGGTGCATTTAGGGGAGGTGCCTCGTTGTCGCAACAAGAAGATCATGATGATGACGCTGATGATGATCAAGAGAAGCGCACATTGGACAAACCAAACCAAAAAAAGAGAACAAGAGAAAGACACCATGTTTAGGAAGGTGTGTGGCTGGCTGGAGAAAGTAATTAACATTTTTGACCCCCAAACACACACATACACACCTTGATCAATGCACGAAGAACGCACGGCACGGATCGTGCGTTTAACGAAGTGAAAATGATTTAGAAGGTTCCAGCTGGAATGATTAGAAACGGAAACGTCTCTCGCTACTGCCGGCTAATTGTTCTCCATTAGTGGGAATTCTACGTCGTCGTCGGGAATTATGAGAACATAAGTTGGTCGAGAGGAAGAAGAAAAAACCTCCGGGGGGGAGCCATTCCTCGGTGCCCGAAGGGTGCGTAACGAACAATGATGCTTGTGTTGCGTTTCCACTTCCTAATGCTTCCGAGAAATTTTACTTTTAAACCTCGCGTTCAGCAATGCGTTCATCACACGAAATGGTCCGCTTGGGGATTGTAGAAAGAAAATGGAGCGTCAATCCGGGGTCCAGAATGTCAAACAGAGCAGCAGCAGCAGCTCGACGACATCAGCTGTGTTTAAAGCGTTCCACCGCAGAGTTGTCAGTCAGTGGATGTCGACGATAGCTGTTCTTTCAATTCATGTCTCGCTAAAAGACATTCCCGCTATTGGCATCGATATTGCGAAGCGGTCGGACTGTTCGATGGTATTCCCAACCAGGGATTTCCGCGTCGTATCGTTGAAAGCCCTCTTTATTTTGAGGGGACGATGGATGAATACCACATTGAGGGAGAACCTCTTTGAAGGAACACCGAACGGAGAATACTGTATTCTCAGAAACACTCAGCAAAGCACGACATCATAATCCACACAGCAGAGCGGAGCGGAACAGTTTTTCAGGAGGAGCAGGTTCAGAGCAGGTTGATTATTTTATAATTGTCGCTCTCATAAATTAAACCAACCCTGCTGATGGTGGTGGTTATCGTGAGGGAGTGACGGGTCTTAAACGCCCTCACCAGCGTCCAAGCGAGCTCTCGGCTCGGGGTTTGGCATTGACATTCGCCTCGTCGCGCAATCACGTCGCATGGAACCGGGTTCCGTCGTACCCAACCCCCCTAGTTGTGGTCAGTACAGCAGTCGGTCGGGTCTGTCACTTGCATCCCCTTCGCACGTACGTACGTCCGTACGAGCTGTCGCCTGCAGGACCACGAGTGCTCCGGAGGTCCGGACCGAGATTCTAATCGGCGTAAACGCTGAAAGCCATTCGCTAAACCCACGAACCACAGCTATATATGTGTGTGTGTGCGTCTCTCTCTCCCCCCACTACCCCATTTTCTGGGTCACACAATCTAGCTTTGACGACCACGACGATGACGACAACGACGACGATGACGACGAGGACGAGGTTACGACGAGGGTCGGTGGTTGGTACCGTTTTAGCACCGCCGTAGCGAGCGCGTCCGCGATATGTAGCGCTCTGGCGGTGCTGTAATGCGGATAATGTTAATAAGAGAAACGAGTTGCGCGCCCCCCGTGTGTGTGTGTGTGTGTGTATCGGTGACAGCACGGTGTAGGGGGGGAAAGGAAGATAAATTAACGGTCATCTGTATACCACCTCCCTTCCTTCCTTGTCGCTAGGCTATGGGTCAGAGAGGAGAGAAGTTTCAGCGAGAAAAAGGGTACCCGATGACATCGCCACACGGTCCTTGCGTATTGCAGCATGTAACCGGGGGGCCCGGCACACTGCTACCGGTGGCCAAAGAATGGAATTTATTTGATGGGAAATGATGAAATATGAGGAATGTCTCAGCGCACCGGGTTCCGGGATCCTCGCGCGAGGTGAGATCCCTTTGGGACGCACGGTAGAAACACATTCATCGGTGTTAGAAAAGGAAAGGAATGCTTTAAGCAAACACAGAACACACAATGGCAAAGGTAAAATGGTAAAAAGGGAACAAAACATTGGCAATACAAAGCGCTACAAACATGAAATAGCTGCAGCGCGCGATGCTAACGAACACGGTCACACAAAAGATGACACAAACACATGATAATTACTCATGAAAACGTGTAAAATTTGGCGTTAAAAACCCCGGGCCCGGCGCTAGGGAGAAGGCAATTCCTTGAAGGCACACATTCGACGACGTGCCACATTCTCGTCTCATTAACATCCGAGCTTTCACCTGAGCAAAACGCAGCAGTCCAAACATCGCCGAAAAAGTGCGCGCCAAAAATCGGTGTGCAGAGCGGGAGGAGGTTGCATCAAAAATGCCGGGCGCCCACCGGTCGCGTGTGCATCACTGCGATCGTAATCACGAAACCATCGCGCGCCCGCGCGCCTGCGATCTAAATACCGGGCGAGCAGCGAAAGCGTAAGACCATTAACACATTTCACCTCGCCACGGCCGCCGCCGCCGATGATGATGCTCCCCCTTTAAATCGCTTTTTCCTTTGGCATGGAAAAAAGGCCCGAGAAGAAGCTGGCCCAAAACGATTAGGGTCACACGTTACGGGCAGGGCATTAGATTTGAATTTTTAGCCACAACCGCAAGAGAGATGAGCCCCGCTAGTTTGCTATAAAAGAACTCGCTTGTTTGGCCCCGTCCGCGCGCGCGTGTGAGGGGACAAATCGATTGATTGGTTCGTGCAAACGCGTGGAAACTCCATTACACGCCACGATTAACCTTCTTTCGGTTCTTAACAAAGAGCAACCAAAGGGGTCATAAAGAGGGAATGATGTTAATCATTCGGTCTTCGTGGTTGATCGACAACTCATTTTCCCTGGTCAGAACTCGCAGGGCAGTGTGGCACAAAGCCACAAAGAAGCAACGGTACCGGCACGCACTCCAGCGCGACCACGACCGCAACCGTGCGTTGTGTATGTTGCTGTCTGTAGTATGTACACGCCCGCGAGGCCGAGGCGAAAACTAAAGATAAGTGGCCACCACCACCACCATGCCTCTCGCTGACTATCTTTCTTTGGGTCTTTACGCTTCAGTGCACGGGTGGGATGATGAGGCCAGCTGGAATCGAAAATGGCATCCCGACAGCGCATACAAGAAGAAAAATGGAGAGGGAATGAAGGCTATCGTTGCACGCAACAACACTACCGCGATAACCCGTTTGTTGCTCTTCTTCGATCCGAAAAACAACGTGGGGAAAACAGGGAGTGAGGGAGGGGGGAGGGAGCGGTGGAAAAACCGATTGGCATCCGTGGGGCCACCTCCTCCTCCTCTATTGGTTGATGATGGGTAGCTAATTGCTTGCCGGCACACCAAGGTACCGTTTTGCCAGGCGGGGAGAAGCGATCACCATCATGTTTAAATATGCTGCTCCGGTGCGCCATGTGTGTGCGCGCGTGTGTGTATGTGTGTGCGCTGCTGTATTACATCGTGCCCCGTTCGTCGCTTATCGCATCGCAAGTCTTCGACGAAAGCCGCTTGACCGTTAGCGCCACTCGCAGAGCATCATCAGCAATCCCAAAGCAGGCAACAAAGGCAGGGTGTTTATGTTGCTGCTGCTGCTGCTATGCAGCTACAAGCATGCCATGCCATAGATGCCGGCGCATCATGGCTTACTGCGAGCGATTCGAGGAGAAATTTTTGACTTTTTATTGATCCACGGCGCGAGAGATGCCGAACACAAAACGGCCACGAACGGAATGTGCCAGCCAGGATCGCTCGATCGACTCACGCACATACCACGCAGCACGGTCCACCGATCGCGCACGATCGTTCATTGACTTGCATGCAAAAAAAAAACCTGCCTAGGCCTAGGCAGGCGAGCAACCCGAACCTCATCGCTTTGAATTTCCATTCCAAAACGGGGGTTGATGGAAATGAGGTTTGTTTTGGGGGGAAATGGCGCGAGCCACTCAACCGTGGGTGTGAAAAGCACAAATTCCAACAAAAAAAAAACAAAAACACCCTCACTCACGATCACAACAACACCGCGCAGAGTGATTTAATTAGAAGCTAGTTCGCGCGCCCGCCCGGTATGTGGAGCGCTCGCATATGCGCTGCCCTTCGAGTATTTAGGTTTTCTCGCGCCTGCTGCTTCTGTTGCCTTTGTTAGTGCGGCCACGAATCGAGTTCGAAATGGAGGGGGAGAGGAAAAACAAATAAAAACCCCCGAAAAACCTGGATGCTCTCATTGGAAGTAGCGCGCTGATTAAGGGGCGCCCGGTCGATCGCTTTATAGGTCGTCGGCTGCATAGCATATGATGCCCTCAATCGTGGATGATCCAAGGGGAAAATCAATAACTGTATCGCTGGCTGGCTTTAGTTTTTCATTTTTTTTCTTGGGCCGAGTATCCCCGAGGGCTGGGAACTGGAATGCGGTGCAGTTAAGGCAAACCCGCAGGAAAATTCTCAATTCAATCACCAACTGCAGGCGCGAAATTTAGCGTTGTTTAAACGCTAAAGCATTCCAAACGCGAACACACCAGCATAAACTTTCTCGTTCCTCTCGGTGGCCGAGACGGAAACAACTCAGTCGGGATTGAAGATTGAAACTCTCCCAAACACGACGACGACGACGAGGGCCGACCGTACACGGACCTCAATTGATTGAATAGTTTTTCCTCGAACACGGGGAATCTGCCGCACGAACGAAGCAACGGATTAACTGGTGTTGCTCCTGCTGTTGTTGTTGTCGTCGTTCTCGACGTCGTTGTTGTCGCTTGTCGCTGACCTGCCAGCTTCGACAAACTGTTGAAAAAGGAAGTGTGTTCTGGAAGTGTGATCCGATCCGCCGCCGATGTCGCAATCGTCTCTGGCACCGTTAGTCGGTGCAAAACTGCATAATAAGACTGCCCCCGGACTGGCTCTGTATTTGTGAGTGTTTAGTGCGCACCAGAGTTGTCCGATGTCCAAGCAGCAGGAGGTTCCGGCCATTCGATTGCCAGTTGCAACGCGACGAATGGACCGAGCGAGCGGTATGAATGAAGGGAAATTGGCGAATGAAGAAGAAGTTTTCCAACCGGTACCTTTCTCTCTCTCTCTCCCAGTGTGCCAAGAATGGAAGCCGGAAAAAGTGCCGGAATTCTCGAAACGGAAATCAACTTCAAGCTGTTCTTGGTTCTGTGTGGCCACCACCCCGGTACCCAGTGTCGTGGCCACCTTTTTGGGCGGGGGAACGACTTTACTTGGATCGTGCTCAAGCTTAGCATAATTCCATTAGCCTGGCCTGTGCGCACCCTGGTGCGCTGGTGTTGTTGTGATAGTAGAAGTTTGAACTTGGAGCAACGGGGCGAGTTGCACTCCTTGTCCACTGAGTCACTGTCGGTGACGCAGCGGGCATTGTGACTCACTCCTCCTCTATCGCACGTGACCTTTAACCTGCGCAGGTTGGTGCCGGTAATGTATAACCGTTTGAAGCATCCTTCTTCCTCACCTGGATAGCATTTTTTTAACAGACAGAAAAAAAACATGAAAACGGAGTTTTTGGAGGAAAACTTTACTTTTCTCGCTTTTGACCCCACCTGGCGAAGGAGTTACCAAGTGACGCTTTCCTTCACAAGAAAAAAACCACAAAACAGACGTCCGGTTATAGGGGAGGAAATTCAAGAGCAGGCAGCTCGCTCTAATGAGCCTTAAAGTTCCTGGACCATGCCTGAGTTTCTGAGCAATGAAAATTGCTGGAAAATCTTTAAAAAAAATCCATGTAATGCGCTGTAGGAAGGTCCTTTCCCCCTCGGTGCGGATTCGCTGCTAGATTCCGTTGGATAACTCTTCGCGGTGAAAATCTCAACCGAAAAGGAAAGGACCGACTCTCCGCTTGGAAGCCACATCGCTGCATGCCGTTTAATGGGCTTTTCCCGCATTTTTACGCATCCACGCAGACGGGAGGAGCGGGGTGGTCCGAAAATCAGAAAGAATGAGAGGGAAACGCACACAAAGGACGCTTAACCGTGGTGCGCGTCCTTTCATCATCGTCCCCCCACCACCAGCACCACCCCGGAAAATGGTTTGTTGGCCGCGTCCGAAGCGTGAAAACAGCGCGTAGAACGCGTTCTCGGTTGACTTTTCCTTCTTCCCTTTCACATTTCCGTTTTCCTCGGCCATTCACCCGGGCTTTACCCGGTTATTTTTACACGGAACGGAACAAAACGGTCGTTCGTTAGGGGTTCGTTCGTTTTTTGTTGCTGCTTTTGGATAAATCCAGGATAATGCCTCCTCCATTCGGGGAGGGAGGGGAAAACAAACTCTCAGCCGCCACTGCCACCAGTAAATGCGGAGCTAAATTTGGCCACAAAAACCCTCAGCTGGGTCCTCGGCAGTGATTTTCAATTTACGCCAGGAACCACCGCGAACCAAGAAAGAAGCATCAGCAGCAACAGCAACCTATAGGCATCGGGGATCGTGGCGTGGCTTGTAGGTTTTCATTTGATTGACCCACGGGGCGAATGGCCGAAAGTAATTAGACAATTAATCAAATTTCGCGACCACCGAAACCCTTATCAATCAACAACCGCACCGTGCGCTCTCCCGGTGTCGCAGAAGCCCCAGGGCAAGAGCCTGGGCAACTTCCCTATACCGCGCGATCGATCGCTTCAGGACGTGGCCATTTAAAAAAAACACTTCCCCTTCCCCCGGATGGATGACTAACTTTTGCCAAACACTCACTCACTCACTCCCTCACTGCTGTCATTGACCGATTGATTCGCGATTGAGCTAGCGGTAAATCCGGCCAACAAATGCGCGGACCATGTACCCGATGCAAAACTTTTGGGCACTGCATCGTCATCATCGTCACTCCGTGCGCGCTCGGCACGCTGGAATTGACGTTCGCGGTTTGCGGAGAAGAAAGAAGAAGGTTTGTGCCAAGAAAGGATGGTGGCGGTGCCGCAAACCGCAAACCACGCATCGCCGGCATGCCCACGTCATGTCGACAACGACGAGCCATAAACGAATGCCAATTGAATACCACCATTAAAGGGCCCGGTGAGAGGTGAGAGGATGCATAATTTTAGGGGAACGGGAAACCGAAGCTATTAGCCATTCGTTGTGGGTTTTCGATTTCCGCCAATACCCGTGGTCACCGCTTGGGTTTGGAGAAGGTGTGCTACCAGCTCCAGCTGGTGCCAGCCGACGATCGATTCGTGGTCGAACCGTGGTCCTGCCAAGAACACTGAACACCCGGTAAGATGCCAAAACAAGGCGTCAGCCAGCCAGCCAGCCAACCAGCCAGCCAGTTATCGAGCTCATTATGGGGTTGTGCGCCATTAATGGTGCACATGGCCATAGGGTAATCCAAAAACGGTGGCCAAACATGCTTCCTCCCATGGTATTATAACGGTTTCTAGCGGCGGCCAGCCTGCTTTGGTGGAAATCTGAAAATTTGCCAAGAAATTAAGCCTGATTGAGCGATAATCAGAGTAGGCGTTGTATTACCGGGTGTTACCAATTGGCCCATGCGTGTGCCCATCATCGGCTCATCGACAGCATAAATATCATAAAATGCTAGCTCTCAAAAGAATAGTTTAATGTAGCAGCGGCATCGGCATCGGCAGCAGCAGCAGCTGTGTTGCGGTTTCATTCCGTTCCACAGCATATGAGGACGGTTCATGAAAAGCTCGAACAGGACGCTTCTTATCCTTTCCTTTGTTTCCGTGGAAGTACTTGTTCGTGTTCACCAAAGCACACTTCTTTCTCTGGGGACGGGACGCACACGGTGGTTGGTGGTTCGGTTGGTTTTCCGCATCGCAAGTAATAATAGCGACGACGAGATGGCGAACGAGGCGATACAAGCCAGCGGTTGTTGGAAAAAAAAAGAAAATAGAAGAGACAAATGATGATGATGATGATGATGAGTAGGATGAGTAGCCTGCTGCCTGATCACAATGATGATCACGATGATGAGGCTAGCTGATTTTAATCTCATGAGACCCCCACCACTCCCCTAAGATGTGCTTCCTCTTCCTGTGGCGGAGTGGGTTAGTCGGTTAGTTTGGCCGAACGTCAAGCCACGCCACCGAAAGGCACGTACCGCAGTCGCTTGGCCGTCGTATGGGTCACACAGAAGCCAACGAGTAGTAGCAGCACCAGGCGATGATGATGATGCTGATGGTGGTGGTGGTGGTGGTGGATGCTTCAATGTTTCTCCGTCACCGGCAGCCACTAAAACTGTCTTCCGTGCTGCTTGCTTGCGTCAGACCCCGACCGAGTCTCCACTGACTGAAGGCGTAAAAAGGATGTAAAAGAGTAGCAGTCGCAGCCTACTGCAAGTCAAGTCAAGCTCAGCGCCGGCACCGAGCTCGACAACCGCATGGTCAAGAGGGCGCGCTCCTGGTTTCTGTTGTGTTGCAGTTGTTGTTGTTGCTGCCACCGTCCACCTCGTCGCCGGCATTGGTCGGACTTTGCGGTGGATTGATGGGCTGTTTTCGATGCGCCAGAACACCAGCTATCCCCGGGAGCCACAGCGAGCCGGTAGCTCGTGGCAAAAACGGACAGCCAAAGCAGCCCATCACGTCGCCCTCTTTTTCCCTTCTCTCGATCGGTTGTTCGGAGGACTTTTTTGTCCAACCCCTTTTTCCGCCACAGAGGGCCTGTGGCTGACGCTGTGTGTGTGTGTAACCGTCTAACCACACAATGGAAGGATGGCACCTCCCCCTCCCCAGCACACCCCACATGGACCATGGGCACGAAATTATATATGTCAAGTGTTGGCTGATGCTTGCAAAACCGCAAATAACGCTCGTTCGCCCTCCTTCTTACTCTCGATGCTCGGTCTCGGTGTATGCGATGCCGCGCAGAGCCTTTGGAGTTCGGTCAAATGGAGCGAGGAGAGCAAATGACAAATGCTGCTAACAAGTTTCGCTTACAGGCGGTTACTCCTCCCTCTGATCCTTCGCTTTCGGAAGGCAGACAGCGAGACACCGGGAGGTTAAGGTTCGCCTTCTGTTTGCTGAGGAGGGCGGAGACCGAAAAGTGCGTATTTTGGGGCTGGAATGGTCTTCCGGACCGGACCTCTGAGGTCCGTTCTTCTTCATCGTTGGATGGTTGGTGACCTCAATCTACCAGCGGCACTACTAGGACAGAGGCGTACTAGGAGTTACCGCTAAGCGATCCGTTCTACCGTGTTTTTGTCGTTAGCCTCCTACACACGAAAGATGGCTTATCGTGATGTGTGATGTGACTATGGCCATGCTAATACGTGTGACGATCAGATAAGAGGGCAGCATCTACTGTGGGACGATGGAACGCAATTCGGAATCCAGTTAAATATGCGACCAGACCGCAAAAAAACCAATTCTCGCTATTTAGCAGCATGGTTTTGTCGGTTCCCGACGTATGGTCCTGCCCCTGTTAGTGGTCACGAGTGAGTGGTACAAGTTTGTCTCTACGAAAGCCGAAGTGGTGATGGTTTTGTTTGATGCACAGTAGAAGGATTTCTCCGGATATTTAGTTCCCGCACCATGCCAAGAAGGAACACACGCAGATTGCGTGATGATTGGTGCTCTTGACTTCCAGACCAAGTCCTGTGTCCTGTATTCCTGGTGATGGACATGGGTTGCGCGCACTCCTCATCGTTGCTGTCACTGGACGCTTTCCACCAATCTTGCAGAAAGTGTCAACTGAAAGCTGGCAAGCAGAGACCGACCACCGACCACGGACCTCAGTTGGGTTGCTCAGGTCACAAAGGGCATCTGAAATGCATTCACGGTGCACCATCACTCCAGCAAAAACAGGAATCTGGACCTGGTGGAACAACAACAGTACACGCGTGTACGCCCTCGCCGTTATTGCGGCTACCGTGCAAATCTCCCAGGATTGTCCTCATGTCCAACGCAGGACATGCAAGTGACGTGCACGCTATGGCGACGCGTACGATTGATGCTAATGCGCTCGTTGTAGCTCCCTGGGTACATTTCCGAGTGTTTCCTGAAACGATGAAATATTGACATTATTACGATTCCCGTTTGTGTTCCTTGCGAAAGTGCGAAAGACCGGTTCAGGCCTCATCAAACATCGTTTCATCGGTCCGGGGATTCTGCCGCAATCCTGCACCAATACCCAGCTCGTCACAGCCAACCTAGCCAATGCACCACACATCACACATGAACAACACAAGGGCAAAACGTCAAAATGGGGTATGCCGGTCCGTAAAACCATAGCAACCTTCACTGCACACCTGGATGCTTGGATGATGCGAGGTGATGATAGAGCTTTACGCTGGTAAACCGGTGCTCCGATGGCCGGCTGGAGACTACATTTGAATAGGATACAAATCCATAGGGCGTCCTTCCCCGGTGTGCTCGGGTAAATATGCTTTGGGACACCTGGAACGACTCGTTTCGCTCTGGAACCGACCGAGCACACACAACACGCGGTATTACCGGAAGCCAAGGTGGCTGTTGTGGTTGTGGCATTGCGAGGACTTTTCGAGGACTGGGCCAAAGACCAGGGTAGTTTGTTGTTTTTTCCCCAGTCCCCTGGACACTCGTTCTTGTTCCTCTTCCTCGTCCTGAACATCTAATTATCTACTGGCGATGAATTTTGCTCCCAAAAAGTTCCAAACACTCGTCGCAGTAACTTTGTAACACGTTCCCAGGGACGCTCCGAGACGAGGCGTCCTGTTTTGAAGAAAGAAAATCTAATTTTACAATCCATTTGCCACGGAAACGTGGGACGGGACAGTGGAACGTTTACATTGAGAGCAATTAAAACGTCTTCCAGCTGCAGCTACACTTTATCGCAGTCGCTTGTCGTCGCATCTTCACATTTTCTGTTGTCCAAGAAGCAACATGGCAACAGGGAGTAACAGCCAAGAACGAAAAAAGCTTATTTCCGGTAACCAACTGCAGCTGCACCCGAAAATACATTGGTATTGTGTTCGCAACCGACAAAGACGCTCTTGGCACGTGGCACATCATGTGTTGCAACAATATGCAGCCCCGGGCCCGAGCAACGTGGACCACCACCATCTTCTGCTCTTCTGCTTGAGTATCGGTGACAGTCCAGGGGTCGTCTTCGTCGCCGTACCGGATGTGGCGTGAGTACGTGAGCACTTTTGGACTCCCCTCAAAAAGAATCGCCCGGCCAGAAAAGAACTTTAATTACAGTTTAGACCAGGCACTTCGATGCACCTACATATGGTGGTATAAGCTGACTTCCGGAGAACACACCCATAGTGGAACGTGAGACACGTCCCCAGACACGTTGCATAAATTGCATCGAACCGGTGCGACGTGTGCCGAACGTTGGACTCCAACTTTGGAGTCAGAACTTTCGCGATGAATAGAGAGCCATCTAGAGGCCAACCGGAAGTGGCACATAATGGCGTTGCCCAAGTAACAACAAGGGCCCTGCAGCGACGGGCTCGAGATATTAACTTCGTCAAGTGTGGAGGTTCCCTATCCTCTATGCGCACCCGCATCGGTTTCGGTCGGACGGGTCCCGGCGTCGGCTGGAAACACCCGGGGGCGCTTAGAACCGAGACCAAGTTCAAGTCGGTCTTTTACCCGGCGCAGTCCGTCCGGTGGTCTCCGGTTTTCCATTCCACAATGTTTCACTCGCGAATGAAACTAATTTGTTGTGGAGCCTCTTTCACTCTTTGTTGTTCCCTTATTGTTGGAGCAACACAATTCCTCTCCAGCCGAGGCCCTTTTGCAGCAAAGTGAAACTGAAATGCGGAACAAGTCCGAATGACCGGCGGAACACCGGAGAGACCGAGAGACCGAGAGACCGGAGTTAGCGAACGAGCGAATGTGGAGGCTGCATAAGAATTAATTTTAGAAATTAATTACGGTCCATTCTCGCTTCGCAGCGTGGTGGGGAAATGGTGTAACAACTCCGGTCCTCGTCTTCGTCTATGAAAGCAGCCCAGCAGCGCGGATCTCGCGGTTTAAAAGCCTGGCCCTCGGCCGGCGACGGAAGTTGAAACGAAATGGTAGTTCAGGCGTGAAATATCTCACGCTTTTCACGGGTTTCGCGGACCACACTGGCACCGGGTTGTTGTTGTCGTGGTGGCCACTTAGCGTACCCCCTCTGTTCTCCGAGAAAGGTGATGGCGTTGTTTGGTGTCCAAGTGTATATGTGCTTCGGCCACCATCGCTGCAAAGGCTCTCGGCTTCAGGCCAGCAAAACTGCAAATCATTCCACTGGGGACGGACGTTGTTCCATGGCATGGCACCAGCGGGGACGGAAGAAAAGAGAATTCTCTTTGGGTGCCGGCCTGCGACAAGCCAGGCGCGATGTGGCGAAATGTATTGTAATGTTGGAGACGTTGCGGAAGGGACGACCGCCTCCATCCATTTGTAGCATTCATGCCATTTGATCTTGCTTCCTCCTTTCGCTGAGTGGCACTCGGCAGCCGGCTCGAGCTCAAGATTAAGACCTACGGCGGCCGTTATTTACGATTTACGACGGACGGACTGATGGACGCACGCACATTCGACAAGCCGCACAACGCGGTACGTAGTAGCCATTGTCGCCGTGGCCGAATAGGGCGAACCGCACGAAAACCCCATTCTGTCCACCAGCCAAACCAACATCCGAAGGGATCCGAAAGGATCTAATTTCTCTTCATTAGTCTAATGGGACTGTAATTGTATGGTAATTAAATCTTTCTATTTCTCACTCAACGTCTGACACTTACGATGACAGACGCGACACCGAGTCTCATGCTCTCGCGGTGACTCTTCTCCACTGTCGCTTGGCGGGCCGGGTCGCCGCGATGCCTTCGCGACTCCTGGACGTTTCGCGCTCTGCTGCTGGAGTGTTGTCCCGTGTGTTGGGCTAATTAATTTGATTAGTTTTTGGTGACGGACCTGCTGACCGCACACTGGTTGTCACATGTGGCACAGTGTGGCTTACATTAATCGAGCGTCGAACTTAAGGGATGCGCATGCAAAGGCATACCATGCATCGAAAGGACGACAGTGGAATGTCGGAACCGTGCCGTGGGAAGAGAGAAAAGGCACTCGCTTGTACTTCCTCCTGGAATACCTCCCCGGAAGCGGCGCATAATGGATGGAAGTTGATTCGATTAGATGTTACAACACTCGGCCGGTGACTCCATGAAACCGCAAATGAAACAAAGAACTCCCGACATTCCTCCTTTTGCTCGAGTTGGTTTCAAGCGAAGAGCAAAAAACTCGTCGAGATCGTAGTGCACCATTTCACCACCTTCATGGCCAGAGAGAGAGAGAGAGAGAGAAAGAGAGAACTGATGCTGGCTGGCTGGCTGGCTGGCTGGCTGGTGCCGCTGGTGTGTTGGATAATTAAAATAAATGAAGATGAATCTCGACGGTTGATAACAGGAAACTTTGCAGAGCGACAAGAAACGGCACCGAGGCCGAGAGTGTAGACGCATCCTGTCCAGCCGGCAAAGTCCTTGTTACTTGCGCTAGTGGTTGCTCGGACTTTAGAGACCTGCCTTTGGGACAACGAGACAGCGCTTAACGCCCGCTCTCGCTTGGCCCGATAAGACGCTCGAGAAATAAATTACATTCCATGATGGATGTGCGGCAAAGTGTTGGTTGGTCAACCGGCCATACCCGGCTAACAAGCGGCCATACCCGGCTAACAAGCGGCCACTGAAGTGGACAGCAATCAACACACCGACGACGGCGCCGCAAGTAACATCATTTGGGAACAAAGTGTTGCAGCAAGTTGGAGGGAGTTGCCGTCGGGCGCGTGAATATCCATCCATCCAAATTATGTTGCAGCAATAAAAGAACGTTGAACATTGAAACCGTTTCCGGTCTTCCGTTGGCCAGCCTCCTCCGTCCCTCTGTATGCCAGCTAATCTGCATAAATTCCGACGAGGCGCCGGATCAAGACACCCAGGATGCGGCCGTGTTGTAATCCGTGGGAATTATTAATGGAGCGAGTAAGGTTCGCGGGCGCCCTCACTGTCTGTTTGCGTGTGTATGTGTGCCTCACGCGAGACTATCTCTCAAGGATCACGTGCACCACGGTGCGGAGGACTAGTAAGAGACTAATTTTCAAACACACCGGTTCGCCATAAATAGCATTAGCATACATACATAGCAAGGTGAGGGTGTGTAGCCTTGGCCGCCAGCCTTTAAAGTCGAACGCCTCGAGTGGCCTGTGTGCTGGGCTGCGGGCACCAAAAACAAACCGGAGCATACACGAGATCATACGCGGATACTGTGTTTTATGCAAAACTGTCGCACACGAGATGCTAATGTTTACTTTCATTTCGTTTCCGCTTCTTCGCGCCATCGTACGGTGCGAGGACGACGACTACGACGGCGAAGAGAATTCTTGATTTCGTCGACCCGGACCCAGTTCCGCAATCATTATTGTAGCGCAGTCCAGGCCAGTCGAGTGCCAAGTGTTGCTCTATCGCGTCACGGTGTGCCGG
>NC_064874.1:80231056-80256056 GCF_943734745.1 Anopheles darlingi | reverse complement strand
CTGCCATCATCAGCATCATGCCAGCGCATCTGCAATTATAATTTTCCATAACCTAAATATTGGTCCAATTTCGGTTCGGTAGGACCGGCATGACCAACGAGCGAGCGACGACGACGACGACGCCAACGACGCACATGCGAAGAAAGTGGCTGGACAAAACCGTGACAAATCACTTTTTCGGGGACTCGACATTGGCGCGTGATCACCGTGACCTTGTTTAGGAGTGTGGAACGGTTGCCAAAAGCCTTTGCTGGTGGTCAGAGCATTTCTCCGGATGCGTTTTACTGTGAAAATGTTTCTCGAGACAGTCTGCCAGGAAGAGTATGTGCAAGATTGCATAAAGAATGGGGTTTATTAAGTTACTTCTCTTTAACTTGAATGATTTTCATGTCTTTGTGCCTTTTAGTTGCTCTACCTCTTCAGTAGGTTCATCTTCAAATGCTACTCCAATTATATGAATGCCTATCGATCTGAATTTAATTGTGAAATTCTTCTCACTAGCAAACATATTTTGTTGAGTATTGGTTTAGAGATTAAATAAAAAACATTCCAGTTTATTACTTACATTATTAGTATACAGAAAGCATCCAGAGTACGACATAAAGAACCAAAAGTAGATGTTGACATTGCATTTCAACAAACGATAGATCTTCATTGATATCCATGAAGATGGATGGAGCCACATTTTCGGCAACTGAGGCTAACGCCCCGGAAAACCAAGTTAGACTAAACAGCCAGAACAGGCAGGCTAGACAGAGACCGACGGACACGGTCCGTTGAAACACCCGCCAAAGCCAAACGATGCGAGACGACACGTTGTCAGAACCGAGCGCACCGCTTGAGATGCTGATCGGCATCACAAAAGTGACGTAAATCGCGTCAACGATCGCCGGAACAAACGAGCATTAGCCCTAAAACCAATCATAACGAACGTAACACTCCGGCCACCGGTGGATCATCCTTTTCTTCATCCATCGTTTTCCACCGGCTACGCACCTTTAACGCTTCATCACGCGCGGTCCTACGGTCTAAGGTGCTTCAACCCTCTAGTCCGGAAAAAAAGAAGCAAACCGGGGAAGAAAAACAAAAATAAAACGAACGAAAGTAACGAAAAAAAAAGGGGGTAAAAGAACTCGACGGACTCGACGCGTTCTCGTGTCCAGCGAGCGTCCAGCTGTGGCACGCAGTGAACATAATCTAGCAAGCGGCGAGCTGCGCGCGTAGCATAGCGATCCCCGCAATAAAATGCGGATGAATTATTAACGACAACGTAGCCGGGTTCGCCCGACTGGGTTCGGTCGCAACCACTTCATCTGGCCACACACAGGATATCCTTCGGAGGGTAGTATCCCATTCCAGTGATAGACCCGTGAGTAGCTGTTTGTGGCTTGTGTCTAGTAATGTTGTTACCGGCCAGCGCGCGCACACACACACGATCGGTCACACGGATCTCGCAAAACGGATCCGTGCCCAGCGAGGGTAACAATTGCCCTCCAGGCCGGCCAGCGGCGAGACCACGTACGTCAGAGAGAGAGAGAGAGAGAGAGAGAGAGGAAAAAAAACATAAAAATAGTCTCGAGGAAAAACGTGAGAAACTCTACTCCGTCGGTGAAATGGATATGACAGGATAATTGGCCCACCGCCTACCCATCACATTGGCGCCGGAATGTGTGCGTCCGTGTGCGTCCTAGGACCTAGGCCATGGGGCGAGTCGCGACGCAGAATGAAATGATGAATGAATGAGTAGTATATAGCGCTCCTGCTGCTACTGCTACTGCTGCTGCTCGCATCCATATTTAATGATGAATTATTTTTTCCACTCCATGGTGAAGGATGTTTATGCCATTCTCAGCCCACACACACACACACACACGCACGTACCAGGAACCGGGACCAATGGCCTGGCATGGCAGGACGAAATAGAAGTAGCTCCGGGGAAACGTTGATCCGCTCTGCTCTCCGGATAAGTGGCGCATCACATCAGACTAATCGACTTCAGTGAACGCACACACACACACAGTGCGTGTACCGGTGTCAATTACTCTAGGAGACCACTCCAATCCCAAGGCCACCGCCACCAAAGGGAGCAGAAGTTTTAATTAAAAGCGCGCTCACACTCATTAGTCATCCCAACCCAAAAAACACGGGCGGAGGGGGGGACGGAACGAGAGAGTATCCATTTTGAAAGGTATTTACTTTCAATTTAACGGCCCAAATCGCGGTCACTAGGGAGGAGGGGATGCGGACGAACAATTCGCGCTCAGATTTTGGGCCGCGGCGCGGGGGGAGACCATCCCGTGCAAGCGAAAGCCGCGGGGGACCGAGCCGGGAGAAGAGCCGAGGTATATATAACCGCGAACAATTCCGCTTTGTTGGAGGTCCAACAGCGGGGCCATACGATGATGATGCTGCTGCTGCTGCTGCTGGAGAGCGGTTACCCCGGAGCAAGCAGGTTGAGGGGTCGAAACAAGCGAAACAACCAAAAAACGACAAAACCGCAACTCGCGATTGTCGGCGATTGCCAGCCCTGCCCCGGGGGCGATTTGTACCTGTTAACCTAGATTCCGGCGCATTCGATGCCATCGTTTGCGGTGCGGCGTTCGATACCGGTTTCTGTGTGAAGGGTCACCTCACCGGTCTTCCTCTCCTTCTCGGGGCACGGGAGCAACAACAAAAAAAGGGTTTTGCGCACTTGATCTTTTGCTGCTGTTGCTGCTGCTTCACGTTTTTTTTCCGACCAGACAAGCCAATCCCACCACTTCACCGAAAAGAAAACAGATTTTAGGTCGATAGCCTCACAATCAGGTGCTAATGCGTTGCCGGCCTATTAGCAGGCCGTCATCGAGTGAGCCTGCCCCTGACCCTGGCGAGTGTGTGAGAGAGATCGAGCGAGAATGAAGATGAGCATGAGGGTCGGCCGGAATGAATAGAGAAAAAAAACCAAAGGCCCCAAAATCCGATATACGAACCGTTAGCTCCGAATTCTCCGTGTATTGTTGGGGGGGCAGCAGTTCCCGGTGGATCTCCATCTCATCAATCATTCTATGCAAAGAAGAGTGTTCCGATTCAACTGCTGCCTTACTTTCGACGCAGCAACCGGAGGTCACAAATCACCGGCGGCAACGAGAGCTTACGAAGCAAATGCCACCGTGTATCGAGACCGTTTGTCCGCTTTGTCAACCCCGAGAGAGCAAACTGCAACAAACTACTGACTGAGCTGGCAACGAGTTCAACTGCACTCCGGGATTAGACATTAAACTGTACATGCAAAACGACGCCATTTTGTACCATTCGTTAGCAGATTCCAGCACGTTTGCGATGGTTTCGATTCTGGATAAACGTGTTCTTAGGCGGGACGGGGAAGCGTTGGGTACAAACAGTAGGCCATGAAGAGTAGACCTACGGAGAGCTAAAGGTCTAGACCGGTGCAACTACTGACCCACATACCGACCTGCTGCTGCTGCTGCCGGCACCATTGCTCTCTTTCTTTCCCTCTCCTTCTTTCTCTCTCTCAAACACACACACACACAGACTTGGCCATGAATGTTGGCGAAGGAAAATTTATGGCCACCGATGGAAATCACCGTAATGTGTACACGCGCGTGCACGCCACACATTGCGCCATGCCGACGGCCGCCGCTGACCGGTTGCCGGTGTCGTCGGGGCGGGGCGGCGCGGGGCGATTCGGTCGGGGTTTGGGGTTATGTGTGTCGAGGAGAAGCCGACTGGAGGAAGCGCAGTGCGCGTGTTGGAGGTGGCACTCAAAACGGGTAATCTTCATCACTCGCAACTCGATGTGCGCGCATCGCACAGCATAGCGGTACGCCGGGCCAGTCCGGGCCATTCCGTTTTCTATCATTCCCTCACCATGGCATGGCCGTGGCCGTGGTCTTACCCGAGGTTAGACTATTACCTCGCTCGAGGTCTGCACGCGCACCACGGTGTTATGTTTGGCCAAGAAGGTTATACGGACGTCCGGATAGAGATAAAACCGAAGCGGGAAGTGGAATGGAGAAGTGAAACCTGTTTTCATCTGGAGCGCTCGTTACGCTTTCCCCCCTCAGTGTGGCCGGGAAACGAAGGTTTGGCAAGCGGGTTGGTGAGGTGACGCAGCCTCTGAACCGGTTATAACCGGTACCAGTGCTCATCCTCATCCTCACGGGATGATATAACTAAAGCCCGGTGCCATGTTGAGGCCAAATCATCGACACTTGCCACTAAACCGAACCGTGGTAGATCCCGTTCCCGGTTCGAAGTTGGTCGAAGGCTTTTTTGTCGGATTTTTCAATGCAATCGAGGATCAACAGATGGTCCTCCAGAGCACGAGAAGTGGTACAGAAAATGAAGAAAAGGAGGCGAAACGAAAAAAACACAGAAACTGGCTCGACGATGACCAGGAGTCTGTAAAGGGCGCACTATTAAGAGCAATCAGTCGGCGAACCAAATCGGGCCATTCCATCGGGTTCAGGTTTGAGTTCAGGATCGAGCGGCCAGGGCCAGAGCAGAGCTAACAAGCTGCATAAAGAGGCGTGTAGGGATGTTGATGAGTGATTGATGGTGGCTTTTATCGTGATTTGAAGTTGAATTGAGCTGATAAAATGTAGCTCAAAACTACACACTGACCCAGCAACAGCGTGCGAGCAGTGATAACATAATGGCAAGCGCACCACCACCACCACCACCAGCACACGGGCAGCAATCATCCCCGGACGTTAGAATGCATTGAAATGCAGAAAACACGTGCATCGTACACGTAACCATCAGTCATGCCGGGTGTGTAATGGAGCGCACTCGGCCCCGACAGAGAGTTAGAACAAGCCAGCTAACTAACTAACTGCAACTGCTTGCTTGCTTGCTTGCTTGCAACCGGACCAGACCAGACCGTCCGAGTGCAGTTGCAGCAGCAGTAAATCATGTGCATTTCCATCGGGAAAACTATTTCCAGCACTTCCGCTGCCTAGTCCAGTCCTAGCGGTGGTACGGGACTCCCTCCCTCGGTGCATATCTCTAACGGAACCACAATCGTCCGGGGAGGCTGGTTATACCAGCACCGCACACCTCTTCGCCTTTCGGTCTGCCAGGATTGGCTTGTTACGCATGTTTTGCCACGGTACAGTGGAGCTTGCTGGTTGCAGCTGATGGCACTTCGGATAGCCGAGAGCTGACTGATAAGCAAACATTCCCTTCTGTGCCTGTCTGTAAATGTTCTCGTTCAGCTCTCTCGCTCGCTCACTCTATCGCGGCATGTTAATCAATTGCATCTCCATGCTCTCTCTCTCTCGACTGGCTAATCATATTTATCAACCGAACCTGCTGCTGTTGGTCTAACACCTCCGGATCCGGTTGTGCTGGAACGAAATGGTGTGAAGAACCGCAACAAACTCTATCATTATTTGGATTTGGATTTGGGGTTTGGATTGAAAAAAAATGGAAAAATCAAACCATAACCATGCTGCCATCCATGGGGATCGCGCCAAGACGCAGACGTCGACGCCGAGTTGCTGAGAACGTCAGTTGTGAGACGGTGTGCAGTGAGGCGGAAACTTGATGATGAGCCGATGCCGATGCTTCACACATGGCCAAACACATGCACGCAACGTGAACAACGTGTAGAGTTTGCACCTAGCAGCAGTCTAGTGTGCGGGGTGCGGGGAGTGCGTGTTGCTGCATCATCAACTCTGCCGACGGCTCCATGACAACTGAAACACTAGCCCACTATGGTGGGCACGCCGTTATCTGGAGCAGCAAACGGGACACGTTTCTAACGGGAAACGAAGACACTCGGCCGGGCCCCGCCGGGCGGAAGCCGGGATACTGGAACCGATAGGAGGATAGGATTAATTGACTCTAACGAGAGATGCGAGAGCGAGATCGGTATCGGTTTGGTGTTGAGTAGTGGTGGTGGAGTGCGGAGCAAAAAAAAAACACACACCATAATTAGTTTAATGCACAACAGGTTCCCCTTGCCACATGCCACGCCACCAGTACAGCAGCAGCCGGCGGCCATCGGTAGGTGCTGAGTTTGGACTTTTTCCGCTTCTTTCCGATCCCCCCACCCCCCGCGGTCCAGAGCAAAACCGATCGATTCGGGCTCGATCCGGGGAGCGGGGAATGATCAGATTAGAAACCTCGTTCCCTACAGCCTCGTTCCCTACAATCAGTGTGTCAACTGGACGTGGAGAACTGTACTCCCAAGGAACCATAACGAGCTGCCACTTCTTATGCTTACTTGAGGAGGAACTTCGTTCGGTCGTTCATTCGCTCGTTCGCTCGCTCGCTAATACTAATTGTTTGCCCGAGACAAATGTGTATCAACCTGAGCGGTGACAGGTGTGGAAGAGATAGAGAACGAAAATGAAACGCTGTCCGGGGATATGCAATCAACTTGTGCCCGTATCTGCGCCCCTCCACAGTACCAACAGTTCCTCACTTTTCTACTCGTTTCCGCTGCTGGCCAACTAGAGGTCCTTCGTTTCTGTTTCCGGAAACAAATGGCGGCAATTTGAGCGCGCTACAGCATATAACATTCATAGAGATCCACTCTACACTGCTCCAGGAGCGCACAGCTGCGGTCCGTCCCAAGTGGACACACATCTACCCCTTGCCACGTCCGCACTTCCTGGTCCTCTTCAGAAAGGGTCACACCAAAAAGGAACGTCGTCCATGGAACCGTGGCGAAGGGGCCGGCATGGATTTATAGAAAATATTTATCAACACAAACATCATTAAAATTGCACGGTACACTTCATTCCGAATGTCCACAGAGCCGTCGTCACCAACGCCGCCGTCGCCGCCTCTCGTTTTGCTCTCTTATCTCTTCGTTGCTTTGGTACGGGGGATCCCGACGAGGTGCCAAGGCAATCCTGTGGTCCTGCTGCTAGTGTGTCGGATTCTCCCACTTTTTAATGGGTCACTAGCACGCGTTCGTCTGCCTTGCGTCTCTACCCCATCGCTCTTTCTGACCGGTCGCATCCTAGGCCGAAGGCCGAAAGGACAAAAGAAAGGCACCCCCTGGGGGGTGGAGTGGCGAGAGGAAACGGTTTACTCTGGTGTCCCCGGTGGTCGTGATGTGCGCGTGAAGTGGTACCGGTTGATACCATATGCTTTTCATAAGAAGACGACGACGACGACGAAAGTCTTCTTTTGTTAGATGAACGAGCGCAGAAGGACCAGAAGATCAGTACGGAGGACCCGGGGTCGGCTTTAAAGAAGGAAGAATAAGCCCAGGAAAAAAGGGCGTCCATTGGCCCCAACCAACACCATCAGCACCACGCTGCCGGAAGGAACTCGGAAATCTTGAGACAGTTTAATGGAACCGCACCGGTCGAGGGTGGGGTCGGAGGGAAAGGGCGCTCAAAGTGGTAAAAATAGAACCCCCCCCCCCCCCCCCCGATCCCTTTACCAAGTGGTCCTTGCCGCGCCTGGCAAAACGCTTCATTCTCGTCCCTCTACTCAAGGGAGCGAGGGAAGTTCTAGGAGTTTGCCTCCGGAAACAAATGGTAGATATGGTAGCGGCGCATGAATACGAAGAAGATCCGCCGTTGAGGAGTACCTTCAGGGAACGCGTTCGCGCCCGCCCTGTGCCGGTGTCCTATATGGATATATGCGGCACACACACGCGCGCACACTCCTTGCTCCTGGAGAGTGTATGCAAAGTGGCATGGATAGAGTGGAAAAAAAAAACGAACGAAGGAGAAAAAAAAACACCCTTTTTATTCCATTTCTTCCCGATAGATGCGCTCATGCAGCGTAAAATGAATCAATTTCTCAAGTGACAAGGATTAGCGAGCGGGCGAGCGAGCGTGAGCAATATTGGAAACGAAGGTCCCGGAACGAGGTTCCTTTTTTTTCTTTTGTGCCGGTTGCTGCGATCCGCATGATCAGCGCCTGCTGCGATGTTCTCTTCATTCCATCCTAGCGCCTTGCATCTGGAGGTGGCTATAGAGAGGTGCACCGGGATGCACTCGCTGCGCCCGGGTGCTCGACCGCGAAAAACCCGACGCGGACTTAAATTGCGAACGACAAATTAATGCCCTCCCATTGCCGGGCCGGTGCCCGGTAACAAGTAGATAGAGCGCGGGGGTTCTGAAAAAAGAACTTTTCCTTAAGATGCTACCATCACGGGGGCTGACAGACTATCCGCGGAACTCTGTCTGTCGGAAGTCGGGAAAAATTGGGAAAAAATTAAGCTGCCCTCACCCGCGGAATCACTCAAGCGCCAACAATTGCTCACGGTTGGATGGAGGAGAGCAAAAGCGAGCGAGTGCCCCCACCATATATCTGGCTCTCTTCATCATCATCATTATCATTATTCTTGTGTTAGCCACTTCTTGCCGGATGTGTGTGTGTGTCGCCTTCGACATCACTCTCGATAGCACGGATGGTATTCAAAGTTATAGACGACATTCATCGGGGAAAAAAAAAACCGGGAACAGCACCGCCGACTAGGATACTAGGAGACTTCTGGTAGTGATCCTGATGGTGCATTAGCGCGTAATGAACGTAGAATCCAGTGCAGGAGGCGAAGGAGTGCCTTGAATGATGTTCAGTTCAGCTGACAATAATTCTATGCCACGAGATGGTTCATTCTTTATGAAATTTATGCAACACGCCCACATTAGGGCCTTCCCTTCCGAGGGCCTGAGAACTAGAGCGATGTGTGTGTGTGATCGTACTTCTCGTCTCGAACATCTGCGGTTGTTACTGGCAAACGACTGACTCCTAGGGACCGTTGAAGGTAGTAAAAGTAAGTCGAGTCGAGTCGAGATTCCGCCCGTCCGTCGTGACCTCGTAACAAAATGAACTAGACGCGCCCGGTCTGCGTCTGTCATTTGCATCCATCAGCCTCCTACCAGCCACTCCTCCTAAGAGACGCTAAATGATTCGCTAGAACCCCGAAACCATTAACACTCGGCTGTGATATCGCCACGGTGGTCCATTCTCTGCGCGCAAATGGCTATCCATTTATCATCGGTACAAGTGGCCATGCTATGCAGACCCCGCATACCATCTCAACCGTTGGCCACCGACCGAAGCATATTGTGACATTTTATTCAATTTTCATCCAGTAACTCCCAACGAACGACGAAATGCTCTAGATTCTAGTAGCAGCAGCAGCAGCAGCAGCAGCAGCAGCAGCAGCAACAGAACTGTGCGCCATAAAAAGTAAAGTCACACAAGAACCTTATCCGTATCGGTGAGGGGTTCGTTAGTGATGCTACATTTACACACAGCATCATCCTAACCCCCCGGCAGCAGACTGGCCGCCCCCCCGAAGTGCACGCATCGTTGCGTTTTATGCGAGGGAACCGGTTGGAATTGGAGTTTCAGTTTCAAGAGAGCCAAGGGCAGCCAAGGACCGAAGGCGCCTGTAAATGTGACTTATTCGCTCACCGCGCGAGACAAACGGCAACAATTTAGTAGTTCATTCTCCGGCCGAAGGAGCAGCAGAGGCAGCAGCAGCAGCATCGTCGTCATCGGAACGGAAAGTATGATGATCTTGATTGACGACGATCGTCGCTCCGCCTTTTAGTGTACCAGGCACCACTCACCCGCCATAATGCTTAATTTCGGGGCTCCATCTTTTATGGTAAAAATTGTAATGTGTTGTGTCGCACACAAACGCACACACACACATCCTCCATCATACTCGTTTTTAGCATAGATAAGCATAACTCCAAACAGGGACCGGGCAGACGACCGGGTGCAAAGTGCAAAAGCGAAACTCCATCCATCAAAAGTGTGTCGCCTTTCGCACGGCCGCTAGTGGATGATGCAAATGTTTATAGCAACTCTCCTCCCTTTTTCCTCCTTCTCCTTCTTCCACCTGATCCTTCTTAGCGCCACCCACTTTTATGACTTTTTTATTGCGTCACGAGGATCCTTCTTGCCTCGCATGTTTTGCAGTTTTGCCACAAAGTGCATGCTGCTGCTGCTGCTGCTCTTGCGTGTTCAGGCGTGCCTCTTGCGAGTGGCCACTTTCCCGGGTGAGCCTGGCACGCCAGCTGCCATTTACCAGCAGGTTGTCTCTACCGCGGAGAGAACCAAGGCGTGGAACCAAGCAGAAGGTACCAAGGGAATAGAACGCGAGGGCGCACGGGAAGCCGGATGACGTCGAGACGGCGCCACCGTTACTGCTGCTACTGCTGCTGCTGCTGCTGTTGGCGAAAGGTCTCCTCGGCGCTGCCATAAAGACGAAACAACAAACAGAAAGAAAAACAGAAAAACAGAAAATGCAAAAAACTGTCCCTTCTACTACTCCTGTTAGTCCCGCGGCTGCCGCTGCTGCTGCTGCTGCTGTGTTTGTGAATGTCCTGTCGGTTCTGCGTAAAAGCGGCGCGGACAAAAACAACTCATCGACCGAGCACTGAGCGATGATGACGCGATGGTACGCCGGTAAGGACCTTCCGCCTTAAAGAGTCAGTCAGGTGGGTTTTTACCGGCATTCCTGCAGTGCACGTGCTGGCTGCTGGCGGTGAAATCCCGCCGGTGGTACGTACGGTGGTTTGTTTTGCTGGCCAAGGAGGAGATAGTTGCGCAAACATTACGCCACTCATACACACTGTGCTCCATTACTCAGCGTGGCGGCATCGACGTTAATAATGCCATTATCTGCCTCATCCACGCCACGAAAGCCGTGGTTACATACGCGGTCGGAAGGAGGAGGAGGATGAGTAGGATGAGGAGGATGAGGGCTAATGGTCCGTATGTAGCACACACACACACACATGCCACGTGACGCAGGATCGCGGAGGTCGTCGTCCTCGTCTCTAGATGAACGTTATACTCTCCAGCATCACGGTCTCTTCATGTCTCTCTCTCTCTCTCTATCGTTATGTTGCGCGAGTGGAGCATAATTTCTTCAGCATCATCAGCACCGTCATCACGCACCGGTGGCGTCATCAATTCTTCTCAATGGCTCCTCTCTCTCCACCCTTATCACCGTTCATCCGGAGCTTCCTCCTCGCCCCACACGGGGGAGCACTCAGGAAGCGGGCCGACTGCGCGGAGTGCAAATTTATTATGATCTTAAAAATTAATTAATGCCAAGAAGCGTCGCCATTTTTTTTTTGTGTAGTATGCCATCTCCCCATTCCCTCCGGTCCCACGAAATTTAATTAGAAACCGAAACGGAACGGACCAGAAGCACCAGAACGGAGCAGGACTCACTCCCTCGCTCCCTAGTTGATGGCGTTTACTTCCGGCGTTGCTTCCGGACTGGAGAGACTGCTGGGGAGGAGAAGGGCGACACACGAGCTTACGCTACCATGTAGGCATGCCAGAGCTGGGGCCAGTTAGTATACTGAGCCCACAGTTAGTGCAATCACAATCGCACTATGCGGAGCCGAATGACGATTGCGCGCACACACACACACCACTTGTCATCCCTTTTTGTGGGTTGGTGGGCGGTGCAGAAAGGATGTCCGTTCTAGAGTCCGTTCTAGTACACTCTCCCCCGTCTGCATACAACAGCGTGCACCACGATGCCATAAAGCATGGAGCGAAATTTGTCATTTCAGGCGGCCCAACGCCAACGTCAGTGACTTTCGTTTGGGAGTTCGCGGTCTCGAGAGATATTTGTAAAAAGCGTTCCGCAGTTCTGGGACGCACACACACACACACACACACACACGCGCGCGCGCGCGAACAGTTCGTAGGACATCAGCATCATCTGCTTCTTCTCCAGCGATTGCACGGCACTCTTCGGTGTGTGTGCGCGCACACCCCGATGAATGAGAGGGTTTTATGCTCACGAACGTTTTTGTTTTTTGTTTTTGCTAGCCTACTCTGTGCGCTTCTCGACTGCAGACCGTTTGCTGCGGAATCAATAAAAGTTCTCGCTACCACTGCCGCTGATAGTGTAACAGTAAAATTGCAGCCCACGAAAGAGAAGAGAGAAAAAAACGGAAAGAGCAAAAGATATTAAAAATTATGCAAAAAAGTAGAAATTTATTTTAGAAAAAATGCGGAAAATGAAAGAAGAAAATGAAAAGAGGGGGAAAAACCAGTCCAGCAAGCAAACACTTCACTGGCAACACTGTATAGCGCGTGGTCGCCTACTAGAACAGCCGCCGCCGGAATCAACCACCACAGAAGTCAAATGAGTGCAAGCAGGGCAACGACTACGAGGACGACGACGACGACGACGACGACGACGAAGTTGAATAGATAGAATTCCCGGGGGGGCATTTTTGTTTTTATCCGTTTTTCGTCCCATTTTCTATGGCCTCTAACCCGGGGGGTGTCTGTCACACGGGCGGGACGGGAGGATCGCAAAAAAAAAACGACGAAGAAAAAGAAGAGGCAGTAGTTGCGACTAGTGCCCCCCCCCCCCCCCCCCCAAACCCCATTCGTCACCCTGTATGCTGACATTCATTTCTCGCGATGCCTATCGAGCGATTTGAAGCGCGCAAAGACCGAACACACACGCGCGCACACAACACCCGCCGGATGATAAATGTCATTCCACTTTAACGCTTTGCCCTCCGGACTCTCCCCCCTGCACCCATGGCGGTATATAGAAATGCAGATAGCGTTAGCGATTGTAGCAACAAAACAACAAGCGAAAAAAAATGCGAAATGCTCTAAACTCCTGACATCACGATGAAATGCAATTGCAATTGCAGCCTAACAGGGGTGCCGGTGGGGGCGGCCAGAGGATATGAATTCAATCGAGAGCAGACGTGACGTCACATTTAATAAGTGATTCGTAGATTCGTCCACCACCGTACCACCGGGGTCCAGGAAAAGCAATTAAATGTCCGGCCGGAGTTTTTTTTCTATCCGCGGTTTCCAAATGTCCTGACCATTCGGGATCGGGATTCAAAGTTCACCGTTTCACCGTTGGAATGCAGCTCTCTAGTCATCCACCGCAATGCATCGTGTGTTCGACGGTAGCATCACAATGGCTGATGTTGCTGTCGATTATTGGATTTTTTGGGTGCCATTTTCACGATGGCGTATCTGAGCAGATTCTGGGTATCATATTTTACGGTGAGGTGCGTGCCGGTTCTCAGTGCTACAGTCGAAAGGTCGAGCAGTAAACGAAATGATACGATCCGGGACGAATTTATTCCAACCACATCCGCATGTGTTACATGGTGTCCCCGCAGTAGAGAGAAAAAACGACCAAAGATGTAAAACAGACATCATGCCAGACAGTGCCAACATTGCTGACGATGGAGACGAATCTGAAGCTCTCCGGCACGGTAAGGATCGACAAGAATTCACGTGTTCCTTCCGTTGCGAGAGTCCAAGATAAACATAATGGACGTACATTTGTCACCGCCAGCAGCGACTCAGTGAAAGGAAGGTAGACATCTTCATACGACCCAGGGCTACACTTCTTCTACAACCCACCCAAGCCTTCACACAAGGGCTCCACGGTCGTTGCTACCGAGATTCGTCATTTACTCATTTGCGTATGTGACGTGAGTGTCTGTCAATGTCAAGACATTTTAAATTCCATCTGTTGGCAAGTTATTTGTCTGCTCCCCCCCGGGGGAGTTGCGGGGGAAGAGACACGAATGCTACTTGACCAGAACCGACGACATATTGCTGGTTCCTAGAGAAGAGCATTCTCCTGAGGTATAACGAACAATTGGTCCGCAAACCAACGATGCAATGTTTATCATTACAAACCCGGTGGCGTGATGCTGGTCCATAGTTACGATCTCCGCAGCCCTCTCTGATGGTCTGAGTAGCCTACGTCGTTGAACACACGGGGGGCCTACCGATACGGCACAACACAATGGAAGATTCACCTCGGTTCAATTCTGAAGGATCCTCTGCATGAACTGCAAATAATGGCCCTTGGGTTCGTAAATAATGTTTGAATGTTGTATTGAACGAAATTTGAATCCTTGAGCCCCGGCGTATGGCTTTGACCCGCAGGCAGTAAAAGTAAAATTTCATTAAAGCCCCCCTCACAAGGCAACCCTTGGATGCATCTAGCAGGCCGACTGGCCGGTCGCCATAGTCGCCTACTCCCTAGTGAACGATACACGGCTCCGCCAATGGATGCAGTGCAGGGGAAAATTGTGCTGTGATTGAATTTTCAAAAAACCACACAAACGGGCTGCCGGCCGGCCGGCCCGGAACACCCAGAATCCAATAGAAGTTCAATGTTTCCGCTTCCACCAATCTCCCTTTTTGGGCCCCTCTAGACCGTTATACAATGCCGTTGCCCTAGAGCATGGCATGGCCGGCACTCCGTTACCATCTTTTCGGTCAATATTGAATTTGCTGGCCGGCCACGGACAGTTTTCCTTCGCTCTGTCTCGTTTTTGCCACATCAGCAACACTGGCCGGCCACCGCAGACGCACACACACACACACACACACACACACCGGCACACAGAAAAATGTGATGAGCATTTCTAAAAACTATTGCCCAAAAATCGAACCATGTTCGCTGTGGCCCCTATCCGTGGCATATCTCGGGCTGCGTGTTGGCAGATTTTAATCGATCCTGATGGCCGCCGCTGCCTGTCACCCCTGCTTTTCTCGTTCTTTGCTTCTTTACAATATCGCAATCCTAAATCTCCCGGGAACGCCATGGCCTTAATTTATTCACTTGACTCCCTCCTCCCCCCGCGCTCCTTCTCTTCTAGGGAAAAAGTCAGACTTTCTAGCTCGGCTCAAAAATTGGCCACAAAACCGACACGGGGCATTTGGTTGCGAGAAGTTTGATTGAAAACGACGTCCTGTGTCAGCAGCCGATGTAGACGGTGGTGGTAGTGGTGGCGGCTCGTTCTCCTGCTATCACTGCCGTGCGGATCGCGCGCAGTATCGGGATATTCGCAGCTAATGAACCGCGTGATATGGTACTACCGATGAAAGTCGTCAGTCAATGGTTTTTTGTGCACGGACGGAACGCCGGAATGGCGCGATTGCTTATGCTGAGCTGCTTCCGGAACAGCGCTCGACGCGAAGTGTCACTTTTGGTAAAATATGATATTTTCAAATTGCGTTTGACAGCCGCTGACTCGTGGAGATATAGCGTTGTGTACGCCATTTTCCCGATGAATGAAGCGGCGCGATAAGAGTTGGCAGGTTCCTAATTTAAAGTTGGAATGCCGGCGGTAGTAATTATGCTTTACAAGGGGGCCAACGATGGAAATCAGAATGCCACTGGATCTGGTCTGAAGAGGAGCCCGAGAGAGGTCGTTTATTATGTTGCTCAATTCATGCGAAACCGCGGATTAAGATCAAATGGCGATGAGCATGATGAGGGCTACGGTATGTGTCATGCGCTCGACTGCTTCTTAGCGGAAATCAATCAATCAAACCATAGATCAGAGCGTACTTGTGCGTGTCTAGCGCTGGAAATGATTTTCATAATGAAGATTCCACCGCGAGGGTAAAAGTGAAGATTCGCCCGGTCAAGAGTGTGAGAGAAATGACACCCCCCAGGTGGGGGAGAGGTGAGCTCCACCTTCATTGCAAACATTGACATTCCCCCTCCAGTTCGATGATCAGAAAGGTGCCACGCATGATTAGCCGATTTGCGAGTTGTTTGGACATCCCGCAATTACGCTTGGGTCAATATTGACCACATCACAGTGTCCGGTCCGGCGACACGAATCCGTCATCCATCGTCGAACGTCCTGGATGACATAATCGAGTGTGGAATGTTTTTTTGGTGTCATCAGCAGCAGCTGATTGCCGTGCAGTGGCGGGCGTCCGTCTTGGCAACGTTCAAGGGTCCTATCATGGCATACCATGCTGCCCGCAGATCATCACCGCGGATTGGTATGGCGAGAATGGTGCTCTCACTCTCTCTCATTTTCTCTCTCTTTCCTCGTGGAATGTTTGTTCACGCGACAAATGACCTAATCACTGGCTCGGACACACACACACACACACACACCATTGGGGATGATGAAGGGCATCGACATGACCGTTTAGCATTCCGACATGACAACATTCCACCATCAGATCGACCTTCCATTTCGTAGGATTTTAAATTTCAATTTTGAAACATCAATACAAACGCAATCGATGTGCGCTCTTCTCCGGGGTCACGCGCTGTACGCTTATTGATTGTAGTGCTGGGGTCATGCTGGTCGATCAGCTGGTCACGGAACAGTAAGCTAAAACGAAATCAAAGGGAAAGGCTCAATCTTCAAGTGAACGAGTCTCGTGCCGTGGCTGTCACACCTGTCGGCCAGCGTCGCCTACTACGCGTTACATCATCGCCCGGTGGTGGCAACATCGTGACCCAGCATATTGGCCACCATGCTGAGGCCATCATACTGTGTACATGCCAGAGCAGCCTGTAGCTCTCCAATTTTGTCACTCGGAACGACCAGAAAACTCCACTCATTTCTCCTCCATACCGTCTAGCCACAAAAGTTACAATTTCATTAGTTGCCACTCTCTCCGTCTCCGCCACCGAAAAGGCACCCCTAAAAATGGAGGAAAGCAAAGAAGGTGAGGGGCCGCCGCACGACCCCGGTGGGCAATATATGTTTTGTTTTCCTTCATCGCTCACTACCACCACACATGCTCGATAAAATAAGAAGCGAGAAAAAAGCGCCATCCAGCAACATAAAACACTTGATCGTTCGCCTTGTCCACACCACACTACCAGAGCTTATAACAGACACTCGCTCTCACTCTTCATCGACACCCCCCCTTCCCAGGCCACCTCGCTTTTCACTCGATATGTGTGTGTGTGTGTGTGTGTATGTGCAAAGTCACTTTCAAAGTTTATTAACTACCTACTACCGACAGGCGTTTACTGTTGTTTACTTCAATTTCTCTTCTCGCTTCTCGGGTTTTTTTTTGGGTAGGGAAAGGACACACTAGAGGAGAGAGAGCGCTTTACGCCTCTGCGCCAGGAGTGACAGTACCGACTCCGGACCGCCGCCGCCGCCGCCCGGAGGATGATGAGAAAATCGGGAACAAAAAAATCCCTCAAAATAAAGGGAAATCCCCAAACGATGACAGCCAGCTGCCGCCTACTGAGGCAGCGGGGGCCGCTTCTCTTCTACGTCCTTCCTTCGATCCTTCTGACACATCGCTGAAGGTGAGATGAGCCACCAGGATCGAAGGAAGCCTTCGGTGGTTAGTGTGCTACCAGTACAAACTGATTTTCGTTCCTCGAGTGAATCGATTCCAAGGTGTGGCTGGTGCTACTCGGGGGGTGGGGAGGTGAGTTCGAGATGGATGGCGTTAAGGATCTGCCTGAGTGGCTCACTTAAAGAACAGCGTAGAAGCAGAAGAAGGGATAGTCAACTTTGCCCAGAGGCACACACACACACACACATAGAGCTGGCAGCATAGAAAAGAGGAACGAAACTGGAGGCTACAGCCAGAAGCCAATTTAAAGTAAAACTTTCTTCCATCTTCGGGCGTCGGCTCCAACCGGAAAGCAACGCTCGATCCTCTCCTCTGAAACACGTAGCCTCAACCACCGTTTAAAGGGCGACGGTGGTGGTATCCGGTGGTGGGGTCCGTTTGCCGTCTCGTTAAAGTTTTTGTCACTTTCCCTTCGTCCACAAACGAGCGAGGCGCCAGCGAGAAGCTCCAATGCTCTTCATCATAATAGTTTTGCTTTCCGTTTCGCTTTCCACCCTGGCTCCCTGTAGTGTGCCCCCAAAACAAAGCCCTTCAGCATTAAAAAAGAAATAAAAACCGGACAACGCCCCAGGTCCCAGAGAGGTATCATGTTCTGGACACATGAATTAATTGTGGCATTACCGGGGTGTCGTCCCTGGTGGTGATGGACCTCCTGGACAACACCACTGGACCAGAGTAGTGGGGAAAAGTAAACGAAAATCGATTACGCCACTCGCACTACCTGATGGAAACGAAAAGAATAGAGTGAATGCATCTGCATTTGCATTAACCCGGCGAGTGCACCATTGAAACGGCAATAAATTGGTTCCCTCTTTTTGGCTTTCTCTCTCTCTATTGGCACGGAACGTCAATGTCCCTCCCGGTGGATGCTCACTCGCCACAAGCACTGCAAGCGAAATGACACCTAAATGCACTTTTGGTGAAGCTCGTTCGCCGGAGCCGTACGAACCCGTCGTTGTGACGTACCGTGAAGCTGCTTGCTTGACGCGTCAGATCGAAAAGCGATTTTTTCGTTTCGCTTTTTGGCGAACCTTCTGCTGCTGCTGCTGCTGCCGCTGGTGGTGTCCTTCTCCTGACAGATAGACAGCCAGCCAGCAGCGGCAGCAGCAGGCGCCAGGTTGTGCCTTCGCCTCCTAAGACATGCATTTTTAAATCAAACCAAAACACGACACAAGCATCACGTTGCCACCGTTGCCGGTGAGATGGCAGAGTGCGAGATTGACGTGTGTGAGATGGCGTTCGGTGCCCCGCAACCACAAGAAGCGTGAAAGCGTGACTGTGTGTGTGTGTGTGTGTGTGTGTGTGTGTGTGTGTGTGTCAAGAGTCCTGAAGGAAGCGCGCATCGCCGGTAGCACCGAAAAACGCCAACAAAAAGGGCACACAATCCATCCTTAGTATCCGTCGAGATCTGTCCGAAATCGCTCGTCGGACCGCTACAAGAAGCATCCTTCAAAGGATTGCCATGACGTCGAGGTCCCGGCGGAATATACGGAACTGAAAAATACGTATTTCGTTGTCGAGCCGACAACGGCGCAGATTGCACTCGTGTCTCGGTCGTTCACGGCCTTTTTGCTGGCATGATTCCGCATTTCCGCTCACAAAAACCAAGCCAATCTCCTCACCATTGACTGGACCGCCGAGGCAAACGGAATATGTCCAGGAACAATTGGACGAATTTGTGACAAATTTCTGTTATAACACGAAGGCTGCAGCAATTCTGCACGACTCTAGAGGTGTTGACTTCCTACTGCTCCATGGATTGACACAAGGCCTTGGTCCCTTTTTGGACACACCCCGCAGGCATCACAAAAACCGACCCCCCGATGATGAGCTTCACTGTCACTGTTCACTGGTCTCCGCCGAACCTTCTGTTCACTCATTTCCTCCCTCTCTTCCCCCGGACATTTTTCCCCGCCCCGCCATGACCGAGCCCAAAGAATGGACTTCCGTTTTGCGGGCGGAAAACTGAGAAAAACTGACGAAAAGAATGGAATTGATTCAAATGAAGACACCCGTTTCGTCCCATTTTCTCGGGGTCACATCACATTGTTTGTTTGTGGTCCTGGACAATGATGGCCAACGGGTGGTGGATGCAAAACCGACGCTGACGACGACGACGACGAATTCACATTCCGGTCGCGGTTCCAGGAAATGTGTTTTCACTTTAAAAAACAAAAACCACACGTTTATGCGGGTTGCCTGCCACGCCCCGTGGCTCATCATCATCATTCGACATTCGGGGGGAAACAATTCGGGGAGTGATACGACGGATTGCCACGGCCACTTCGTGCCTCCCGATGCGACCGGAAATGTAATGTAGAGGAAAGGATGCACTACAGGGCACACCGCTTTCGCTACCAGCCAGTTTGCTGATTGCTGTTGAATGGCCGCACTGTCTATTCAAACGTGGAGTTTGGGTAGAACCATCACCCCAAAGCAAAAAATGCCGTCCGAAAATGAGGTTGAAAGTCTCTCGTTTTGACCACCCGTGCTGCGTTTGACCATCGGAAATGGATCTTTGTGTTCTGCAAACCGGAACCGACGGGGGGGACACTTCGACACGGAATTCACCCAGTTCCGTTTTTTTTGTCGCCCGACGATGGAGCGGTTTGTTTGGGTTTTTGGCCGAACCGTCCAACGCACCACGTGCTGCCCCCCTTGTCCTGACGAGTGAAAATGAAAACCGAGACATCCGAGCAGCGAGTTCGCGCTGCTGTTTGCCATTTTCGCTCACTTCTTTTTTTCAGTTGATTTTCCCTTGTTTGGCTTTCTTATGCTGATTGGAAATGCGGAGACAGAGTGTGTGTGAGTGTGTGACAAGGATTTGACCAGAAATTGACACAGACGTGCACGGTCTGGTTGGTGCACCGACTGGGTCTGGGTGTGTCAACAGCAGAAGGTAAAGAGGAAAAAGGAGACCGTGGGGTGGGGTTCCGTGAGGTGATAAGGTTGGAATTTTTAATCGAAAATTGAAACCCTGTACCGTCAGTTTAGGGGGGAAACGAGAAGGAGATAATGTGAAATGCTAGGAGACGTTCGAGTTCGAGGACAGTGCTATAGAAGATGTCTGCTGACAGGTGGTGGTGATGTGCAATGTGAGCGTTCAACTACTTGCGCCATCGTTTGCTGGAAGGTTGAAGACACGGGAAATTCAATCAAAGTTTAAAAACAAACAGAGAGACAAAGACAATGTGAAATTGTATGTGTGAGAGAGAGATGGAGACGAGCTGTATGGAAACAGAACGCAAGGAAGAAGTCTTTAACGCAGGTTCCTCGGATTGGAATGTACTCCCGTAGTTATCTTTTTGAAATGTAGCTCTGCGCCAGAGCTGCTTTGAGATTCAATTCAATAAAGACTCTTTGAATTTACCGCTCAACTCGCATAATGCACACCTCCACCTACCAGAGCCCTTCCTTTATGTCACTTCCTGTTCCCGACAACTCCCGGTCATCGTATCGCATGGCCGACAAGCGGTGTTACGACAAAAGCGCGCGAACCGGCCAGCCAGTATTTTCCCTTTTCCAGCGCGACTGACTGCATCACTCTGGATCTCTCTCTCCACGTGCCTTGAATGGGCTTTGACGGCCACCGGGCTCGTCGATGGGAAACAGTGACGCGAGACCAAAGATCGGACCGGACAACACCGATTCCGAATGTCTTTTATGTTTCGGACCGCGGTCACCGGGCTCATTTGCATTAATTCATGCATCCGGCCCCACGCATTATCTCGAGCGGCGTCGCGATGAGATTGGAGAGTTTTATGCTTATTTATGCTGCTTCCTTTCGCTTTCTGGCCCTGCTAGCGGTGGTGAGGCATTTTGGACAAAAAGACACTTTTTCGCCCGAATTTATCCCTCTGGTGTTGGGAACTGGACTGCTGGACGGGCGCGATGACACAATCCAGCTGATAACTGGTAGCCCGTGCTGGTATCTTTTCCTTGTTTTGTTCCATTTCTCTGGCGGACCTAATCAGGGATACCACCATAAAAGCTCGACTCGCGCGTTACGTTGACAGCGATGAGCAATGAGTGCTATGAAGCTGGACTGGACACTTCAAACATTTCCAACAACAAACCATGCTAATGAACGATGCGTTACGAAAGCAACTGGAACTGTAGGCAGCGACTAAACTGGGAAGCTGCGACAGATTAGTGGTTGGTACGCTCTCGGGAAAGGCTACTTAACAATGCAACCGAGCCTCCAAATGGAGCACCCAAGAGTCCATTAAACGCGTACCAGCGCGTACTTAGCTAATGTTTTGCAATGATTCCCTGGTATGCTACGTCGCTTTACGTCGCACCTCGCTACATACTTGCACGACGACGAGTAGGCGACGATGATGGCGATGATCGTGAGAAACTTGACCAGCACCGCGCAGTCCCTCCGTTCGGTAGCGAAGCGAATGGGCAATGGCAAGACTCTGCACTACACGGTAGCGGCATCCATTCGTTGCAGTCCATCAAATCATACGTGGAGTCGCGCCGTGGAGGACTGGTTTTAATGATGTGTCCGCCAGGCGCCTGGCAACCTCTCGCCAGGAATTCTGGCACCCGCGCCGGAGACGAGGCCAGGTTCACACGGATGTACCGCGAGTGCTAAACCATGCATACACACACACACAAACACACGTACAAAAACAGGTCGATTCTTCGTTTTGAATAGAACGCGCGCCGGTTCCCAGCTAGTACGGTCAGCGTTCCGATCGCGGTTCATCCATCAACCTGCAGACCGGACTGCGATACGATTTCGAAACGTTGTGGAGTCTCTCCCCTTGTGGGGTTGGGTTGTCCACAAAACATTGGTGCCGACCACACACACAAACACACATGCACGCACACGGACAGTTCAATCAAATTAGCCACCGCAGGCTCACCGCGGCATGCGAGATGGTGTAACAACATTGGTGGCCACCGCGAGCGCGACCAGCATCGTCACGCCAGGATCTCGGCGATCTCACCGTGTAAAGGCACCGTGTGGCCGGACGGCCAGGCTGTTGCTGCTGTGGTCGGTGGTCACCGAATGTCGTGCCGTTTGAATCGAGATCACGAGCGAACACAACATGTGTTGCCAAACGCCGTGCTGTTGTTGCTGGAGGGTTTTTTTGGTTTTGAAAAACCCCAAAACCTTGTTTCGGTCTTCGGTGCCGCATCAGATGGATTACCAAGGGATCACACACGACCGCTCCACCACACACAAACACACTCCATCACGGACTCAGTAAAGCAGAAAATGGATCAAAAACCACACAAACCACCTCTCGCTAAATTGATGGCGATGCACTTGTGGCGCGATGATGCTGCTGCTGCTGCTGCTTCTGCTGCATGTAATAATCAATCGAGCATAGCGAACGGACGACCGAACGAGCTAGTGCCCGTTCATCCGCCTAGCTCCAGGTCTGTGGTCGATGCATGCCGACGAGCAACAATAATAATCTCATGCAGACACACGCGCGCCCGTGAAGCAGCATTGTTGCGAAGACACATTCCCGTCCCGCGCTGTGGCATATCCAGGGGAGTCACTCCATCGGGGGAAAGTCGTCGGAGAGCATGTGTCGAGCATGTGGATGTGGTCGTCATTAGCAGTAGCAGAGGGGTTTCGAGAAGTGAAGCTGATTATGGTTGTTAATCGAAAAGTGAGCGAATCACAAGCGGCATTACACCAGCGACCGCACCACGGATGCGTTCGACGCGGATGGACGGAACGGAACGGACCGGAATGCACCGTCCCCCAGGGGAAGAAGGATTAGGTTCCACCAAACGATCATTAGGGTAGGCCAAATGCCAAACGATACTTAGGGTGGTTAAGGAGCGATTGATTAAATTGTATGACTAAATGCCATCCCCCCAGGGAGGAGGGCATGCATTCGTCGTGCAAGGGCAATGCACTTGAAGCATCCCATGTAGACAATGGCTCTGCAGGGAGGCTCGTTGGTTTTGAGTCGTAGATTTACAAGGGATGGTTTTTGCGTTGCAGCAAAATTATCGTTTATCAACGATATAGAAAACACAGAGAAATCAACTGAGTGTATTTTCGTTATAAACCTGCTCGTTGTTCGCTCAGTTTTCTTATTTCTCATTTGACAACAGTACTAGAATCTTTGACAATGCTAAGGGTATAAAAGATAGCAGAAATTAAATCAATATACTATATGTTTAGTTCATTGAATAGATATTGAATTTTTATTTCATTCAATTGAAAAGGCCCTTTTTGCCATATTTACAATCCATCTTAATCCATCCATCTTCCATCTTAAGAAAAGTACTTCAAGAAGAATCATATTGCCAAGAATCACTGGAATGCGGAAGGTTGAACTGCAGCTGCTTTCCATAACTTGCAATCAAACTGCATCCATAGACAGGACGGGATCACGCAATAGGCAGACAATCATTTTTAATCTTCAATCAAAATTCAGTTAAGCCTAGAGTGGCGCTGGATCAAATTTATGAACTTGATTTACAAGTTTATCTACTTTTATGTTGTTTATGTAAGCATTACAGCCCCACACAAAGCGTGTATATATTTCAGATCCTGTCCAACAACCTTTAAGACGAGCAAGCGGATGAACGGATTGTCGTTTCGAGACGATCGCAAGCAATCCCTCTTCTATTGTCTCTCAGAAGAGACGAAGACAAACGGAGGCCCACTGTTGGTCGCGGAAAACTTTATCTAAACAAAAACAACCATTCAACAGCGCCACGACGTCGCGAGTCCACACGGATGACTAATTCCGTTCTGTTTGTTTCTCCCTTTTGCAGCGTACCCGCAATCCATCATACAGAGACGACGACGACTGGAGTAAGTTTCTTCTCTTATTCCATCAGCAGCACCAGCAGCAGCAGCCGGTTGCACCATTCTGATTGAATTTACTTTACCCCCAAACGACCGACGATCACAAACATCGCCGTCGTTAACCGCCCTTTTTTGGAGGGCCAGGAGGGGGAACCACTATGCAAACTTGTAATCAGCGGTCAGCAAGCACTATTGACAGACTCCTCTGGGTCTGGTGTTGGACTGCCGCAACCACCGTCCCAAAAAACAACAAACAAAAAAACCACAACAAGGACAATCTTTCCGTCATAAAACACAATCGTCGACGCTCGGGCAGACCACATAAACACAGAGTGGGATCGGAATTTGATTGATAAACTTTAGCTGTAATCAATCAGACCCGGAAGTTTGCATTTCGACGCGTTCACTGTTGTGCAAGCAGTCACCGCAGCGACAGAACGCGAAATATACAGACAAACAGAGAAAACCCAAGTGCACGCCGAAGCCAATGAAGGCGCGTCACGGTGTCGCTCGCTCTGTGCCAACAAACCGGCGACGACAACGATGGATTTCGGATTTATTGTTATCGGCGTTCCATCATCCACTCTCTATCTCATTCCACCCCCCACCAAAAAGGCCCCATCACTGGTTCGTGAACTGATGAAGGTGCGGCATTCGGTTGTTTGTGGCAATCGATCCTGCCAAACACACACGCGCGCATAGTCACGGCCTTCTCAGTTGTCGTGGAGTTATGCGAAATGAAATTAATTAAGCCATAACAGCCATCCTGCGTCGTTACGTCGGACATCGGTCCGACCGATGGGAGGAGATGGCCAGGGTCAGCAAGGATTGCAAGCAAGCAAACCAGTCACTCTGCTCTCTGCTCCCCGACCTCGGGCAATTCAACTCAATTCGGTTTTGCAAACGGATGGCAAACGCGTCGGTCGTGGCCTGTCAGCTGCAGTAAAAGCAGGATAGAGCACCGATTGGGGAGACAATGTTGGTTGCCACAAATTTCAACCGGCCACCCTCTGACACGCCTTCAATCGCTGCTAGCACTTTAAAGCCGTCCTGGCGGTTGCGCTTGAAATGCCCTAGGTTCTATTAATATACCCGGAACCCGGCCGCCGTCCGCGTGTCAGGATC
>NC_064874.1:80188556-80226056 GCF_943734745.1 Anopheles darlingi | reverse complement strand
TTGTGTATCGTGACGTATTGGCCTAGACTAAGCGCGTCCCTGCTTAAGACCAGTATTTTCTTCTGTTTCTTTTTTTCTCGCTCACTGTTCCGAGTTCCGGAGCCGAGGTTCATTCTGAGCAACGTGAAAAGCAACATGGCGCGACCGGGATCCAAACGGATCACAAACGGAGGATTGAGTGTCTGTTGCACCAGCAGCAAGTGAAGCATCCTTGGGTTGTGTATCTGGATGGAGCTAAAAGTAAATAAGATTGAATTAGAGCTTTAATTAAATTAAACAACTGCAACCGTGTGCACACACACACACACACACACTTACGCGAGAGAGTGAGCCGGGCGTGATAGCGCAAGTACCGTTCCGTTGTTCCGCCACTTCAGCGCATTCCGCGCTCCGTCGTCCCGAAGCACGAAGAAACGCCTAGCTCCGATTGAGCAAGGATGGATGAACAATTGGGGAGTAGATTTGTTGCGTTTCTGTGTATGTGTGTGTGTGTGCGCCGTGACGCTTGAACGGGTTGCGCGTATGGGAAAGCGTCAGCCCCCGATACCCCTCCTCGACTCTGTTATGCTCGTTGAGAGTGCTTCGAGTGCTCGAGGGAGCCGGTCTGGTCTCCACTTGGCCGCCCCGTCGGTGCTGCTGGTTTGCCCGGGAATTGGAGCATCGCATGTGGTTTGGGATGTACTTTATAGACTGTAACAGTTGTAATCTGCACTGAATTGCCGCTAGTAAGTGCCTCCACTCTCCCACTACCACTACTACTACACCGCACAACATACCGCCGCATGGCCACAACGATGGTTCTCCCGCCGTTCGGATCTCGCCGTATCGTACGCATTTTAACTGGCTTATCGGATTAGCAGGCGCACGGCTGCACGTCGTTGCCCCTTCTGTACTGTACAAGCCTGATGCCGTGTTGTGCCTCAATTACGATGCTTGATGATTGTGGCTTGTTGTTTCAATTTGGCGTCTTCGCGAAAGGGCAGCCAGCGAGCTTCACGGTGCGTGTGAGCGATGGCACAGGATGATGATCATCATCATCATCAGCATGATATGCGGCCTCTGATACCGTTGCTTTTGATTAACGAACGCTTTTAACGCGAACCGACTGACTGATTGGAGAGGCAGCACTTTACGTACGCCTTGGGGTAGTGTTGTTTTGACGATACGTACGCCCCGCGCACATGTAGGAACTCGGGATTAGCAATGAGTTTAAGGAATCCTCCTAAGAAACCGCTTCTTAATCGCCATCAAGAGGTCACGAACCTTCCCGCTTGGCTCGCTCGCTGGTAGACAATTAGTGGTCTGAGCATCGTGATGTTACCTCATCGGTCTGCAGTTTAGAAACTTTGTCTGCAGAAAGCCCTCCGGGGGGTCCAGCGAGCATAATTAACACGCATAAATCTTTGCTCCAAACGATCCCCCCGTTTCCTGCTCGATCGCGTACCAGCAGCACAAAGCGGGTACCCCATTAATATCACTCTAAATCAACTCAACCAGCAGCACCAGCAGCAGCATGACATCGTTGTAAGGCGGGCTCGAGATTGACAGAAAGTGAATTAGTCACTCTCGAACAGCGGACCAACTCGACCGCGGCTACCTGTTCCTGCTGCACAGACTTCAACGTCCACTAAAACGGTTGTCACGATTTAACACCGCCACCACCAGCACCACCAGCACCGGCAGCAGCAGCCGAGTGCCTTTAATGAGATCGCACCAGCTCCCTACTGACCCACCAACAATCCATCCGTTGAGTCATTTCTGATTTGAGATTTTTTTCCACATTTTTCTCCACCTCTCGTGCGTTCTTCTTATTAATGGAACAGGCCGGTCGGTCTGGAACCTCAATTTCCCATCGCATCGCATCGGGCATTCGCGCCCCCAGTTCGCTTTTGTTTAACCGAGTTCGCAGCGTAATGTGAGGGGTGCCAACGGTGGAGGAGTGTTTGCTCCACTTCTTGCTTCTCTCCTGCATAATGTTGACCAGGAAAGGTGGTTCCTGCCACTGGGCCGCTGCCACTGTCTCGTACAGCAGCCCGTTCCCATTGTTTATCATAATTTCTGTTACGAAAGCCACGCAAACACACACACACACGCTTGCAGACCGAGCATTCACTCTCGGTCGTCCTCCAGGGACGCAGCATCCCCCTCTCTGGGAGAGAATGGAAAGTAAAAAAAAAGCCCAAGACGCGATCTGCGACGCGCTGGCTTTTCGGGGTCAGTAATTTATGGTCTCGGGCGCCCACCTCAACACAATGACATCGCGCGGCTCCATCCCGCGTTTTGTTGGTCAACACAATACCTACAACGGCGACGACAACGGCGGCGACGACGATGGCGATGAGAAAATTAGTTCTAAAATAATGGACGATAATAAAATCGCTGGTCAGGAGAAGGTGTTGCAATTATTCAAATTCATCTCATCTCCCTTCCCGGCAAGCCTAGTGACCGACCAGCACCACACCGGGTGTTACCAGCCGGGGAGCCATGCTGTTGTGATGTTTCAATAAATATGTTTTACGCTATTGTTCGCCTATTACATTACACATCCCAGGTGATAAAGAGCAGGGAAAACATTTTGCATTCAAATTGGTTGTTCGCTCTGCGTCCTCTGCGTGATGCTGTAACAGTTGTGTTTGTGTTGCAGTATCCGCCCGCTCCCGGTGGACGTGAGAAGCGTGAAAAGGGTCCGAAAAATTCCTCCACCATCGCTTTAACAGCAGCAGCAGCAGAAGCAGGAGTTGCATACTGAGTACGCGTCTGACGAGAAGGAAGTGAAATATGTAAAATGAACCCACCAGCCACCGGGCCTGGGAAGGGCTAATTTGAAACGGTGGCAGGCCACGTGCCCCACGGTGGGGCTGCTAAAGTCCAGGCTACTTCCGTCGGAAGATAAACGACCGTTCAGGACGACGGTGATGCATCAAGTAGCGCACCGCTGAAGACGAGACGAATTACGATTCCAGGTAGTTCCGGGACTTGTGGCGCAAGATGCACGATGTTCGAAAAGAGGAAGTAGTTCTCGAGAACTAACTTAAAGGAAGAAATTCTTAAACCCGTTTGTTTCCGTTCGTTTTTCCCTCCCCACTTTGGCTTCATCGATGAAAGAGTCGCGCCATGAAAGGTCGAGTGCCTTAAATCGTTCGGATCGAAATCGTTCGTTCTCTCTACATTCTTCCTTTTCAAATACGGGGGGGTCCATTCGAGGCCATCAGAATTCAGGAGCAAAAGGAACCACTCTCAAAGGTCCAATTAATTCGATGAAAAGGGCGCGCACTCATTCAGCTCTCGATCAGCACCGGGGAAAAAAAAATAGCGGAGGAAAAACTCCCTCACAAAGCGGTCGGATTCGCGAGGACAATAGCCAATAAAAGCCTCGATATGCGCTTTGGTTCGCTTCGGCAAATGCAAATGCACTTTATCTACGGAATGAGGAGCGCATAAACGGTTTCTGTACGCTGGCAGAGAGAGAACTTTGCATAAATAGCATCGCACCCCAGGAAGAGGAGGTGGAAGGGACACGTACGATTGCGAAAAGTAATTTCAACGAAAAACCACCACCACCAATCTCCATCAACAGCATCCTGGGTATAATCGTGATCCTAGCATCACGATCACGTGAGCACCACACACAAATATCTCACGCGGAATGCAGCAGCAGCAGCAGCCCCGCTGGCATGTGCTCTCGTCAGGTGCTCCCTCAGGGAGAGGAGGGGCGCCGCCTACTCGTCTCGTTGGTCTCGCTAATGGAGGTGGAAAACATACACAACTTAGATTTAATTTTTTCCCATTTAAAGAAATGCCTTCTCTACGCTTAACGCTACGCTTTGTTGTATCGGACAGGATCTGGTGCGCGATCTCAGACACAACAACGCAAGCGAGGATGCGAGGATGGAGATAAATGGACAAACAAAATTTGCTTTTTTTCCTCCCGTAAATTCCCCAAAGGAGTCGTAACTGCGTCTGATGACTGGAAATAGGTTGTACCAAATACCCGTGGCATTGCTCCTTTCGAAAGCAGACGCACAACAAAACGGTGCAGCTTCGCTTCGCCCGGTGGTCAGTATCAAAGATAAAGACCCCCTGACACACCACCTTTTAAGCGGGCAACTCCGCTCTCTATCGCCCCTCGCCTGAGCCATCTCAATCCAAAACAAATGAAACAACAACACCGGAACGAGAACCACACTTGCACACACACAAAAAAAAGCATCCAAAAATTCGGTTTCGATGGTTTACGATGGCCCCCCTCATCCAACCACCCAACACGGCCCCGGGGGCAAGGCACTGCCTGAAGGACGAAAGCACAAACAAAACCGATGCCAATGTTTATTGCGTCCGCCTCGCCTCGCGGCACTCTCACTGGCACGCGTGTGTTGTTTTCCTTTTCCGTTATGACCATCGACCGGACCAGGGGTTTGGTCTCTGGTCGAGTGTGTGTGTGCAGCAGTTTTCTCGTCGCGGCCCCCCCAAAGGCAGCTAATCTCCCTCGAGGAGGAGGAGGAGAAGTAGGAGCAAGACAAGAAGGCCAACCACCACCGCGCCACGGACAACGGCACGAAACTGAAAGGTCCCGCCGGTCGTTATCCTTAACGCGTTCTGCTCGACGCGACGACCACACCGGTCCCCGGACGCCGGAGTTGTCCTTTGATGCATTTTGCGCGCGCCCTCGCGGTGGAATCGAATCGAATCTTGACCGATCCGATAAGTGGAGCAGCTCGCAAGATTAAGATCTCGCCATGGCCATGCCAGAGCCGTACGGAAACGGGAAACCCCCGGATAAACATCGCTTTCGAACAGACGACATTCGAAGCGAAGTGAAGCCAACCAAAGGCACTAAAGTGAACGTGAAAGCGCGAGCTTAAACGGTGTGTGTGTGTGACTGGGTAGTGCGTGTGATGCATTAGAGCTTTACGATGAGTGGAGCGAGAGGATCGATGTGATAACAATCGCTCCTCGCATTCCACGAACCGGCAGACGACCAGACCTCGCCGCCTTTTCGATGCCCTCACGTCCGTTTATCCTCCTCGGTTGATCCTCGGAATCCTCGGAATGAATCAGCGACGTAGCGCCTCTCAATTACTTCCCCGGGAGAAGTCAACTACTCCCATGACGCTGCCACTGGTGCTGCCATGAATCGAGTATAAAGCTGGAAGTTCCGAAGTTCTCGTTCGGAAGTCTAAACACCGCGTGATCGCATCACGTCCTGAACCGAACCAACTATCCACCATCACCACGCCTGGCAGCCAAGACTGGCTGGCTGGATAATGGAAAATCCTTTCAAACGTTGCAGCAACAGCAGAAGCAGCGCATCGAAGTCGAAGAACTGCTATCGCGTAGACTCCAGAGCGTGGGGACTTCACATCATCATCGGCACCGACGCCCAGGTGACGATGGCCTCTCGCCGGGGATTGGCGTGCCAGTAAACTCCGCTGACACGTATGGCATCTGGCCACCATACGGCCCCGGTTCCGGGCCCCCCAGGTTTCTTAAAGCCATTGCCATTGACAACCTGGCAATGGGGGGGATGCCATGCCAAAGCCAAGCGAAGCGAACCAAGCTTGCGATGTTGCTGCTACCGGTGCCTCAGTAACTGGATTTCCGTCCGGAATCCGTGAGGGGTTTGACAGCGACTTCGGGCAACATTCTTCGGGCAGCTGCCACAGACTGGTGGTGGTGGTGGCGCCGGTGGATGACAAAAAGGATGTAAAATTCTAAAATTACATCCGCAAGGCCCCCGCCCCGCCTTGCATTCGTTCGTCGCTACGGTCTCCGGTGTGCCTTGGTGTGCAAAATATGTGCCCGTCCTATGGTTCTATGCTACGACCGTGCCCTGGGCTCAATCCACCTCGCACGGAATTCGCGCTGGAGGGGCCGGAGAGAGACAGAGAGAGAGAGAGAGAGAGAGAGAGAGTGCTGAAGATAGGCCTCGTGGCAGGATGCTACAAATTTAGGTTACGGCTTCCGGTTTCGCACACACACACACACGGGGAGGACTACGATGTGTGTGTGTGTGTGCTGCGTTCGAGGCTCAAGTAGGCTTTCGCATGTTTTGAAGAATTAATGGTGCGCCGGATCCCGCCGGGTGCCAATGGCCACCGTGTGACGTGGCCCGGCAAACATACGCAAAACCATGGGGAGGGGGCGTGTGATAATAAGAAGCGCGTTCTGGCGTGGCGTATACCGGGGCGAAGAAGCCCGAAACCCGGCTTTAAACGTTCAGAGGTTAAACGGTTTACGCGGCGACGGTGACTACGATGGCGACGATGACGACGATGGTAAAGACCTCTGGTAAGGCTAATTTGTTCACGTTTTACCTTTTAAAGCGCTCTCGGGGGGGTCTTTTGGTGGGAAGTGCGATGATCCTTTAAAGGATTTTCACTGCGGTTGGCGCGTGATAATGCGAGAAACGTTACGCGCAATCGGAACACCTATTAGGGGTTGGGATCGTTAATCGTGGTTCGAATTGAGTCGTGTGTGAGTGTTCACAAGATGCTGTTAGCTTCGAACAACCTATTAGTGGATGTCTATGCTTGTATATTAGATTACCGGATTAACGGGGAGAGGAACCGAATTAGGCAATTATTGTGGTACAGGAGAACTTCATTAGAACAGGTTGGACTGCATTAATGTTCTCTTCCTGCATCGCTGTTGCTTAATAGCGAATATTGTCGAAATTTGAAAAAGAACTGAGCAGAAATTTTGTCTCTACCATTCTACATCCTCAAGTCCATAGCTGCAGCAGTCTTTAGATTGTTTTTAATTTACTTGACTATTCTAATATAAAAATTGGTTCCGATAAAAATGCTCAGAAGTATCATTTTCTCTAAACATAATAAGGCAATCAGCCTGTCAGATTATAGAATGATGGATAACATCACTGAATCTGCTGCCCGGAATGATGCCTTCATACTCGATGATGTGCTCGTAAAGATAATGGCAATTTTCCCAACGAAGCTCCTGTTGGGCTTTAAACGGCTCTCTTTTTTTATGTGCTTGAATTTTGACGATCACAAAGAAGGAGCTTCATTACCAACAGAATGCACACTTCAGGCTTCAGGTTTGTGGATTATAACTTGAAAAAGCATATTTTTATTGTTTGAGGATTGAGAGACCTTGAAGATTGTAGCTTGAAAAGTTATCTTGTTATCCGTTAATTTCCCAGAAAAAAAGAGAAAAACGAATAAACCAATAAATATCCAGCAGCTATGCAACAATAAATATCGAAACAGTTTGTTTAAAGCACCTAGAATCACAACAAATATTCATTATTTTAATGGTAACTGAGCATATTTGTATTCCAGCAAAGCTATTTGCAACATGTTGCTTCACATCACACGTTTCATACCAATAAAATGATCAACAATTCCGCAAATCAATTTCATTCAATAGAAAACCTCATAAAAAACGAAATCATTGCCTTGTTGAGCTAATATAAATTCTGTACAATAAAAGGAATCGACTTTGCCGTTGAAATGGCGAAGTATAATTGCAACAATTGCAAGCGGTGAGCGGTGGTTTGTGGGAAACCCCCTATACCAGCACACGACGGACCAGCACGCGTGCGAATCAATAATTACCGAGTTTGACTCGCAATCGAAACCGAATCCCTCGACAGCGGTCGCACTCTCTTCCCCTTTTTGCCTGTCTATCTCTCGCTATCAGCCACACCATCGTTCCCCGAAATGATCGCTTGTTTAGGTCGATTTATGTACGGCATCGGTGCGATATGATTGCATGATGCAACTGTTTCGCTGTTATTGATACGGCGGTCGAAGGCACACCGTGCAGGCCGTAGAGTGTTCAATTCCGATGCAATTCCCATCCTACACGCGCAATGCGCATTAATAATAATTGATGAACAACGAATCCCATTCGAACAAATACGGGCATCCCGGAGCGAGCTGGGAGTGGCCGCACCGGATCTTAGGACACGAGATGATGGCCCATCAACGAGAGCATTCGTCGGGCTCTGCACACACACACACACGCGCGCACAAGCACACACAGAATTGTTTCTCGATATAATCCGTTCAAACATAATCAAACTCGGTCGGTCAGTCGGTCGGTCTCGGTTATTCCTCGATTGTTTCGGTTGGTGCCACCAGAACACCAGCATCTGCTATGATGGCCACACACACTGAGCGGCCCAAAAACACCACCGATCTGGTCGGGTATTTTCGGTGCCGGTTGGCCAGTTTGTTGTTTCTGGTGGCGAATGTCAGAATGTTCGTCGGTCATCGCGCGTTGGCTTAGCGCTCGACGCTACAGACAATGGGAGAGAGAAAAAGAGGTAAAGACGACGGACTAGATTAGCTGCAAACAATAATCTGGCTAACCAGATTCAGCGCTCTGGTGCTAGAGCACAGGGGGGGGGGGGGTGCCGGGGACGCGGCCAGAGCGAGATTGATTTTTCATCATCAGGCCACCGGGGGATCTTGCCAAAGCAGCAGCCACCGGAACCAGCGCACTCGCTGTGCTGCCTACAGATGGTGACGCGCTGGCCAGTTGTTATGTTTAGAATATTAAAAATCATTCTCAAGTGTTTTCACACAAACACACACACACATACGAGGGCACAACACTGGAAGGGACATCATCATCGGGCAATTTGTCGAGCGGAAATGTGCATGTGCACCGCACCGGAAACGACCGACTCCCGGACTCCCAACAGGAGCAGCACTGGTGCTATGTTTGATGATAAAAATAGAGACCGACCGCGAAACTATTTGCACACACACACACACACACACACCACGAGGAGCAACCGATGCCGGTAGCAGCTTTGCAGTTTATCCGATCGGACGAAATATGCTAAGGGAACGGGAACGGGAGCCCATAAATAAATGACGAGCTGGGTTGGCACCATTTTGTGTGTCAAGGATTTTTTGGCCCGGAACAGAACAGAACCGAACCAAACAAACCGGCGCTGAGCTGACGACACGTGGTTTGTCATCACCAAATCATGTTTTGCGGTTTTTTTTTCTCTCTCTCCCCTTCTTTCCGGTTGTGCTCCGTCACTCGTTATCCGGCGACAGGGGATTCCGCGGGGGCCACCCAATTCCAATTGCAAATTAGAGCATTGTTTATGCTTCATTTAATTACACCATCGGTGCCGCGCTTGATAGCGCATCGTAATCACGATTGAATCTGCGGTAAGGACCGAACATTCTGTCCGTCCTCTGGGACACAGGAACAAATATTTAAAGAGTTTGACACCGATTTGCAATACAATACATCGGTGGTGTATTGGCGATTGCATGCATACCGAACACGTTGAACAGAATTCCGCCGCAGAATTCCGTTCCGGAGAGAGGGGTCATGATTACGAAGCAGCAGTTGCATATGAAATTAGGCCACCATTCCACTCCATAACCGTAATGACACTCTGTGGGCACCGGCAGCGCGCAGAAAAGGTAAAACAAAACGCAAAAACACCCACCATACATCAAGAGTATTAGCATATTCATGAATGGGATTCACCATAAATGGTCGTTGTTCCGGATTCTGTTTATAATATTTTGCAAAACGTGTCTCGGCGGCGCACGATCGTTTCCGTGCTATTTTCGTGGTTGGTTGTTTCGAAAGCCGGTGTGCACATTTCGGATGTTGGTTGGATGCATCGTTTTTGCATCGAGAACGGAGGGATTGGCGCTTTAAACCGGGACTGCGGCTAAAAGGAACTGCAACTGATTGGTGACACTTTCAAACATGCAACATTCCAGTGGAGAAATGCGTGTGGATTCGTGTGTTTGGTTGCGATGCACGTTGGTTCAAGATGCACCAAGCGTCCGTAGACTGCAAAGGATGCTTCATCTAATTCGAAACATTTACATAATCCAGTGAACATCACGTTGCAGCTTTACATTTGGATTATTCTGGCGTTTGCCTATCGCAGGTGGTAATCCGAGCAAAAGAAACCTGAATAGGAGCTTCAACTATAAACAGTTTTTAAATACTCATCAAACAATATAAATAAAACAGTTAAAACAACGGATAACTCTTCATTAAAAGAAATGTATAGTAGAATAGAGATAATGCACTGTTAAATATCATATTTTTCATTTTCATATCCCGATGCCGAATGCAACTCTTATCGTACGATACTGCGTTTTAAAACCAAATTTCAAATATTCATAATACCATGATTCAGCAAACAGTCACGCAAACCGCGCACATCCGCCTTCTGTTTCCTGCGCTGTAAGCTGGGAATGCAAAATGGAATGGACGAAGCATAAGCTATGCATAGGCGCCAACCGGTGGTAGCCGATGAGTGGCAGCGTGAGTCAATCGATGACTGCCGGTACGGTTAAACGGAGAACGGTAAACGCACGTCACCGTCAAAAACCATATGAATCGTTGATGGTATTCATAACGAAAGCTATACCCAACCCAATAGGTGGTGGTTGTTGGTCGCCCGAATCGAATATCGCATGGATGTTGCCGCATGGCGTGCCTTTGCTCTATGCTCATGGCCCGTGGCCGATGCGCGATCGAAAGGCGCGCGATCCGCGTGATCTCACACACAGCACCACATTCACGGGCTGGGCTTTCTCCAAGCGCGCGCGCGCGCGCGTGCCCGCGAAAAACCGCGCAACCATCATCGTGACTTGCCATCGCCATGTTTTCGTTGGAATGGGTTGTAAAAATAAATTTCCCATTTCACCGGACACCCCGAACACGGCTGTGTCCGCATCAACGGACACTCTCGTTGGGGACTTGTGGGAGTCGGAAAAGCGAAAACAAAACCAAAAAAAAAAATACGTACAAAACGTGTGCTGCTCCACACGTCGAACCGTCGATCTGGTGATTGTGTTTCCGATCGATAGGAAAGGGCCGGCACGCCCGGCACCACACCATTACTGTCCATTTATCCGGATCCGCGCAATCGCAACCATCCATCCATCCATCCATCCATCCATCCGTTCGTACAGCCATCCGTGAAGAATCGCATTTTTTATATCGAGCCCCTCGCGCTCGTCTCGAAGCGTGGCCAACGAACGGACGAACGAATGGTAGCATCGGGCGTCGGTGGTGTCCAACGGCGTGCGAGAGCAGCGACGTCACGATAATCCGATATCAAAACCGAAACAGCGAAAGCAGAGCGAAATGTGGCGGATCCGCGATGAGCACCACCACCGCCACCACCATCAGCATCCCCCTCTCTCTCTCTACTCGCTATCGCCAGCTCGACCAGAACCGATATCGGAGCCGATCCGTCAAGGGGCCCGTCGCGGGGTGGTGCGCTCCGCTCGGATGGCGTGTCTAGGCACTCGGCAACTTCCCGCACCTCCCTAAAATGGATGCTACGGTGAGAAGAAGGAGAGCATTTGGAAATGTGAAATTTTCCGGTGATTAAAATTATATTGGCCATCTTCCTCTTTTTGGCCACCTCGGAGGAGCCACGGTGGTGGTGATGGTGGAGGACGAAAAGCGGAGAAAAAACTACGATCTCGTACAGGGAACGAATGCACAGCATTCCGCTTTCCGTGTTCCGAGTGTTTTGTTCCGTTGTACGCCCGGTCGGTCCAATTTGCTCGCAAAACCGAAACCTTCCTCATTCCTCACGGGGCCTGACTGGGGTACTGGTGGTGGTGCCGATGCTGACGAGCGGCGAGCGGATTGCATGGCGTGTCAATGGAAAATGGAAGGAAAAAAAATCAACAAAAGAAAAACTAACCCACCAGCAACCGGGCCCCTCTCCTCACAGCTAAATAAATTGATTCATTTCGATTGGATGAACACCTTTGTTTTCTTGTCCGTGTCCACGGTACAAGCTCTCCTCCGCCGGTTGTTATGCTGTGGCCGAGGAACGACACCGAACGGCACATTAGGTATTGCCATGCCTCGAGAAGAAGATAAACTTAAGCAAACTTCCCTGGGTGCAGCAGCAGCACCACTAGCACCTTTCCCTCTTCTGCTGCAAAGAGGATGACAAATCGAATGAAAAGTGGCATTCGAAATCGATCTGATTTTGGGCCGGTGTATGGACCGGGAGCGGAATGGCTGTTTTCAAAATTTATCAGGATATGCACTTACGGGCTACCGGGTTGGTCCTAGGTGAGAAGGCATCAGCCAACATGGCAAAGCCATACATACCTGGAAGGAAAAAGCGAAGAAAGAAAAAACAAATAATTCCATTAGTGAACGTGCTCGTCGTAGAAGATGTCGTGCTGACCACGCGCCGGCTGTGTTGGGGGAGTGGTTTTGGATAAAAGAAAAACAAAATGGAAACATTCCCGATGAAACGATTCCCGCACGATGCACCGGTTTGCTTCGATGGAAATTATTGGTATGAAAATCCTCCCCACACACACACACAGCGCACAAAGGCGGAAAATAATGACGACGTGAATGTCTTCTCTTTGGTTGCCCGGTTACCGGCACCATTCAATGCAAGCAAAGCCTAACCTCCCCTTGAGCCGGAGGAGATTGACAAAAAGTATATTCCATGTTTCCAATTATTTCCAAGTACTCTCTGGTGGACCTACGGCCCGGACCGGGCCGGTTCATTGAGAAAAGGCATCCTTTCCGACCCATTACCGTTGAAGTAGGCGGTACTTTAAATTTTATCACAAATCAGCAATCAGAGGCAACAGCAGCAAAAGCAACAACGGCAACGAGAACAAAAAAGCGAAGAAGCGGAACATTGCAATCCCCCAATCCTCCAGTGAGCTGCCATAAAGCTAGTGAGAGTATCCTTGGGCGCAATGCACGTGGACCATCTATTCCATTCTTTTTCTTTTAACTATCCTCCTACACCTACCGAGATACCGAGGTAGCTACTGAGCTATCGAGTTGCTGACCTGAGGATGTGCGTGTGTGTGTGTGTATGTGTGTGATATCTTCCCTTAACTTTTCTCCTCCCCAACGGCACGATGGCTTTACTTATTTATAACCACTTATGAAAGGGATATTTGCCGCCCTAAGCCGCTTTCGATGGCGATGGGTGGCCGCCTGTTCTGTTGTGATTCTTGCGAGTTGCCTCATCCTTCCGTACATGCGCGCGTGGACAGTGTGCCTCTCGTCCACTAAGAGCCACTTCACCTTACCTAGGCCCAACGTCGTCGTCATCGTCGTCTTCGTCGTCTTCCGATACCCAATTACGCACAGCTTGTGGAAAGCCTCACTCCAAGACTCACGACGGACGAGCGAACGCTACTGACGGCATTATACACTCCGGTAAGCTACGTCTAGCCATTGACCTCGTAACGGACCAAGAACGTGCCGGGACCGTGTTTCGGGATGATCTCGCATCATCCACCAACGGGGTACTATCGATACCGGAGAGGGAATGTGTGGCCGACCGGGTGTGTGTGTGTGTGTGTGTGTGTGTGAGGGACGCGGATCTCAAGAATGCAATTTGGGGAATGAACTCGCCGGCCTGATGTGCGATAGAGACACGTCTCGTCTGCCTTCACCACGGTTCATACGCCGGATGTGGAGTTTTTCGCGCGGAAAGAAGCAAAGGAACCGGCAAAAGAGGGAAGGGGTGGGGGGGAGGGGGCACTAGACATGTTCTAACATTCTTCTTCGCCCCACCTAACAACCCAGGCCGGCGGCCACCTTTCTACCTTTTGACATGAAGACAGAAATTCCGAATGTGCTGACGCATGCCTTCGTCGCAGGTATGTCGCTTCCGTCCTACGGCCGGTCGGTCGGTCGGTCGGTGAATGTAAGAAATGTCGCACAGTGCACACGCTGCCGTGACACGCCATTTGGGCCTCCGCCGCGGGCCTGGTCCGGGCAGGCAGGTGTTCGGAAGTGTAACAAATTGGTTGGAATGTTATTCAAGGCTCGGTACTCGCAGTACGTACTGTATGGAAGGTATCGATGCCCTGAAGAGGAGCTGAGTGATGCCATTGCGTCCCATTGCACTGCCATTGGGCGGAAGCCGGTCTCTGACTTCCGACTTGACTCAAAGATTGAAATGTTATTCGGCAAAAGCCTTAAAGGAGCGGCAGCCACTGCAGGGAATCAATGCCGAAGAGGCATTCCTTTACGGAGCATTAAAATTCAATTTAAAAAGAACTCTTCACCATGTCCAACCGACCCCCCCGGGGGGGTCGCCAGACACCCGGGAATTGACAATGTGCGGACATCATCGTTTGGTGATAGAGCACGTAGAGACATCTAAGCCATGGCCATGGCCGCTGGAATGCACATGACACTAGCACGCTCCTTCTGGGTTGGGTTCTGGCTTTAATGAAACGAAACGCAAATCGTTTCCCTTTAGAGAAGGACCTTTAGTTCGATCGTTTCAAGCTGGGACCCCGGTAATGATGCTCTGGAAGGGGCAGGGGAAAGCATAAATAAAATATCCACCGGAACCCAGAAGAAGAACCCGCTATCGGACCAGCTACCACAGCAGGCCTGATGTTCTGGCGTGGTTCAAACGCCTTTCAATAGCACCAACCGGGGGGCGACCAGAAGGAACAGGAAGAGAAGAATCCAGTGACCAAAAGGACAACAGCAACACAAAGGCATACCAGCACGCCAGGGTCCATAGTTTGATGGGGGCATCATAAAGGACCTCCCCGCAACTGCTGCTGCTGCTGCTTCCAGTGTCCCGCAGGTAGCAAAAGAAGCGAAAGGCGAATGGATGTCCATTTTATGCGCTTTAACGAAATTAAAACCCATTCATCCGTCTAATGTCCATGTTACGCATCGGTAGCCGCTGGTTGGCGGCCGTTGCGCCGGCAGTGTTGTTGAAAGGTGTGTCCTTCCTTCTGCCAAGCCCCAGGACCAACTGTTTGTGCAATCAAATGCACACACGCCTGGTAGGCCGCTAAAAGACTTACCAGAAACCACCAGCAGCTGGAGGCCTTTCTGCAGTGTGTAGCATTCGGTAAAAGGCATAAAAGGATTCCACATGCATTATCCCCGTGTGTCTGTGTGTCTGTGTGTCTGTGCGTGTGCGCCTCTGTCTGGCCAGGAACGACAGGCATCGCATACACTCGCGGAAGCTGCAAATTTTCAACATGATCGATTGCGCATAATTCTCGCTACAGTAATGCTCTTCACACCACGCGGTTCTCCACACACACACGCACACGCACACACACCCACAGACAGGCGGCCACACGTTAGGTTCATTCGGATCCGCTTCGTTCGACCATAAAATAAATATTTATTTACACGCATTCACGCACTGCGCCACCACCATCGATGGACGGCCGGCGGCCGATCTTCATTGTCCTTTTAAGCACCGACGAACCAAGCGGACGAATGGCGCGGCGCCGCGGTCTTTATTTACGTTCGATTCCGATCAAACGAATCCACCCCGACACCGGCAGCACATAAGCTGGCCGGGGCCACACAGTGTGTGCGTGCGTGTGTGTGCCGCGTTACCCACATTGATCCCACAGGGATCAATCCAGCGAACGCCCCAAAACACAATAAAAATGGGCAGCATCGGCACCAGTAATCCCATTATGCTACACTCGCTCTCATTCTCTCCCTCTCTCTCCTCTCCTTCTCTTCCACCTGATGCCCAATACCTCGTGATAATCGATTACGAGCAGCGAATGATGGTCCCCCCAAATGCGTCGCATATAAATGGTGGCCGAGCGCAATAATGATGAAAAGCGGAAGGCTTTTCGCAGCTTATCAAAAGCGATTTTCTCTGCTTCCACCCTCCTGCCACGGGGTAGGCTGATGGGGAAAGCAAATTAAATTTGTTTCCTTTCGCCTCAATTTTGCTTTTGTTTGAGAGATAAACGGAACCCTTGCCGCGAGAACCGCTGGAGGAAATTGGGTGGGAGAATGGGACCCTATACCCCCGAAAACGAGATGATTTGTCGCGGTCAACATAAAATTGGTTTTTCCTTTTATGCGCTTCTCTTTTTCTCTTTCTCTCTCTCTCTCTCTCTCTCTCTCTCTCTCTCTCTCTCTCTCTCTCTCTCTCTCTTTCGCTGTGTCTCTGCATTTCTTTCTTCTGTGTTTGAACAGGCGACCAACCGAGCGACCTTCGACCCAAAATGGCGATTGATCCGAGTTCACGAGAACGCGATAGACCTAGACGATTATTCATTAAACTTTGGAGACATCCCACACTCCCGGTCGCTCTGGCGCCCTGGCGGTCACAGAGTAGACGCCGCGCTCATATTGGAGTGTTTTTTTTTGCTGGTTTGCTAGCGAGGAAAAAAGCCAGATTTAATCAACTTCAGTGTTGCGCCAGCCGGGACTGAGAGTAATAAAAAGAATAATTAAACACTTTATCGAAACCAAAATAAAAAGTGTACACCTCGCTTTGTTATTGTTTCCATAAGTGCCAATGGAGGTGCCTGGTTGGCCATCAAATTATTAACATTATTTTTTGGTCGGTGGATGTTTGCCCTTCACCATGTTTGATTGCACAGAAAACTTGCAAACACACACACACGCACACACACAAACACCCGCTTTTCTAATTAGTTCGAAGTGCAAAAGTTAAACCCCGTTCAATATTTATAAATGAAGACCGAGAGTGAGTGAGTTCGGATTGGAAAACCAAACTAAATGGCAAACACACACACACACCCACACACACACACGTGCGCGAGTCATATCGCGGAAGCATTTTATGCACCGCGCACTGATTAACATAATAATCGAGCAAATCCGTAACCAGGTCGATGCATTGTCCGCATTAAAATCTATGCTGCTGCTGCTGCTGCTGCAATACCATCGATCGGCACCATTATTTTCGGAACGAGCGCACGCACACACACACACAAACGAGAAGAGATTTTGTTAAAAAAAAAGTATGTTGGAAAACCCCAAAAACCACAAACGCTAATGATAATGGGGATAATAGGTGCAGCAGCGAATCCTCACCACCGGACAGCGAACCGAACATTACCGGTAGTGATATTCACACACATACATACACACACACATACACCTGCGCACATATAATCAGCCATAATGGCACCCGCGGCATTCGACCGCAAAGTGACCATATTTCAATGAAACACTCCACCTACCTCTCCAGCCTCACCTGCCACATGATGATGCTGCGAGAGGGCGAATGCACTCTCTTAAATCCCGTATGCTGGACACTGACCTGGCCGGCTGGCTGGCTGGCTGGCTAGCCTGGAGTGCAGTCCGAGGAAATTTATTCAATTAAATGCACACGCGATATGCTAAGCGGATGACAGCTGTTTCGATAGTGAGCGCGCACAAACAACACATGCACACAGCATGCCACGACAAATGCACATATTTTACTGTCGAATGCGCGCGACCGACCGACCTCTGATTAGACTAATCGAGCCCCGGGAAACCCGGTGACTAATGTCTTCCAAATTGTCCCAATTAGAGATAGCAGCCTTCGTAACGCCTCTCGCGGTGATCCCCCTCAGGGGGTCAAACAGCCTGCACCTGGCCATTGCGTGCTTTGATGAAGCACCTCGCGGAGCAAACGACGCGGATTTGAGTCGCGTTGCGTCGTGACAATCACAAGGCGGCATCCATAATTGAATTCCCACGACAAAAGAAGGTCCCCGCACGACACGGCGCGGCCTGCTGAGTGCTGAGTGTTCGATATATCCTAGGAGACGATATCCTTCTTGCAAATTAAATCATTCCATTAATCTTTCAACACGCCTCGGCGACAAGTGCTTTTGCTAAGCAACACACACACGCACACACACACACACAGCGCGGTGGCTACGATGCGGCTTCTAAACTCCTTCTCCTTCTGCTCTTCTTTTGATCGTTACAGCTCAACCGGAAACCGTTACCGCTGCTGCTCGAACTCGAACGACGCACACGTCACCGTAAGTGTCAATTTTCAATTTTCTAACCATTTCCGCGAATTGATGCCTAAGTCCCCGCTCCTGCTTCTCCTCGTAAGGCCTCTTCTAATCTACGATAAATGGCAAATGGTATCGCGCGAAGGGAAAATGCGATATTAAAAGGAACTCAGTGCTGTGTGTGTGTCTCCGGTGTATGTGTGTGTGCGGTTCAAACATAAAACTAACCTAATGCCTCATGCACATCACTATAATCCACACTTGGCTGCATCCATGTTGTATATTGCGCGCGCCCGCGCTCTCGCGGGATGACTTGTAGCTTTAACACTTATATTGTTCAATCCCCTGGTTCGAGGAGGAGGAGGAGGGGACCAGGGCAATCATCACAGCACCGTCGTCGTCGTCGACGACGTCTCGGTCTCGCGTCGCGGTCACGGTCTCAGTCGTCGCGTTGCTGCGATCGTAAAGTTTCTAAATACCCGATCACGAGCATAAATCAAATGCGGTTAATAAAATCCCATATCGTAAAGTTTGTCCTCCGTCGTTCGTCGTCCGGGACGGAGACCAGTGCCAGGGCCAGTGCCAGGGCCAGTGCCAGGGCCAGTGCCAGGGCCAAGGGATACTGAGGATGAAAGATGCGACGCGCCACGAGAATGCGCGACTCTTTATGGAGGCAAATTTGAGGATACCCAAAGGATAGTGGACCCCCGCCGGGGGGTCGTTCGAAAATCGCTGGCGATGAACGGAACACCCGGAAATGGCCGAAATGCCCGAAACTCCCCGGGCCAGGAACCGGCTCCTGGTGCTGCTGCTGGTGCTGTTAAGCCAAAAAACCGAAAACCACGACCTGACAGCCAAGACCAGAAAAGGGAGCAGCAGCAGCAGCCTTGGAGTGTGCCTTTGGCAGGGAGAGTTTGTGGTGAGCGCGATCGTTGGAACCGATTCTCAACTCCTCTATACGATATTCCATTTACCGCTCTCCTCTGCTTAACCGAAGCCGGATGATTAAAGGATGTGTAGCATGCAAGCCAGAGCCGGTGCGGTGGTCGGGGTTGCGGGGCAAGGGGGTGGGGTTTCGCTATTTTTCCCGGATTTTCCGGATTCTTCTACGGCCTTAACGGTGAGCAAGTACCGGGCCGTGCCGTGCTGTGTGTGTGTGTTCGATGCATTCGATCCCCGCAACACGCTGCAGAAGCAGCAGCAGCCAGAAGCCAGAAAAAAAGGATGTAGAAAAAAAACAAAATAGATGCAACAAGAACGGAGAGCGAGGGTGGGGCCGGAGGTCCCGGGACCAGTGCACGCGGGAGGGCCGGTTTTAAATTGCTGCCAAGTGTTCAATGTTTATTGCCGGTTGTTTCGGATTTCGATCGTTTCACGAGCATTACTTACGATTCGCTCACTCGCTCGCTCGGTCGCTTCACACCACTCGTGGAAAACTCGGAAAAATGTACAGAGAGAGAGAGAGAGAGCAAAAAAAAAAACAACGAACTGGCTAAACATAATATAAACCAACCAGCGAGCAGCACACTAGCTCAGCGCAGGATGTAGCGCTTCATTTGGTGGCTTAAGTTATGGCGGATTTTTGGAAAGTATTTCCTATCGAGCCGGAACGCTAATGGTACTTCCAGTGGTTCAGCAGTTTCCACTCCCCCAGTGATATAGTCTCCCTTGAAAGGTCCGTGGAAAGCGACAGCTTTTCGAAAACCCGAGGCGAGAGTGAAGCGCCAGTTCGATAGGCACTTGACATGATATCCAGCTAGCTAGCACCGTGCGTCACGTGAGCTACATCCCTCTTGTGCTGGTAGTGCTCCTCCTCCTCCAACTACTAATTAGTATCCAACACTTGAAATCTGCCTGCCTGCAGCAGCGTTTTGTTGACAAATGTGCTCATCCGCCAGAAGGAAGAGAAGGGAAAACGCCCTCCCGGTTGCTACTAGGGCTCGAGATTTGCATAATTTCCATCAGCCATCGCGTCAATTAAACTTGATGTCGCGACTCCATCAGCTCCAGAGTCGCTGCCTCCCTGAAATACTGCTGATCAATCCGAGTGCGCCCACTAATAACCTTCGCAAACACACACACACGCGTGCGAGAATGACAGTCTAGTGGAGGAGGATGTTTGATTATGCAAACTCACAAACCGGAGAGTGATGGAGAGACACTCTCTCTTTACAAGAGTCAACATAACGCGCTGCTCGATCGAACTCCGATCGTAGTCATTACGAGGCGTAGCACCCAGGCGATGGCTCCGCGAGTTCATCGAGAGCCATTTTTGGTGTGGCAAAAACGAGAAAAAGGTCAAACCAAGCAACGCGCCCACGGCCAGACGCAGTGCATCGCTGTGGATGGATGTCACCACCTCACCACCACCAGGTGCACTTCCGGCGTGGCGCAATTGACGTTTGATGAACGATGATGCCCGTACATCGTTTCCGATCCGTCCGTGTGTGGTCCGTGTGTGGTCCGTTTGTGGTCCGTGTGGCCCCGTTGTTGTAAGCGAAGGCGCAGCGCCACTGCCCCGCTTGGGTGTACTACACTTCAGGGTCATAAATTAACCTTTCCGCACTCTCCGCACACACTGACACGGATTTGCTAATAGCCAGTGTTACATGTTCTGCGAGACTCACGGATCTGGGATCAGATTCGTTACGCATATGACGACATTGGATTACTTCCCGGACCACACTATAACCGGCACACCACTCTGTCTTCTCCCCGCCCCTCTTTCAGGCTAGATTGATAGATTAATGCTTACCCCGTGTTATGCAAATCATGTTGTATGTGATGAAGATGAATTAACCAACTACCGGTGGTGTCGGCGGCGATGGCGGCACTTCACACATGCCCACACACACAAACACACACACACACACACACACACACACACACACCACTGAAGAGGGGCGTGTGTGCTATCGGTGTCCACGTCTACGCACGTCCATGAACACATGTTCAAATGTGACCGGAAGGTGTGATGCTGGTACACGGCACATGGTCTCGCCCCAGTCTCCCAGCCAGCATCATTGGTATGCCTGGAATGTCGGGTCGACCTTCCCTGGATTTCTCTGGAGGTCTAGGTTCCGGAGGTTTACTAACCCAGATCAGAAATCAGGTACGTACGTTGTTATCTCCGAGCATCCGATATGATGATAAGTGAGTGTTGACGGCGGCCCCGCTACCCACCGGACGATGAGAGACGCGCGCCTGTTTACACTACATTAGCATTCCAATTCCCCGCTTAACGGCGAGCCCGGAGAGAGAGAGAGAGATAGTTGGATTCCCCTAGTCCTGAGAATACGAATCCGGCGTTCGAAATTGGATTTCCATTTATTGCTCACCGAATTCAATGATCATCGTCATCATCTATCGTTCGATTTGCCTTAGTCATTCCGTCAGCGATCCGGAGTCGCACTCACGTAACCGTCGACGACGTTTAATTTGTCTTTTTAATGTACCAATCCGTTGTCGTCGTCGCCGTCGTCGCCGTCGCCGCCGTCGGGGAGTTTTCCTCCCCGAAAATGTTCCCGGAATCATGTGGATTGTCATGACCGGCGAGATCTATGCAAATCGGTCGCTTCGTCTTCAGATACCGTCCCGCCCTTGGGGGGGCGTTGAACACAGCTATAAAACTATTTTATGCACCTCGCTCTTCCTCGAACGAGCAGCGGAGGGGCTGAGCTATGTGGGTTGGTGGGGGGAGGAAAACGATTTAGCAAAATCCATTTCCAGATGCAGCAAGATGCCGTACAGGAGGAACATCAACTCCATGGTGCTAACCATGACGACGAGAGTGAAAGAACGAGAGAGATGTAAATTGCTGCACACGTTGAAATCGGAGACAGAACGACTCCCTGGCAGCCACTCTGGTAGAACCGGAAATGAAAACTTAAAATTTTAGGACAGCGCCCCCTCAGGATACTGGTAGCTGGTAGTGGCCAGTGGAGGCTGGCTGGTGTACCTTGGAACATGCTCATGGTGCATCTTTCTCACAGTAAACCTTGCGCCGAAAGCACCGGCAATCACTGACTAATGGGCCCCACAACTAGGTACGGTAGGCAACTTGCCAACTTGCCGACACAAGGTGAGGACGGTACAGTACAGTGCCCACCGAAAACTTCATGAGAAATGACCCCCAACAATTGCATCGTGAACCTCTAAAACGATCGAACACTATCTGAAACGTCTCTCACGTCACGTTACGACATCAGAGCAGAGCAGAGCAGAGCAGCGGCTTCCAGAAGACAATCACCACCACACAGCACCTACGACATCAATGGGGTGGTGAGCCGGACAGTTGCTGCACCACTTTCGCGTGACCTTGGGACCGGTGGTGGCCACCAGAAACCCGTTGTTTTTGTGCTTCATTTGTTACAGTTTACGGTAGAGAGATAATGGAATCAACGGCCGATGGCATTGAGGTTAACGAAAACGGTGATCACAGACCGACCGACCGACCGACCGTCCGTTGTCGTTCCCAATAAATGCCCCCGGGTCGCGCACACACACGCCCATTTAGCACGATGCTGCGAAGGCCGACTGGGCTTAAAAATAGTTAAACTTCACACGATATCTTGCGGCTTTGTTTTTGCTGTGAATGAAGCGGCATAACCGCAGGCGCCGATGGTCTGTGGTGTGGCATGTTATCAATTAATGTCTCGTAACTCACACCGACCGCGCGCGCGCACCGGTTAGTCGGTATTCGAGCCTTTGCAGGTTTGCAAACCAGCAAGGACATAATGTAGTTGCGTTGGCTTCAGGAACGCATTAAACAGGAAACCGAAACACAGCAGGCCACGCTGTCACCATAATGTGTGTTGCGCTGGGGTTGGTCGCGATGCAAAATGAAATTGTCTCGGCGCCGGCCGAACATCCCTGTGGCCTCGATTAATGAACAACCATAAATCCAGACCAGACTCCCAGCCCGTAAGCTTCGGATCCCCAGCGTAATAGAGCATGGCGAATAATGGTGGAAAATTAAAAAAAAAAAAACGGAAAAAGAACTGGCAGGTGGTATATGTAATAAAAATCATATTATCGCCTCATTTGGTTGTAATAACAAGCGTAGTGCGATCGCATCAACCAACGAGAGAGAGAGAAAGAGAGGGAGAAAGACGGACCATTATAATAATGTCGATGGCGAATGAGAAGCGCAACACGCCAGGAGGAACGTCAGATGAACCGTTTAACACTCTGTTGTGTGGCACAGCGGCATAAATTATGAACGCTCCTCTTTAGCTCCTCAGCAACAGTTACGCCTCACAGACACACCCACACACAGACACACGCACATAGTCCTGTGGCTGCTTAATTGAATGGCCGTTTCTCTGGATATGGGCCCGAAAACAACAACAACAACGGCTAGTGCCGGATAACTCCCGGCACCGGGGAGTACCGACGTGTTCGCCATTGTACCCAGACCTGCCGGGTACATCAGTCTTGGCCTTGGCAGTGACTCCCTGGAGATGGTTCTCGTGGTTCAATCTAATTACCGCCGGCACTGCCACATAGACACGCGTATAGAGCGAGGGAGAGCGAAAGATCTATGAAGCCATCATCAACACCCTCTCGCGTCGGGGAACTATTTTTTGAACTTAATTTATGTCGACACGACTATGCGCCGACACGTGGCCCGGTCTGGGTGCGCCGCAGCACTCGGCACCCACTAATGACTTCCGAAGAATGTGCACCATTCCGAGACCTCCACCCTCGGGAGGCTGAGCCAGCGATCCCAACGAAGCGATCTGAAGCCAGCTCCCGAGCCAGCGCCATTGCCACTAATTAAGAGCCTTCCACCTGGAGCAGCGCACACACGCGCTCTGTCCCGTTGTGGGAAGGCTCGTCGCGAGTTTGCATCAGGTTGACCTCGAAATTAGAGAAGGGCACATCCGCGATCATTCACAAGTGGAACAACAGTTTTCTTTTTAAACGAAAAACACGACAGAAAACCGAAACGTTTCGCATTCGGTCGTCTCACCGGTCTGGTTTCGTTTTTAAAGCTCACCAAAAAGCTCTCTTCATTTTATTTTTTTGACCTCCGTTAGCCTCCTCCGATTCTACTCCTTGGTGGCTACAAATCAAGTGACTAGCCGGTCGTGGTAGAATCCGAGGACCGGGGGGAGCTGTTTGAAAAATCCGAACAAGCTCTAGGGACTAGGAATCGCCGCGGTTCAGATTGTCACTGTCCGCGTGGTAGTGGTGCAAAGGAAGGACGAGGTGATTTATGGCAGTAGCAGTAACGGCAACCGGAGCAGTAGTAGCAGCAACAGCAGCAGCAGCAGCAGCAGCAGCACCAGCAGTTTGTCAATTATTCGTCCTCTGGTCCAGTGCCACAGAATGGGCACGCGGAGCATAGAAATAATGGCTCGCACCAAACCATTGCTGCAACAATGTCTTGCGCGTCTGAAGCATCTGTACATTCCTCTCTCTCTCTCCCTCTGTGACGCTGTCGCTTGGAGCAAAATATGCTAGTTTGTTTATGCCGGTACTTTTTGGTCACGATCGTCGCCGTCCGTCCAGACATTAATTTGGATTCCATTCGCCGTTCGCCGGACAGCAGCAAAACAAAAGACGTTGATCGCGTAGCGAGCGAACGAGCGCGAAGATTGTGCTGGATCACACTCACACAATCTGCTGCTGTGCTTGCAAATGAGTGCGCCGTGGCGGAATTTGTTGTGATCCTAGTGTACCGAGGATGCCCTCTCGAAAAGGACATCTTGAAGATGATTGTCGCTCGTTCTCCTCCATCTGGAAGGCGAAGTGTTATCGAGCGAACAAGAAGCACACAGAAACGACAACCTGTCACAGCGATGGCTAGGAGTTGTCCAGATTGAGATATGAACTACACCGACCAGACCGGAGCAACGGAGCCGTACCGCAAGTGCAGCGACACCGCCATAATGACATCGTAAATCATAACTTAACATCACGCCCCCTCCAACAGAGCACGCGGTGTGCCTGTTGACTGGAGTTCCAATTAAAAAATCCCCAACGCCAACGACCATCACACTGACGATATTGGATATTTCTCACACACACACACACACACAAATACCTAACGCTACCATGGTCCGTTCAGGCGGTTATCAGAAATCATGTAATTCCCGAGTGACGGTACGATGATGGCGCACAGGCTTCCCTCCCATGATGCCATTGCTATTCATCGCACGGTGTGTCCGCTGCTGTGTGTGTGTGTGTGTGTGTGTGTGTGTGACGTGGAGCCGCTAACGCTAATAGCGGTCCATAACGATAAACATATTTCCCGATTTGGATGCCACCGCGACCAACCTTTCTTCCCTGTGGTCTCTCTCTCTCTCTCTCGCTCCTTCTGGTAGAAGTCCCGGTGAGCTTCACCAACTCCCGGGGGTCCATCAACGGACACAAAGCGCAAGGCAGCACAGCAGAACGAACCGAGACCAACGAGAACCGCTGTTGTTGCTGGCCACTTTCCTCCATCAGCATCACAAGGACCCACATGTATGGTGAGGACGGTGCTGCACACTCTTTCGAGTGCATTCCTCTTCGTCTAGTGGGGAAAAGCAGATGCATATTCGCTTCTAATGCTCGGAGACATGCTGCTGGTGCTGCTGCTGCTACTGCTGCTACTCTCACCGGCCCGGTGTCAGCACAGCTCCCCCGTTGTCATCGTAAGTGTCATGAATGCTTCTGGTCGTCTCCACCGTGATGGAGGCAGCAGCTCAGTGGCATCTAATCAGTGGTCGTCCACCAGGGCCGTTGAAAAGAACGTCAACCAGGAAAGTGGTTCCACGCCATCGTGGTCACCGTCGACGTGACCACCACCGTAAGAGGTCCGTTTCGCCGGCATTTCGTTGGCTGCTTCGCCTCGTTTCATCACAACAAAATGAACATTTTTGCATCACAACGAGCTGCTCTCCTCCTCTTGCTTCTCTCCACGGCCATACAATCCAATTGATGCGCTCAATTATGTCGCACAAAATGACGGTCCACGAATGGCACACGGCCACTGTGTTATGATATGACAACCCCGGCGTTGTCCTGTTGATGTTCGTTTTCGTTTGCTCTAGCAAACCAGAATATTGCGCTGCGCTCTGTACATTACACCCGGTTGGAATGGGACCCGTTCTGAGAAGCACAGTTAGGTAGCCGGTTCAATCTTTCTTTGACTTTCTACAAGCTTTTGATTCGATTTTCCTCGTAAGAGGACAAGCGAGCGAGCGTGCGAGCGAGTTGTGGTTGACCAAACAAATCCTTCCAACATTCTCGAGCTTAAAATCTCGGTCCCCGCCCGGCTCGTCGTCGTTTAGTATCCTGTCGAGGATTTAAAGTTTCGTAATGCCGGGGTCTCGCCCTGCGTTGACGCCGGCAGATAGCTACCACGACGATGACGACAAAACGGTGGTCGGAATCAAGGCTCGCCATAATGCTGAAAGCAATTTCCGATCGGAAGCATATAGCAGCACCACATCCGGGGGCTTCCGGAGGCCTTCTGCATCCGCAACGAGCAACAGCATCCACAGGCGGGGACACACAGAAGGGACCATCTGGACGTACTGTTCCCCGCTTTCCTGCTGCCTTACATAACAAATGGCTGGCTGGTTGGCATGCGGCATAACGCCATCATTACTATTGCATTACGCGAACGCAATATTAATGCTGCCGATGATGTTGTCGATGATGAGCAGTCAATGCGAAAGGGGGTCTGTCGGGTGTGTGTCTTCTCCGTTTCTGCTCGTTTGCATAACGGCATGTGGAAGCGCAAATCAAGCATTTAAACACCCATCAGAACACCACCATCGGGGTCCTTGGCACATCGCGCCCTTGATGGATGATGTTGTTACGGACGGCCTCCAAAATCAATCCATCCAATCCAGATTCGGAATTCGGGATTCGAGGTTCCTGAAATTGGATTTTAGAATCAGTTCTCGTCGTGCTACTAGAGCGAAACGTTCCACGCAAAGACATTACCACATTGGGCTCGTCGTCGCATCACGTTCGCTTCGATTCCAACCGAAAAAGGGCTCACGTGTCATCTCGCGTGACACCTGCGTTTGTGTCAATCCACGGTTGGCGTTGTGGTCGTCGTCGTCGTCGTGACGACTTATAGGGCGACCTCATCGATGCACCACCGGCAGTGATTAACAGACGACATGACCGTGACCGCTCGACCACGCGACGTGCGCGCCTGATGCTGTGGACGTCTGACAACCCCCCCACGATTGGACCGGCTCAAAAGTGATTAATAATTGGTTTCTGCTGCACATGGTGCAAATCGAAACCGAAGGGCGTGCAGCGCATGATTGATGAACCCGATCTGTTTGTGGTCAAAGAATGGCAAAACACGCAGTTGGCAGCAGTTGCACCGTTTCATCATTTCAGTTGTCGTCGTTGCCACTGCGAATTCCTGCGACCTCAAAGGTAAAGGCTTTAAGTTCTCGAACTCTTCCTTGTCCGAAGTGTCGCCCGAAGTGTAGTGGAAGTACCGCGAGCTCCACTCGCACACATACAATAAGGAAAAGGAAATGGAAGTGAAAGCCACCTCACGTTCCGCGTTTCAACCAATGAATAAGTAATACCGTAGTGCCAACGGTGTGGGACGGTCCCGTGTGCACTTATCGGGGCCGAGAGCCCGATAGGGAAGATGGTGCGCGACCCGAAGCCGTCGAGTCGCCATCGTCGTCGTCGTCGTCGTCGTTGGTGGCCCTGCGATGACGTGAATTGTGCCAAAATATTACCGAGCGGCTGGTGCTGCTGCTGTTGCTGCTGCTACTGCTACGGGACCGGCCTCATAAGGAATGCATTGGAAAAATGGAAAACCTATTCAGCGCCCTCCGGGAACGCTGCAGCCGTGGCTCACCTGCCAGTTGACTCCCGGCCGTTCGTGGCTGCTACTGCCGGGGGAAGATATTGAAAAATTCAAAAAACACTTCTCCGGCCACCGGCTTCGGCCAACAAACGGTGCTCCAGGGAAGTGCGGCGGGAACGGAATTTCAATACATTGCCGAGCATTATGCTAAACGGAGGAGAACCGAAGCTCTCTCTCTCTCTCTCTGTCTAACAATGCATCGACAATGCTCGCGCGTGTTGTGGCCCTCCTCGTCAGCTGCATTTGGCGAGCATCTCATCGCGTGGTTCGCTGTATGTCATGATGCGGTTTTGTGAGTAATTGTGCTTCCGAGAGTCATAAAAATGTCCCTGTCCCTATTCCCTCTTCCTTCTTCCTATATGCCTCTAACAAGATTTATCATAATTCGATGGATTCGAGGGTGCCATGCCATTACATGCATGGGTCCATGGTGGCCATGGCCTACCCGAAAGACTGAGGCGATGATTAATTATTAAATCGGGTTGCTCCGTTATTTATGGAGAACACGAAACACACCGGTCTTTGTGCTCATGGAAAAGAATTCTAAAGCTTCCACACTTTACGTTCGGAAGAGAACCGGTTGGATGGTGGCTACACCCTTCAAACACCCATTGGCCCTTCTGTCTCGGGATCTCTGTTTATGACATAATTTGAAGCGGCATCCTGGGAGCGAAATATGTTCCGCCACATACTACGATGAACGCTTTGGCGAACACAAAGACTCATCTGGGGTACTGTGGGTGCCTGTAGTAGGCCCCATCGAGCCAGTCAGCCAGGTGCAATCCATCGACGATGCAGTACTCGTTCTCTCTCTCAAGAGAGAGAGCAACAGCACAACATTAAGTTTGTGTCAATTATAAAAGCTTACCATAAGTTACACCTAATACTACCACTAATAGCGATCGTTTTATTATCACCATACCGAGACCTCTCCCTGGAGTTCCAGTCCAGCCACACACATACACACACACAGACACGAGGGACCATCAATCGAATGGAAGGGCACTACCGGCTAAGGAAGTCTCGTACCGTGTATCACCTCTTCTGGTGACTGTGGGAGGGTGACCAAATGGGACGTACTTACTTTATGGTGCTATCTGCAAACACCGACCAGGGACCCACCCCCGGGAAGGGCCGAACGAAAATCCACAAAAAGTAAACTCACTCTCTCTCTCTCTCTCTCGCTCTCTCTCGTCCGCTTGTTCCTCTCAATATGAAGAGACGCCGGGCATGGTAGTCCCCTGGCTGGACAACGAAACTTTTGCTTCCTTCCTACATATGTGGGGACCCTCCTCCTCGTCCTCCTTCCCTTACTCCGGGCACTCAGAGAGCAATTTGGCTTCCGGAACATTCGATGCCGGTAGCCGATATATTTATGGCTATTACTAAATAACGACATTCGACCAGAGTTATATGCCATCGGCCAGCGATTCGCCATCCCGAAGGGGGATCGCAGTTCTATTCCACCACCACACACACCGAATGTCCCCCTTCCCGAGTGGTCTTACACGGAACATTTAATAAACTACTTTATACCCCGTTGGCGGTATCGGGCGGTCCAATGTCCAATGCACACCATTTCAACAAATCTTCTACGCGACTCCGCGAACCCAACGCGCCAAGCAACAACAAACAGTGCAGCGTCGTGGCCTCCTAGGATTCGGCCTCGGATAAAGGGCGCGGTGGTGGTGTTTCTTTGGCGAGAAAGTTTTTGGCATTTCCATTCGCAATCATCGATACCGGTGTGCGTGTATGGATGTATGTACGTACGTGGTGTGCTGGGGATCGGTGCTGAAAGCGGCCACCTGTGCTGCTTGGGCCGTTTGTGTCGAAGAAGCCTCCTTTCGGCGTCTGATGGCGCAATGGCCAAGAAATGTGATTCTGGTAGTCCTGGTAGCACCGTAGAGCACTACGCACCAGAGCAGCTAGCAGTGCATACGAGGGCCACCGCCTTGCCCAATCTTGCCCGTACCGGGGGTTGTTGAAATCTAATTACCCACACATCTGATCCGGTCCGGACGCGGCACTAGCGATGGCTTCCGGTATGGCGAGCACGCTTTGCAATCAAAGAAACTGCAACCATAAAAAAGGGGTATGGGCACTCCCCTCCCGGCTGGTAATGGACTGAGAGCATACGAGCATACACGGACAAGCCAGCCAGCCAGCTAGCTACAGGCCTGGCACATCAAAAGGAATGCTGTGGCGCGCAATCCGTACACCCGAGTGAGAGCCAATCGGTAAAAACCGGTTCGCCGCCACCGTACACGGTTCACTGCCAGTGCAGAATGGTACCACCAGAATCCGGACGCGGACCGGCCGGACCGGAGGAGTCCGAAAGAAGGGTGTGTCCGTCCCGTATTCATGTGTGTGTGTGTGTGTGTGTGTGTGTGCGCGCGAGCAATGAAGCATTAGCAAATGTTGTTGGCTCGCTAAAAAGAGCCAACAACGTCCGGTCGTGTCTCTGCACTGCGCTGCAATGCCGAATGCAGTTACGGATTTCAAAGCCCAAAGCCCAGACACCAGACAGAGCCGTTAAAGGGCGGACGCAAGTTCGAGCTCAAGGGTTAGTAGGGCTCTCCGTCCAATCGCAGTCGCCGTCGCCGTACATTCGTACGTTGGTTGGAGCGCATAAAAATAAGTCATCATGACCTGGCAACGCGGTGGGCGCGCGGAGAGTGTGAGACAATGGTCTCGGACCATGCCAAAAGCACATTCCACATAAACGTGGGGCGGGATGCTGCTCGCTCGCCCGCTCGTACCAACCGGCCGACGGCGGGGAAACCAGTTTCTGGCCAGATACCGAGCATGAGAGCATAAAGAATGAAACATTAACCCGGGTCATGGTTCTCGAATGCATCTTGGACACTGCCAGCACACCAAACAGCAGGTAGCCAGTAACAACAATCACACACACACACACGCACACAGGTGGATTGCGCGCCACTCAGGTGGAAAGCTTGGTCCCAGCCCCCCCCACCCGCTGGACAGCGCATACTTTATGGGCTCCGGCGGTAGTCTGTGCGGGTGCATGGGTTGTTTGTGTGTGCGCCAACGCGCGCGCTCCTTTTCTGCTTTGCATAAAATACGGTCCGAGAAGATGCTCCGTCGAAGATTTATCGGTCGAAGCGCGACTGCCTCGTCCTCCTCCTCCTCCTCCTCCTCGGCTGCATTTATCAATTTTTCAAAACATTTAACATAAGTTCAAGGTGAAATCGGAGGATCCACCATCCAACGGACCTTTCGAGTAGAACATTCGAGTCCACCGAAAACGTTGGAACGTGATGAGCACATATGAGTCACTCACTCTGGCAGACAAACCGGAGGTGGGGGATGGCTGCACGGAAGAGATGTCTATTAAACGGCCGGAGAAAAGCGTATTTATGCTGCTCCGTTAAACATGATAATGATCGTCGGTCGCTCGGTGCCAGGGCAGCGCAGCATCGATGGTTGGTAATGCTGCAATTTCCGATCCCCGCGATCCGATTAACTGCTTCGCTTTCTCATCACTCACTCTCTCTCTCTCTCGTGGCTCTCTGTCTGTGTATGCTGCTTCCTCGCATCACCACCGCACGCGCCTTCCGGGGTGCTCTATTATTGCCAATTCAAATTGTCACCGGGCCCTCAAAGCACTCCCAGGGGGAGGGGAAAGCCGCACTCCGGTGCACCGGAATGACAATCAAAGCAGCGCCATCGATAAACGTTTGGTTCGAACCAGTCGAACCGAGCGGAGAGGGAGGCTGAGTAATCAAATTCCAATTACAGCTTGTTCACTGACTGACTCCGTGCGCCCGTTACAAACAACCGATGCCGGCTCAATCAACGTTCTCGAAACGATTTTTATTCGAAGACGTACGTCTTCGAACGACCACCGCATCTCTTACCTGCAGAACGCTTCTTTCAAACGGACCGCCGATTGATGCATGATGCACGATCGCTGCACCAACCGGGCCGAAGAAGCGAAAAAGGCGATTGGAAAAAGCATAAGACGAAGTTCGTTCCTCGGAGAGATGATTTATTCGGTTAGCGTTTAATATCCTTTGCCAGCGTTCCTCCGTCGGAAAGGAACCTCGTTTATGGTTGCCTCTGCAATCGCACGGGGGAAAAAGGAAGGAAAAGGACGACCACCATTGCCTCTCTGCCACTTCCGTAGCACCTCCTGCGACTGCGACTTCTGCTGGTGGTTCTGCTGTGGTGTACGATTGCTGTAATTGGTTTCCTGATGTTTTCGCAATTCGCGATGACGAAGACAAACTCGAGCATTCAAAAACCGCGCCACAGCAAGATCGATCGTGCGCTCTCTCTCTCTCTCTCTTTCTGTGTGCACGGTGATGGCTCCAGATAGACCATTTCATTCGTCTCCGGGAGACACAGCCTGCCAAAGGAGCGCCTGTGCTTCCAGACCCGATCCGTTCACTCACTCGAAGACATCCTTGCCCAACAACTTTCTGTGAAAGGATGCTCCTCTAGAAGAGAAGCAATTCTCTCTCTCTCTCTCTCTCTCTCTCTCTCTCTCTATCACTCTCTGTACCGTGTCAAAATGATTTATGGTGGTACCGCAGTGTAACCGCCGCCAAGCAGCTGATCTTTATGAAGTGCGAAAGGGGGGATGCTACACACAACGTTGCAACGTTCGGTGGTGTCTGGTTGGTAGTTGGGCCCGGGGGCCGGGGGGAAAGCAAAGCCCGGAGTGAAGTGCTTTTGAATGATCGGACAGAATTGACTTGTCAAACGCATCAAAAAGCCGGCGTAATGAAAGTGTTTGCCCAGCCGGCATGTAGCGCACCATGCGACGTGTGTCTTGAATATGTCATTTGAGTAATAAAATGCTTGTTTATGATACTAGCGGTTGTACTAGGGGTTGCAATTAAGATCCTGCGGTGTCTAGATCAATGAAAAAGACATTATTTGAAGAGCAGTACATATAAAGATACTCTTTCGACCATTTTGATGGTGTGCTGGATTATGAACAGGGCAGCGACGTCTTGTGGATATATTTCGAGAAATGCTTGCATCGGCAATAGAGAGTTTTGACCACATACAACTAATAATAGGAAGCATGTATCGTCTTTCTTAAGTATACTTATCATTTCAACATGTATCGAGTAAAAGACACTGTTTACGTCTCAAATTACGAATTAAGTTTATTGTCTCAAAAAGTTAATCTTCACACAATAACGCCTAATGACATCTTATTACTGGATTTTCGTCCTCTGAAAGCTGTTCACAACATTACTATGAATATCTATTCGTCTCAATGTGTTGGAGCTATGCTAAACCATTAGCCGTGGCCACACGGAGCGAAAATTTGCGCGCAAATTTGCACATTAATGCCAAAATGTTTTCGCTTCGATATGTTTACATGGCCGGGTTGAGGAAATTAAAATCGTTTTTTTGAAGAAAAGGATTGAATACACTAGCAATGATCACTCACTGTCGATGTAAACCACAAAAAGAACATATTGTGAGCCCTACCGTTTGCAAAAAGCTTTTACGCTAGGTTTTACGCTCCACGGACCAATAATCGTTTGACAGCATGTAAACGGCAAGCGTAAACGTTTTGGCATTAATTTTTTCGTTTGCGCTAGAGTTTTCGCCCCGTGTGGCCACGGCTATTCGCTTATCACACATTGTTGCAATAGAAAAAGGAAAGCATTTCGCATTTAAAACAGCTACTTTTGCCCTTACCGCGAAGCACAAGAACACCTCCAGCAACACTAGTATGCATTACTGATCAAGGAGAGGACGAGTGGGGTTGAGGTTTACTGAGACAACTGAATGCCGTGGAATGTCGAGGAATAACAAGTATGAAATGGCCACCGTTTTAAAAATAGCAGCGAACTGGCACCATATAGATCAAAAGCCGCACACAACTCCCATGAGCACACGGTACGGGTGCAATTCACTTGCACCCATTTGCGGAGATTTGATTGCAAACAGAGAACCGGTTCCTCCTCCTCCTCCTCCTTCTTCTTCCAACCACACGATATAGTATCGCGCGAAGGTCAGAGACCAGCGAGGAGAGAGAGAAAGAGAGAGGTGGGGACCTGAATGGTTCTAGCAATGCATCACCATCATTCTACCTCGGGCCTTCTTGTGGAGCCCCACCATTCCCTCCACTAGGAACGAGCCACATAAAGATAAAACTGGCCTGGCCTGGCCTGGCCTCGCCTGGTCTGTCCTGGCCTAGCGTCTGTATGTGGCTGCCGGCCGCAGCACAAACATAACTCAATTCCCCATCAGCAATCTTTATCGAATCGCGCGTGCCACCAACCATCACCAACAGCGCCGCACGGGACGATTTACACTTTCGAAACTCTGCTCACGTAGCGTTGAGCTTTCTGATTCAATTCCTCCAATGCCGCCACAAATACATACACATACACACACCGAGATCGGAGAAAACAGACGGACGTACGGAGAGGATATTACAGCAAAGTTGTTCCGCTTTTGATTTGCTCTTCCTCCCGGCACCAAACCGGAAACCGTTGGCAAAATTGATGTTTTAATAAAATATTTAACAAATAAATCAATCGATCGTTTCGGGCCTTTACGATGGAGGCGCAACGAAGGAGGTGGAGGAGGAAGGATTTTGCACTCGATTGCACCTTGCTCGCCTCGTCTATGATGAACAGCCGAGGCTGCACAAAGAACAGAATGTATGTTTCGGAGTTCGCTTTCTGAACACTACCAGTTGTATCAATCGGTTCGGAATGCTTCGGATTGGAAACTAATCCTCGATAAACCATGTGCTGGAACCCCCGGAAGGTGTACTGCTAGATCCATACACTCCATCAAAATCCCCACAAAAAGAAGAGCATAGCAACAGCAGCAGCAGCAGCAGAAGCAACGGATTTCCCAGATATAATTGCATAAAACACACCCGCACACCACGAAAGGCACAAGGGTCGCTGCTCCGTATGCTCGGTATGGCCGGGTGGGGGTCGCGTATAAATCATTCCCAGCGACCCAGCAACCCCAGGCACACGACGTTCCCAGGACACGGATTGGCACAAAAGCGGAACATGACCTTAATCATGAAAATTGAATTGAATATTTATGCGGTCGCGAGTAAAACGGTCCCTGGGCCACGGGTAGGGAAGGGGGAGGCACTTTTGCAAAGGATAAAACAGACACGGCACCATCTCATACACACACACACACGTGGAAACCAAAAAACCCGTTTTACGTGTTAAGCCCCGTTTGTTTACATGCCAGGCCCGCGAGCATAACCATGCCGAACAGAGCAGTGAGTCAATAGGCCATCGACCGTCCGGGAAGGGGAGAAGAAGGTGTCTACCAGGCAGTGAGGAGTACCGGTTGCATGCTTCGGTAGCAACAATTGCCTTTGATGATGAATGAATGAATTTGGCACGAAACGCACACACACAACTCGCACGCTGTCGACCAACCAACCAACCGAACCGTGGAGGATGGAGAGAGCATGGGGCATGTTTGCTTGTCCGTTGAACTTGAACTCTGGTACAGGAACATTGGTGCGCATCGGTGGTGTGAAAGAGTGTTACGAGAGCAATTGCAACCAAATTGCGTGCGTGAGCTGAGCCCATCATCACACCGGTGTTTGTGCGGTTTGGCAGGCTGGCCAAAGGCACGCGGGCACAGCAACGCTTGCTCGAGAATCGAGGTCGAACAAGCACCCAACCCCATCGTTCGTGGGGGGTGCGAACATATGTTTGCGTAATTTCCGCTTGACGTTCACGCACACCTTCAGCCGTATCACCGGCAGTTTATGGTGGAGTTTAATTGAGTAGTTAGTGTGTCAACCATTAAATCATCCCCCCAAAACATGCACACACACACACACGTGCGGGGTGCCACAGCATCGCAATGTAAGCTCCATTTGTCAAGCGATCATTAAGCACGATGACGGCGGCGCCGACGACTACGATGAGATCTTCATTCTTCATCGGATCGAGAGCACGAGCTATCATTATCAAGGACCGTTATGCTGCCCGATAAGTAATGTAATTCATCATAATCACATCATGAAACGGATAATTGGTAATGTCGTTGGCTGCCGTTCGAATCAATAGCAAAGAGGAGCGACGAGTGTGTTTCTTCCTTCACTCCGATTTGGTGATTTGTTTCGTTTTTATCTCCTTCACAAATGGATGATGCACTGGAATGAGATTGGAAACACACCACTGACTGGTGGGATGGCGCCAGTCACAAGAAGAGGGTTCAGATCAGACAAACGGTCCATTTCATTTCCTCTCCCTTTACGTCTCCTTCTACCGCTCGTCAGCAGCAGCTCGTCGTCTTGTCGATGGTTATGTTTCTCATTTTCCAATCTATTTCATTTCCGATGCCTTTTTGGGGCCGTCGCCACTACCATCGCCACCGGCCACCGAGAGAAGATTCCATCGTCGGAGTGATGCGCTCGGTTTAACACCAGAGCTGCCGGGGAAGCGAAGAAGGCGTAAAGTAGGTGGCACCTTCACCGAAAGGGGGGGAAGCCAGCGAGATAGAACTGCGGAAAGAAGAAAGGACAAACTAACTGTAATCAATCTTCACCGGACCATCACCGAGCGAGCGAGTGATGGAAGGAGGGGTTTGTGGTGAAACAAAGCTTGAAACCGAAACCGATTCAGCTGCAGCAGCAGCTCCCTTTGCTGGTGGCGTTCACGGACTTCGTTGCAGTTCACGCCACGTTTGCTTCACGTTTATCACTCGGCGGCCCATCCGTGGCGTCACTATCACGAACCACCATCAGCCATCAAATAGCTTTCTCCATTTGGGGTTGGCCACATCCCTATGCCGGCTCTTCGCCTTCGCTCGATCGGTTGAAGAACATGGTTCTAAATTTTAACGAATTTTCAGCTCCTCCCTATCCTCCGTGTTGCCTGCCTGCGCATCAGTGCCGCACGTTACAATGACTTGCGATGTCTCATTTTAGGGTTTTTTTTTGCTTTTGTTTGCTTGAGGGGCACCTTTTCCATCCTTCGTATCTGATGGTTCTTCGGTTCTTGATATCACGCCATCAGCCAGAACGCCCTTCCACCACTTCTGTCATCTTGCTTCATTTTCTCATCACCATTTAGCGAGTACTTGGCCGTTCTTGCCGCCATTACGCCGTTTGGATGGTGCCGAAGGGCACTACTGTTTGTGCACTACTCTGTGTGTGCATTAGTGCATCAGTAGTAGCTGGCAGCATCACCAGCAGCAACAACAGCAGCAGCAATTCGTCTTTATTTATTGCTCGTTTTATCTCGACGAAATGCGGTGATGATGCCGTGGCATGGAATGGTAAGCACCCTCTGGCTGGCTGGCTGAATACATTTCCCGGATTCTTCCGGGATACCCTGGAACCGGGGAAGAAAAGTGATGACGAATTAAAAAGAAAAAAACACACACACACACACACACACACAAACTGCTGCACCAGCAAAATTCATCACGCTCAGCGCGAGAACCTCAGGCAGTGGCCTGGTTGACGTTGCTGCTACTGCTGGTGGTGGTGATGGTGGTGGAGGCGCCCATCAAGAATGAATAAAGTTTTTGAGATTCTGACAAACCAGACTGGGCTAACTGTGGGTGGGAATAAACCAGCAATGACTTGCTGGCTCGGCAAACAAACACACACACACACATACGGATGGAGGGAAGGAAAAACCAATAAAAGACCAGCGAGCAAGAGAGCAAAACCGCCAGTTAGCCGCCAAGCGGATCGCTTTTCATCCATCAAACCCATTAGTGTAAGTGCTTTGTAAACTTGTCAATGACATTGATGGTCAACCACCAGCTTGACCACACGCTAAACCACCGGTCCGCGACCACTCTTTTGTCTCCCTTGTTTCACACCACCACACCCGAGGGGGGTTGATTTCTTGCTCCGTTTGTTTGTTGCAAACCAATTTTCGATATTACGAATATATTCGGACGACAATAACAACCTCTTCCCCCTCG